>NC_138301.1:56227500-56357500 GCF_965601325.2 Salmo salar
GGGGACAGGGGACATGGTACCATCTCCAGGCCCAGTAGGGGTGGAGGACAGGGGGGGACAGGGGGACATGGTGCCACCTCCAGGCCCAGTAGGGGTGGAGGACAGGGGACATGGTGCCACCTCCAGGCCCAGTAGGGGTGGAGGACAGGGGACCACCTCCAGGCCCAGTAGGGGTGGAGGACAGTGGGGACAGGGGGACATGGTGCCACCTCCAGGCCCAGTAGGGGTGGAGGACAGGGGACATGGTACCACCTCCAGGCCCAGTAGGGGGTGGAGGACAGGGGGGATCAGGGGACATGGTACCACCTCCAGGCCCAGTAGGGGGTGGAGGACAGGGACATGGTACCACCTCCAGGCCCAGTAGGGGTGCAGGACAGGGGACATGGTGCCACCTCCAGGCCCAGTAGGGGTGCAGGACAGTGGACATGGTGCCACCTCCAGGCCCAGTAGGGGTGGAGGACATGTGACATGGTATCACCTCCAGGCCCAGTAGGGGGTGGAGGACAGGGGACATGGAGCCACCTCCAGGCCCAGTAGTGGTGCAGGACAGTGGGGACAGGGCTGACCACCTCCAGGCCCAGTAGGGGTGCAGGACAGTGGGGACAGGGGCTGACCACCTCCAGGCCCAGTAGGGGTGCAGGACAGTGGGGGACAGGGCTGACCACCTCCAGGCCCAGTAGGGGTGCAGGACAGTGGGGACAGGGCTGACCACCTCCAGGCCCAGTAGGGGTGCAGGACAGTGGGGGCAGGGCTGACCACCTCCAGGCCCAGTAGGGGTGCAGGACAGTGGGGACAGGGCTGACCACCTCCAGGCCCAGTAGAGGTGCAGGACAGTGGGGACAGGGCTGACCACCTCCAGGCCCAGTAGAGGTGCAGGACAGTGGGGACAGGGCTGACCACCTCCAGGCCCAGTAGGGGGTGCAGGACAGTGGGGACAGGGCTGACCACCTCCAGGCCCAGTAGAGGTGCAGGACAGTGGGGACAGGGCTGACCACCTCCAGGCCCAGTAGTGGTGCAGGACAGTGGGGACAGGGCTGACCCTTCTCAGCCAGAAGCCTGGAGCTCTGGAGGGGGTACAGGGCCTCATTTTCACAGATGATCTGGGTGGAGCCTCAGCCTTTCTAATACACCTCCATATACTGTCTCCTATAGCACTGGGGGCGGTGAGTGAGAGTGAGAGTGAGAGAGTGAGAGTGAGAGTGAGAGAGTGAGAGAGAGAGAGAGAGAGAGAGAGAGAGAGAGAGAGAGAGAGAGAGAGAGAGAGAGAGAGAGAGAGAGAGTCCTACGGCCCTTTTCCGGTCTAAAATGAGTCAGCAGACATAGAACAGCAGGTGTTGACTGAGCAGAGCATGGTACCATACAGCACACTGACGTCATCATGAACACACAGCCACCTGGGGTGTGTGATCAAGTGGCAAATCAAATCACAGAACAACAGGTTTCTGCTAAACAAACACTGAAATAAATCATTCTCTCTACTATTATTCTGAAATTTCACATTCTTAAAATAAAGTGGTGATCCTAACTGACCTAAGACAGGGAATTTTTACTAGGATTAAATGTCAGGAATTGTGAAAAACTGAGTTTAAATGTATTTGGCTAAGGTGTATGTAAACTACCGACTTCAACTGTAATTACCTCATAACAGCACACAGGAAACAGCATATAACCAGGTAACACCACACAGGAAACAGCATATAACCAGGGCCTAGGGCCTCATAACACCACACAGGAAACAGCATATAACCAGGGCCTAGGGCCTCATAACAGCACACAGGAAACAGGATATAACCAGGGCCTAGGGCCTCATAACAGCACACAGGAAACAGGATATAACCAGGGCCTAGGGCCTCATAACAGCACACAGGAAACAGCATATAACCAGGGCCCAGGGCCTCATAACCCCACACAGGAAACAGCATATAACCAGGGCCTAGGGCCTCATAACAGCACACGGGAAACAGCATATTACCAGGGCCTAGGGCCTCATAACAGCACACAGGAAACAGCATATAACCAGGGCCTAGGGCCTCATAACAGCACACAGGAAACAGCATATAACCAGGGCCTAGGGCCTCATAACAGCACACAGGAAACAGCATATAACCACGGTCTAGGGCCTCATAACAGCACACAGGAAACAGCATATAACCAGGGCCTAGGGCCTCATAACAGCACACAGGAAACAGCATATAACTAGGGCCTAGGGCCTCATAACAGCACACAGGAAACAGCATATAACCAGGGCCTAGGGCCTCATAACAGCACACAGGAAACAGCATATAACCAGGGCCTAGGGCCTCATAACAGCACACAGGAAACAGCATATAACCAGGGCCTAGGGCCTCATAACACCACACAGGAAACAGCATATAACCACAGCCTAGGGCCTGGAGCTCAGGGCCCAAGTTATAGAACAGAGCAGTGTAATAGAACAGAACAGTGTAATAGCAGGTGTTGTGTGTGTGTACAGACCTCTTTGTTCTGTTGTGTCTGCTGCCACCTCCACCTCCTCTTCAGAGCCTCTCTCTCCGCTCCACTCTTCATCATGCCATACAGAGACTTCCTCAGCACCAGGTCTCTGTCGTGGAAGCCCCACATCCCTAGAGACACGGATGAGTTTGCACACACACACCCACAGAGAGAGAGAGAGAGAGAGAGAGAGAGAGAGAGAGAGAGAGAGAGAGAGAGAGAGAGAGAGAGAGAGAGAGAGAGAGAGAGAGAGAGAGAGAGAGAGAGAGAGAGAGAGAGAGAGAGAGAGAAGAGAGAGAGAGAGAGAGAGAGAGAGAGAGAGAGAGAGAGAGAGAGAGACAGCAATACCCTAGCAGCAGGCCCTAGATCGGTTCATTGTCAACATGATGAATGTTAGCTGAATCAATATTCCCTGTACTTGGGGATTCCAGATCTGCTGAGGGGAGTTTTCTGTTCTCTGCACCCTGTAAGCACATTTTCATGTCTTCAAGAGTTTCCTCAAAAGTTTCCCTCATTATAAACACTACAGATAACACTCTTTTTTTCCCATCATCAATGCTGAGCTGTTGCATGTTGCTGGGTTTATGAGCTCTTTGATTCCAGACAAACAGAGATCTCTCCTCCCTCCCTCCCTCCCTCCCTCCCTCCCTCCCTCCCTCCCTCCCTCCCTCCCTCCCTCCCTCCCTCCCTCCCTCCCTCCCTCCCTCCTAACCCTCCCCTCCTAACCCTCTCTCCCTCCTCCCCTCCTAACCCTCCCTTCTCCTCCCCTCCTAACCCTCCCCTCCTAACCCTGTCTCCCTCCTCCCCTCCTAACCCTCCCTCTCTCCTCCCCTCCTAACCCCCCTCCCTCCTCCCCTCCCTCCTCCCCTCTTAGCCCCCCTCCCTTCCTCCTCCCCTCCTAACCCTCCCTCCCTCCTCTCCTCCTAACCCCCCCCTCCCTCCTCTCCTCCTAACCCTCCCTTCCTCCTCCCCTCCCTCCTCCCCTCCTAACCCTCCCTCCCTCCTCCTAACCCTCCCTTCCTCCTCCCCCTCCCTCCTCCCCTCCCTCCTCCCCTCCTAACCCTCCTAACCCTCCCTCCTCCCCTCCCTCCTCCCCTCCTAACCCTCCCTTCCTCCTCCCCTCCCTCCTCCCCTCCTAACCCTCCCTCCCCTCCTCCCTCCTCCCCTCCTCCCTCCTCCCCTCCTCCCTCCTCCCCTCCTAACCCTCCTCTCCTCCTAACCCTCCCTCCTCTCCTCCTAACCCTCCCTCCCTCCTCCCCTCCTAACCCTCCTTTCCTCTCCTCCTAACCCTCCCTCCCTCCTCCCCTCCTAACCCTCCCTCAACCAGGCTCACCTAAAGAAGCAGCATGTAGCAGACAGTTGCCGTCCCCCGTGGTGGCCAGAGGAAGAAGACGCTTACAACTGGTACACATAGTGGCCCACCAGTTCAGACGACCTACACAACAGAAGAGGAGAGGAGAGGAGAGATAAGAGAAGGAGAGGAGAGGAGGAAAGGAGAGAAGAGAAAAGGAGAGAAGAGAGAAGGAGAAAAAAGAAGATAGAAGAAGGAGAGCAGAGAATAGGAGAGGATAAGAGAATGAGAGGAGAAGAGAAGGAGAGAGAAGAGGAGAGCAGAAGGAGAGGAGAAGGAGAGGAGAGAAGGAGAGAAGAGAGTAGAGGAGAGAAGAGAATGAAAGAAGAGGAGAGAAGAGGAGAAGGAGAGGAGAGGAGAAAAGAGGAGAGAAGGAAAGAAGAGAAGAGGAGAGAATAAGGAGAGGAGAAAGAGAGTTCTTAAGTTTAGTTTTTTAGTTTTTTACTTTTGGTTTTGTTCACCAGCTTCATACAGCTGAAAGTACAATATTTTGGATAATGGAAAATACATTTCACAGCGGTTTAGATGGTACAATAATTCTCTACACAATGACTGCATGGTTGGTCACATAAACTGGAATTAGGAAAACTATTAGAATTTTAGCAACCAGGAAATGACAGAGCAATTTTTGCATATTCCACCTTTAACAGGGAAGAATGGAGCGAGAGTCCGGAAGGAGAGGAGCAGAGGACTGGTACAGAGGCTTAGCTCTGCTCTGATAGGGACAGAACAACCTAAGTGAACTCTGATAGGCTCAGAACTATCTAATGGTAGAGGAAGTGAACTCTGATAGGCTCAGAACTATCTAATGGTAGAGGAAGTGAACTCTGATAGGCTCAGAACTATCTAATGGTAAAGGAAGTGAACTATGATAGGCTCAGAACTATCTAATGGTAGAGGAAGGGAACTATGATAGGCTCAGAACTATCTAATGGTAAAGGAAATGAACTATGATAGGCTCAGAACTATCTAATGGAAGAGGAAATGAACTATGATAGGCTCAGAACTATCTAATGGTAGAGGAAGTGAACTCTAATAGGCTCAGAACTATCTAATGGTAGAGGAAGTGAACTCTGATAGGCTCAGAACTATCTAATGGTAGAGGAAGTGAACTATGATAGGCTCAGAACTATCGAATGGTAGAGGAAGTGAACTAAGGGCCTCTGGAGATGCAGTAACAACAGCTGTTCATAAAACAGAAAACAACAATGGAGTCAGGGGTTGTGTTAAACGACTAGTAGTAATCTATATCCAAACAGATAGATGTTGTTGTTTTATCTACAGACTACCAGTAATCTGTAACCAAACAGATAGATGTTGTTGTTTTATCTACAGACTACCAGTAATCTGTAACCAAACAGATAGATGCTGTTTTATCTACAGACTACCAGTAATCTGTATCCAAACAGATAGATGCTGTTTTATCTACAGACTACCAGTAATCTGTAACCAAACAGATAGATGTTGTTTTATCTACAGACTACCAGTAATCTGTAACCAAACAGATAGATGTTGTTTTATCTACAGACTACCAGTAATCTGTAACCAAACAGATATATGTTGTTTTATCTACAGAGTACCATTAATCTGTAACCAAACAGATAGATGTTGTAGTTTTATCTACAGACTACCATTAATCTGTAACCAAACAGATAGATGCTGTTTTATCTACAGACTACCAGTAATCTGTAACCAAACAGATAGATGTTGTTGTTTTATCTACAGACTACCAGTAATCTGTAACCAAACAGATAGATGTTGTTATATCTACAGACTACCAGTAATGTGTAACCAAACAGATAGATTTTGTTGTTTTATCTACAGACTAGCAGTAATCTGTAACCAAACAGATAGATGTTGTTTTATCTACAGACTACCAGTAATCTGTAACCAAACAGATAGATGCTGTTGTTTTATCTACAGACTAGCAGTAATCTGTAACCAAACAGATAGATGTTGTTTTATCTACAGACTACCAGTAATCTGTAACCAAACAGATAGATGTTGTTTTATCTACAGACTACCAGTAATCTGTATACAAACAGATAGATGATGTTGTTTTATCTACAGACTACCAGTAATCTGTAACCAAACAGATAGATGTTGTTTTATCTACAGACTACCAGTAATCTGTAACCAAACAGACAGATGCTGTTGTTTTATCTACAGACTAGCAGTAATCTGTAACCAAACAGATAGATGTTGTTGTTTTATCTACAGACTACCAGTAATCTGTAACCAAACAGATAGATGTTGTTATATCTACAGACTACCAGTAATGTGTAACCAAACAGATAGATGTTGTTGTTTTATCTACAGACTAGCAGTAATCTGTAACCAAACAGATAGATGTTGTTGTTGTATCTACAGACTAGCAGTAATCTGTAACCAAACAGATAGATGTTGCTGTATCTACAGACTACCAGTAATCTGTAACCAAACAGATAGATGTTGTTTAATCTATAGACTAGCAGTAATCTGTAACCAAACAGATAGATGTTGTTGTTTTATCTACAGACTACCAGTAATCTGTAACCAAACAGATAGATGTTGTTTTATCTACAGACTACCAGTAATCTGTAACCAAACAGATAGATGTTGTTGTTTTATCTACAGACTACCAGTAATCTGTATCCAAACAGATAGATGATGTTGTTGTATCTACAGACTACCAGTAATCTGTAACCAAACAGATAGATGTTGTTGTTGTATCTACAGACTACCTGAAATTTGTATTCAAACAGATATATGTTGTTGTTTTATCTACAGACTAGCAGTAATCTGTAACCAAACAGATAGATGCAGTTGTTTTATCTACAGACTAGCAGTAATCTGTAACCAAACAGATAGATGTTGTTTTATCTACAGACTACCAGTAATCTGTAACCAAACAGATAGATGTTGTTTTATCTACAGACTACCAGTAATCTGTATCCAAACAGATAGATAATGTTGTTTTATCGACAGACTACCAGTAATCTGTAACCAAACAGATAGATGTTGTTTTATCTACAGACTACCAGTAATCTGTAACCAAACAGATAGATGTTGTTTTATCTACAGACTACCAGTAATCTGTATCCAAACAGATATATGTTGTTGTTATATCTACAGACTACCAGTAATCTGTAACTAAACAGATAGATGTTGTTATTTTATCTACAGACTACCAGTAATCTGTAACCAAACAGATAGATGTTGTTTTATCTACAGACTACCAGTAATCTGTAACCAAACAGATAGATGTTGTTTTATCTACCGACTACCAGTAATCTGTACCCAAACAGACAGATGTTGTTGTTTTATCTCCAGACTACCAGTAATCTGTAACCAAACAGATAGATGTTGTTGTTGTATCTACAGACTAGCAGTAATCTGTAACCAAACAGATAGATGTTGTTTTATCTACAGACTACCAGTAATCTCTATCCAAACAGATAGATGATGTTGTTTTATCTACAGACTACCAGTAATCTGTAACCAAACAGATAGATGTTGTTGTTTTATCTACAGACTACCAGTAATCTGTAACCAAAAAGATAGATGTTGTTATATCTACAGACTACCAGTAATGTGTAACCAAACAGATAGATTTTGTTGTTTTATCTACAGACTAGCAGTTATCTGTAACCAAACAGATAGATGTTGTTTTATCTACAGACTACCAGTAATCTGTAACCAAACAGATAGATGCTGTTGTTTTATCTACAGACTAGCAGTAATCTGTAACCAAACAGATAGATGTTGTTTTATCTACAGACTACCAGTAATCTGTAACCAAACAGATAGATGTTGTTTTATCTACAGACTACCAGTAATCTGTATACAAACAGATAGATGATGGTGTTTTATCTACAGACTACCAGTAATCTGTAACCAAACAGATAGATGTTGTCTTATCTACAGACTACCAGTAATCTGTAACCAAACAGATAGATGCTGTTGTTTTATCTACAGACTAGCAGTAATCTGTAACCAAACAGATAGATGTTGTTTTATCTACAGACTAGCAGTAATCTGTAACCAAACAGATAGATGTTGTTTTATCTACCGACTACCAGTAATCTGTATCCAAACAGATAGATGTTGTTTTATCTACAGACTACCAGTAATCTGTAACCAAACAGATAGATGTTGTTGTTGTATCTACAGACTAGCAGTAATCTGTAACCAAACAGATAGATGTTGTTTTATCTACAGACTACCAGTAATCTGTATCCAAACAGATAGATGATGTTGTTTTATCTACAGACTACCAGTAATCTGTAACCAAACAGATAGATGTTGTTGTTTTATCTACAGACTACCAGTAATCTGTAACCAAACAGATAGATGTTGTTATATCTACAGACTACCAGTAATGTGTAACCAAACAGATAGATGTTGTTGTTGTATCTACAGACTACCAGTAATCTGTAACCAAACAGATAGATGTTGTTTTATCTAAAGACTACCAGTAATATGTAACCAAACAGATAGATGCTGTTGTTTTATCTACAGACTACCAGTAGTCTGTAACCAAACAGATAGTTGTTGTTGTTTTATCTACAGACTAGCAGTAATCTGTAACCAAACAGATAGATGTTGTTTTATCTACAGACTACCAGTAATCTGTAACCAAACAGATAGATGTTGTTGTTTTATCTACAGACTACCAGTAATCTGTAACCAAACAGATAGATGCTGTTGTTGTATCTACAGACTAGCAGTAATCTGTAACCAAACAGATAGATGTTGTTTTATCTACAGACTACCAGTAATCTGTAACCAAACAGATAGATGTTGTTGTTGTATCTACAGACTAGCAGTAATCTGTAACCAAACAGATAGATGTTGTTTTATCTACAGACTACCAGTAATCTGTAACCAAACAGATAGATGTTGTTGTTGTATCTACAGACTACCAGTAATCTGTAACCAAACAGATAGATGTTGTTGTTTTATCTACAGACTACCAGTAATCTGTATCCAAACAGGTAGATGTTGTTTTATCTACAGACTACCAGTAATCTGTAACCAAACAGATAGATGTTGTTTTATCTACAGACTACCAGTAATCTGAAACCAAACAGATAGATGTTGTTTTATCTACAGACTACCAGTAATCTGTAACCAAACAGATAGATGTTGTTGTTTTATCTACAGACTACCAGTAATCTGTAACCAAACAGATAGATGTTGTTATATCTACAGACTACCAGTAATGTGTAACCAAACATATAGATTTTGTTGTTTTATCTACAGACTAGCAGTAATCTGTAACCAAACAGATAGATGTTGTTTTATCTACAGACTACCAGTAATCTGTAACCAAACAGATAGATGCTGTTGTTTTATCTACAGACTAGCAGTAATCTGTAACCAAACAGATAGATGTTGTTTTATCTACAGACTACCAGTAATCTGTAACCAAACAGATAGATGTTGTTTTATCTACAGACTACCAGTAATCTGTATACAAACAGATAGATGATGTTGTTTTATCTACAGACTACCAGTAATCTGAAACCAAACAGATAGATGTTGTTTTATCTACAGACTACCAGTAATCTGTAACCAAACAGATAGATGTTGTTTTATCTACAGACTACCAGTAATCTGTAACCAAACAGACAGATGCTGTTGTTTTATCTACAGACTAGCAGTAATCTGTAACCAAACAGATAGATGTTGTTGTTTTATCTACAGACTACCAGTAATCTGTAACCAAACAGATAGATGTTGTTATATCTACAGACTACCAGTAATGTGTAACCAAACAGATAGATGTTGTTGTTTTATCTACAGACTAGCAGTAATCTGTAACCAATCAGATAGATGTTGTTGTTGTATCTACAGACTAGCAGTAATCTGTAACCAAACAGATAGATGTTGCTGTATCTACAGACTACCAGTAATCTGTAACCAAACAGATAGATGTTGTTTAATCTATAGACTAGCAGTAATCTGTAACCAAACAGATAGATGTTGTTGTTTTATCTACAGACTACCAGTAATCTGTAACCAAACAGATAGATGTTGTTTTATCTACAGACTACCAGTAATCTGTAACCAAACAGATAGATGCTGTTTTATCTACAGACTACCAGTAATCTGTAACCAAACAGATAGATGATGTTTTATCAACAGACTACCAGTAATCTCTATCCAAACAGATAGATGATGTTGTTTTATCTACAGACTACCAGTAATCTGTAACCAAACAGATAGATGCAGTTGTTTTATCTACAGACTAGCAGTAATCTGTAACCAAACAGATAGATGTTGTTTTATCTACAGACTACCAGTAATCTGTAACCAAACAGATAGATGTTGTTTTATCTACAGACTACCAGTAATCTGTATCCAAACAGATAGATAATGTTGTTTTATCGACAGACTACCAGTAATCTGTAACCAAACAGATAGATGTTGTTTTATCTACAGACTACCAGTAATCTGTAACCAAACAGATAGATGTTGTTTTATCTACAGACTACCAGTAATCTGTATCCAAACAGATATATGTTGTTGTTATATCTACAGACTACCAGTAATCTGTAACTAAACAGATAGATGTTGTTGTTTTATCTACAGACTACCAGTAATCTGTAACCAAACAGATAGATGTTGTTATATCTACAGACTACCAGTAATGTGTAACCAAACAGATAGATTTTGTTGTTTTATCTACAGACTAGCAGTAATCTGTAACCAAACAGATAGATGTTGTTTTATCTACAGACTACCAGTAATCTGTAACCAAACAGATAGATGCTGTTGTTTTATCTACAGACTAGCAGTAATCTGTAACCAAACAGATAGATGTTATTTTATCTACAGACTACCAGTAATCTGTAACCAAACAGATAGATGTTGTTTTATCTACAGACTACCAGTAATCTGTATACAAACAGATAGATGATGTTGTTTTATCTACAGACTACCAGTAATCTGAAACCAAACAGATAGATGTTGTTTTATCTACAGACTACCAGTAATCTGTAACCAAACAGATAGATGTTGTTTTATCTACAGACTACCAGTAATCTGTAACCAAACAGACAGATGCTGTTGTTTTATCTACAGACTAGCAGTAATCTGTAACCAAACAGATAGATGTTGTTGTTTTATCTACAGACTACCAGTAATCTGTAACCAAACAGATAGATGTTGTTATATCTACAGACTACCAGTAATGTGTAACCAAACAGATAGATGTTGTTGTTTTATCTACAGACTAGCAGTAATCTGTAACCAATCAGATAGATGTTGTTGTTGTATCTACAGACTAGCAGTAATCTGTAACCAAACAGATAGATGTTGCTGTATCTACAGACTACCAGTAATCTGTAACCAAACAGATAGATGTTGTTTAATCTATAGACTAGCAGTAATCTGTAACCAAACAGATAGATGTTGTTGTTTTATCTACAGACTACCAGTAATCTGTAACCAAACAGATAGATGTTGTTTTATCTACAGACTACCAGTAATCTGTAACCAAACAGATAGATGCTGTTTTATCTACAGACTACCAGTAATCTGTAACCAAACAGATAGATGATGTTTTATCAACAGACTACCAGTAATCTCTATCCAAACAGATAGATGATGTTGTTTTATCTACAGACTACCAGTAATCTGTAACCAAACAGATAGATGTTGTTGTTTTATCTACAGACTACCAGTAATCTGTATCCAAACAGATAGATGATGTTGTTGTATCTACAGACTACCAGTAATCTGTAACCAAACAGATAGATGTTGTTGTTGTATCTACAGACTACCTGAAATTTGTATTCAAACAGATATATGTTGTTGTTTTATCTACAGACTAGCAGTAATCTGTAACCAAACAGATAGATGCAGTTGTTTTATCTACAGACTAGCAGTAATCTGTAACCAAACAGATAGATGTTGTTTTATCTACAGACTACCAGTAATCTGTAACCAAACAGATAGATGTTGTTTTATCTACAGACTACCAGTAATCTGTATCCAAACAGATAGATAATGTTGTTTTATCGACAGACTACCAGTAATCTGTAACCAAACAGATAGATGTTGTTTTATCTACAGACTACCAGTAATCTGTAACCAAACAGATAGATGTTGTTGTTGTATCTACAGACTAGCAGTAATCTGTAACCAAACAGATAGATGTTGTTTTATCTACAGACTACCAGTAATCTGTATCCAAACAGATAGATGATGTTGTTTTATCTACAGACTACCAGTAATCTGTAACCAAACAGATAGATGTTGTTGTTTTATCTACAGACTACCAGTAATCTGTAACCAAACAGATAGATGTTGTTATATCTACAGACTACCAGTAATGTGTAACCAAACAGATAGATGTTGTTGTTGTATCTACAGACTACCAGTAATCTGTAACCAAACAGATAGATGTTGTTTTATCTAAAGACTACCAGTAATATGTAACCAAACAGATAGATGCTGTTGTTTTATCTACAGACTACCAGTAGTCTGTAACCAAACAGATAGTTGTTGTTGTTTTATCTACAGACTAGCAGTAATCTGTAACCAAACAGATAGATGTTGTTTTATCTACAGACTACCAGTAATCTGTAACCAAACAGATAGATGTTGTTGTTTTATCTACAGACTACCAGTAATCTGTAACCAAACAGATAGATGCTGTTGTTGTATCTACAGACTAGCAGTAATCTGTAACCAAACAGATAGATGTTGTTTTATCTACAGACTACCAGTAATCTGTAACCAAACAGATAGATGTTGTTGTTGTATCTACAGACTAGCAGTAATCTGTAACCAAACAGATAGATGTTGTTTTATCTACAGACTACCAGTAATCTGTAACCAAACAGATAGATGTTGTTGTTGTATCTACAGACTACCAGTAATCTGTAACCAAACAGATAGATGTTGTTGTTTTATCTACAGACTACCAGTAATCTGTATCCAAACAGGTAGATGTTGTTTTATCTACAGACTACCAGTAATCTGTAACCAAACAGATAGATGTTGTTTTATCTACAGACTACCAGTAATCTGAAACCAAACAGATAGATGTTGTTTTATCTACAGACTACCAGTAATCTGTAACCAAACAGATAGATGTTGTTGTTTTATCTACAGACTACCAGTAATCTGTAACCAAACAGATAGATGTTGTTATATCTACAGACTACCAGTAATGTGTAACCAAACATATAGATTTTGTTGTTTTATCTACAGACTAGCAGTAATCTGTAACCAAACAGATAGATGTTGTTTTATCTACAGACTACCAGTAATCTGTAACCAAACAGATAGATGCTGTTGTTTTATCTACAGACTAGCAGTAATCTGTAACCAAACAGATAGATGTTGTTTTATCTACAGACTACCAGTAATCTGTAACCAAACAGATAGATGTTGTTTTATCTACAGACTACCAGTAATCTGTATACAAACAGATAGATGATGTTGTTTTATCTACAGACTACCAGTAATCTGAAACCAAACAGATAGATGTTGTTTTATCTACAGACTACCAGTAATCTGTAACCAAACAGATAGATGTTGTTTTATCTACAGACTACCAGTAATCTGTAACCAAACAGACAGATGCTGTTGTTTTATCTACAGACTAGCAGTAATCTGTAACCAAACAGATAGATGTTGTTGTTTTATCTACAGACTACCAGTAATCTGTAACCAAACAGATAGATGTTGTTATATCTACAGACTACCAGTAATGTGTAACCAAACAGATAGATGTTGTTGTTTTATCTACAGACTAGCAGTAATCTGTAACCAATCAGATAGATGTTGTTGTTGTATCTACAGACTAGCAGTAATCTGTAACCAAACAGATAGATGTTGCTGTATCTACAGACTACCAGTAATCTGTAACCAAACAGATAGATGTTGTTTAATCTATAGACTAGCAGTAATCTGTAACCAAACAGATAGATGTTGTTGTTTTATCTACAGACTACCAGTAATCTGTAACCAAACAGATAGATGTTGTTTTATCTACAGACTACCAGTAATCTGTAACCAAACAGATAGATGCTGTTTTATCTACAGACTACCAGTAATCTGTAACCAAACAGATAGATGATGTTTTATCAACAGACTACCAGTAATCTCTATCCAAACAGATAGATGATGTTGTTTTATCTACAGACTACCAGTAATCTGTAACCAAACAGATAGATGCAGTTGTTTTATCTACAGACTAGCAGTAATCTGTAACCAAACAGATAGATGTTGTTTTATCTACAGACTACCAGTAATCTGTAACCAAACAGATAGATGTTGTTTTATCTACAGACTACCAGTAATCTGTATCCAAACAGATAGATAATGTTGTTTTATCGACAGACTACCAGTAATCTGTAACCAAACAGATAGATGTTGTTTTATCTACAGACTACCAGTAATCTGTAACCAAACAGATAGATGTTGTTTTATCTACAGACTACCAGTAATCTGTATCCAAACAGATATATGTTGTTGTTATATCTACAGACTACCAGTAATCTGTAACTAAACAGATAGATGTTGTTGTTTTATCTACAGACTACCAGTAATCTGTAACCAAACAGATAGATGTTGTTATATCTACAGACTACCAGTAATGTGTAACCAAACAGATAGATTTTGTTGTTTTATCTACAGACTAGCAGTAATCTGTAACCAAACAGATAGATGTTGTTTTATCTACAGACTACCAGTAATCTGTAACCAAACAGATAGATGCTGTTGTTTTATCTACAGACTAGCAGTAATCTGTAACCAAACAGATAGATGTTATTTTATCTACAGACTACCAGTAATCTGTAACCAAACAGATAGATGTTGTTTTATCTACAGACTACCAGTAATCTGTATACAAACAGATAGATGATGTTGTTTTATCTACAGACTACCAGTAATCTGAAACCAAACAGATAGATGTTGTTTTATCTACAGACTACCAGTAATCTGTAACCAAACAGATAGATGTTGTTTTATCTACAGACTACCAGTAATCTGTAACCAAACAGACAGATGCTGTTGTTTTATCTACAGACTAGCAGTAATCTGTAACCAAACAGATAGATGTTGTTGTTTTATCTACAGACTACCAGTAATCTGTAACCAAACAGATAGATGTTGTTATATCTACAGACTACCAGTAATGTGTAACCAAACAGATAGATGTTGTTGTTTTATCTACAGACTAGCAGTAATCTGTAACCAATCAGATAGATGTTGTTGTTGTATCTACAGACTAGCAGTAATCTGTAACCAAACAGATAGATGTTGCTGTATCTACAGACTACCAGTAATCTGTAACCAAACAGATAGATGTTGTTTAATCTATAGACTAGCAGTAATCTGTAACCAAACAGATAGATGTTGTTGTTTTATCTACAGACTACCAGTAATCTGTAACCAAACAGATAGATGTTGTTTTATCTACAGACTACCAGTAATCTGTAACCAAACAGATAGATGCTGTTTTATCTACAGACTACCAGTAATCTGTAACCAAACAGATAGATGATGTTTTATCAACAGACTACCAGTAATCTCTATCCAAACAGATAGATGATGTTGTTTTATCTACAGACTACCAGTAATCTGTAACCAAACAGATAGATGTTGTTGTTTTATCTACAGACTACCAGTAATCTGTATCCAAACAGATAGATGATGTTGTTGTATCTACAGACTACCAGTAATCTGTAACCAAACAGATAGATGTTGTTGTTGTATCTACAGACTACCTGAAATTTGTATTCAAACAGATATATGTTGTTGTTTTATCTACAGACTAGCAGTAATCTGTAACCAAACAGATAGATGCAGTTGTTTTATCTACAGACTAGCAGTAATCTGTAACCAAACAGATAGATGTTGTTTTATCTACAGACTACCAGTAATCTGTAACCAAACAGATAGATGTTGTTTTATCTACAGACTACCAGTAATCTGTATCCAAACAGATAGATAATGTTGTTTTATCGACAGACTACCAGTAATCTGTAACCAAACAGATAGATGTTGTTTTATCTACAGACTACCAGTAATCTGTAACCAAACAGATAGATGTTGTTTTATCTACAGACTACCAGTAATCTGTATCCAAACAGATATATGTTGTTGTTATATCTACAGACTACCAGTAATCTGTAACTAAACAGATAGATGTTGTTATTTTATCTACAGACTACCAGTAATCTGTAACCAAACAGATAGATGTTGTTTTATCTACAGACTACCAGTAATCTGTAACCAAACAGATAGATGTTGTTTTATCTACCGACTACCAGTAATCTGTACCCAAACAGACAGATGTTGTTGTTTTATCTCCAGACTACCAGTAATCTGTAACCAAACAGATAGATGTTGTTGTTGTATCTACAGACTAGCAGTAATCTGTAACCAAACAGATAGATGTTGTTTTATCTACAGACTACCAGTAATCTCTATCCAAACAGATAGATGATGTTGTTTTATATACAGACTACCAGTAATCTGTAACCAAACAGATAGATGTTGTTGTTTTATCTACAGACTACCAGTAATCTGTAACCAAACAGATAGATGTTGTTATATCTACAGACTACCAGTAATGTGTAACCAAACAGATAGATTTTGTTGTTTTATCTACAGACTAGCAGTTATCTGTAACCAAACAGATAGATGTTGTTTTATCTACAGACTACCAGTAATCTGTAACCAAACAGATAGATGCTGTTGTTTTATCTACAGACTAGCAGTAATCTGTAACCAAACAGATAGATGTTGTTTTATCTACAGACTACCAGTAATCTGTAACCAAACAGATAGATCTTGTTTTATCTACAGACTACCAGTAATCTGTATACAAACAGATAGATGATGTTGTTTTATCTACAGACTACCAGTAATCTGTAACCAAACAGATAGATGTTGTTTTATCTACAGACTACCAGTAATCTGTAACCAAACAGATAGATGCTGTTGTTTTATCTACAGACTACCAGTAATCTGTAACCAAACAGATAGATGTTGTTTTATCTACAGACTACCAGTAATCTGTAACCAAACAGATAGATGTTGTTTTATCTACCGACTACCAGTAATCTGTATCCAAACAGATAGATGTTGTTGTATCTACAGACTACCAGTAATCTGTAACCAAACAGATAGATGTTGTTGTTTTATCTACAGACTACCAGTAATCTGTAACCAAACAGACAGATGTTGTTGTTTATCTACAGACTAGCAGAATTCTGTACCCAAACAGACAGATGTTGTTGTTTTATCTCCAGACTACCAGTAATCTGTAACCAAACAGATAGATGTTGTTGTTTTATCTACAGACTACCAGTAATCTGTAACCAAACAGATAGATGTTGTTATATCTACAGACTACCAGTAATGTGTAACCAAACAGATAGATTTTGTTGTTTTATCTACAGACTAGCAGTAATCTGTAACCAAACAGATAGATGTTGTTTTATCTACAGACTACCAGTAATCTGTATCCAAACAGATATATGTTGTTGTTATATCTACAGACTACCAGTAATCTGTAACTAAACAGATAGATGTTGTTATTTTATCTACAGACTACCAGTAATCTGTAACCAAACAGATAGATGTTGTTTTATCTACAGACTACCAGTAATCTGTAACCAAACAGATAGATGTTGTTTTATCTACCGACTACCAGTAATCTGTACCCAAACAGACAGATGTTGTTGTTTTATCTCCAGACTACCAGTAATCTGTAACCAAACAGATAGATGTTGTTGTTGTATCTACAGACTAGCAGTAATCTGTAACCAAACAGATAGATGTTGTTTTATCTACAGACTACCAGTAATCTCTATCCAAACAGATAGATGATGTTGTTTTATATACAGACTACCAGTAATCTGTAACCAAACAGATAGATGTTGTTGTTTTATCTACAGACTACGAGTAATCTGTAACCAAACTGATAGATGTTGTTATATCTACAGACTACCAGTAATGTGTAACCAAACAGATAGATTTTGTTGTTTTATCTACAGACTAGCAGTTATCTGTAACCAAACAGATAGATGTTGTTTTATCTACAGACTACCAGTAATCTGTAACCAAACAGATAGATGCTGTTGTTTTATCTACAGACTAGCAGTAATCTGTAACCAAACAGATAGATGTTGTTTTATCTACAGACTACCAGTAATCTGTAACCAAACAGATAGATGTTGTTTTATCTACAGACTACCAGTAATCTGTATACAAACAGATAGATGATGTTGTTTTATCTACAGACTACCAGTAATCTGTAACCAAACAGATAGATGTTGTTTTATCTACAGACTACCAGTAATCTGTAACCAAACAGATAGATGCTGTTGTTTTATCTACAGACTACCAGTAATCTGTAACCAAACAGATAGATGTTGTTTTATCTACAGACTACCAGTAATCTGTAACCAAACAGATAGATGTTGTTTTATCTACCGACTACCAGTAATCTGTATCCAAACAGATAGATGTTGTTGTATCTACAGACTACCAGTAATCTGTAACCAAACAGATAGATGTTGTTGTTTTATCTACAGACTACCAGTAATCTGTAACCAAACAGACAGATGTTGTTGTTTATCTACAGACTAGCAGAATTCTGTACCCAAACAGACAGATGTTGTTGTTTTATCTCCAGACTACCAGTAATCTGTAACCAAACAGATAGATGTTGTTGTTTTATCTACAGACTACCAGTAATCTGTAACCAAACAGATAGATGTTGTTATATCTACAGACTACCAGTAATGTGTAACCAAACAGATAGATTTTGTTGTTTTATCTACAGACTAGCAGTAATCTGTAACCAAACAGATAGATGTTGTTTTATCTACAGACTACCAGTAATCTGTAACTAAACAGATAGATGCTGTTGTTTTATCTACAGACTAGCAGTAATCTGTAACCAAACAGATAAATGTTGTTTTATCTACAGACTACCAGTAATCTGTAACCAAACAGATAGATGTTGTTTTATCTACAGACTACCAGTAATCTGTATACAAACAGATAGATGGTGGTGTTTTATCTAAAGACTACCAGTAATCTGTAATCAAACAGATAGATGTTGTTTTATCTACAGACTACCAGTAATCTGTAACCAAACAGATAGATGCTGTTGTTTTATCTACAGACTAGCAGTAATCTGTAACCAAAAGATAGATGTTGTTTTATCTACAGACTACCAGTAATCTGTAACCAAACAGATAGATGCTGTTTTATCTACAGACTACCAGTAATCTGTAACCAAACAGATAGATGTTGTTTTATCTACAGACTACCAGTAATCTGTTAGCAAACAGATAGATGCTGTTTTTTATCTACAGACTACCAGTAATCTGTATCCAAACAGACAGATGTTGTTGTTTATCTACAGACTAGCAGAATTCTGTACCCAAACAGACAGATGTTGTTGTTTTATCTCCAGACTACCAGTAATCTGTAACCAAACAGATAGATGTTGTTGTTGTATCTACAGACTAGCAGTAATCTGTAACCAAACAGATAGATGTGGTTTTATCTACAGACTACCAGTAATCTCTATCCAAACAGATAGATGATGTTGTTTTATCTACAGACTACCAGTAATCTGTAACCAAACAGACAGATGCTGTTGTTTTATCTACAGACTAGCAGTAATCTATAACCAAACAGATAGATGTTGTTATATCTACAGACTACCAGTAATGTGTAACCAAACAGATAGATGTTGTTGTTTTATCTACAGACTACCAGTAATCTGTAACCAAACAGATAGATGTTGTTATATCTACAGACTACCAGTAATGTGTAACCAAACAGATAGATGTTGTTGTTGTATCTACAGACTACCAGTAATCTGTAACCAAACAGATAGATGTTGTTTTATCTAAAGACTACCAGTAATATGTAACCAAACAGATAGATGCTGTTGTTTATCTACAGACTACCAGTAATCTGTAACCAAACAGATAGATGTTGTTGTTTTATCTACAGACTAGCAGTAATCTGTAACCAAACAGATAGATGTTGTTTTATCTACAGACTACCAGTAATCTGTAACCAAACAGATAGATGTTGTTGTTTTATCTACAGACTACCAGTAATCTGTAACCAAACAGATAGATGCTGTTGTTGTATCTACAGACTAGCAGTAATCTGTAACCAAACAGATAGATGTTGTTTTATCTACAGACTACCAGTAATCTGTAACCAAACAGATAGATGTTGTTGTTGTATCTACAGACTAGCAGTAATCTGTAACCAAACAGATAGATGTTGTTTTATCTACAGACTACCAGTAATCTGTAACCAAACAGATAGATGTTGTTGTTGTATCTACAGACTAGCAATAATCTGTAACCAAACAGATAGATGTTGTTTTATCTACAGACTACCAGTAATCTGTAACCAAAAGATAGATGTTGTTTTATCTACAGACTACCAGTAATCTGTAACCAAACAGATAGATGCTGTTTTATCTACAGACTACCAGTAATCTGTAACCAAACAGATAGATGTTGTTTTATCTACAGACTACCAGTAATCTGTTAGCAAACAGATAGATGCTGTTTTTTTATCTACAGACTACCAGTAATCTGTATCCAAACAGACAGATGTTGTTGTTTATCTACAGACTAGCAGAATTCTGTACCTAAACAGACAGATGTTGTTGTTTTATCTCCAGACTACCAGTAATCTGTAACCAAACAGATAGATGTTGTTGTTGTATCTACAGACTAGCAGTAATCTGTAACCAAACAGATAGATGTTGTTTTATCTACAGACTACCAGTAATCTCTATCCAAACAGATAGATGATGTTGTTTTATCTACAGACTACCAGTAATCTGTAACCAAACAGATAGATGTTGTTGTTTTATCTACAGACTACCAGTAATCTGTAACCAAACAGATAGATGTTGTTATATCTACAGACTACCAGTAATCTGTATACAAACAGATAGATGATGGTGTTTTATCTACAGACTACCAGTAATCTGTAACCAAACAGATAGATGTTGTTTTATCTACAGACTACCAGTAATCTGTAACCAAACAGATAGATGTTGTTTTATCTACAGACTACCAGTAATCTGTATACAAACAGATAGATGATGGTGTTTTATCTACAGACTACCAGTAATCTGTAACCAAACAGATAGATGTTGTTTTATCTACAGACTACCAGTAATCTGTAACCAAACAGATAGATGCTGTTGTTTTATCTACAGACTAGCAGTAATCTGTAACCAAACAGATAGATGTTGTTTAATCTATAGACTACCAGTAATCTGTAACCAAACAGATAGATGTTGTTGTTTTATCTACAGACTACCAGTAATCTGTAACCAAAAGATAGATGTTGTTTTATCTACAGACTACCAGTAATCTGTAACCAAACAGATAGATGCTGTTTTATCTACAGACTACCAGTAATCTGTAACCAAACAGATAGATGTTGTTATATCTACAGACTACCAGTAATCTGTAAGCAAACAGATAGATTTTGTTGTTTTATCTACAGACTACCAGTAATCTGTAACCAAAAGATAGATGTTGTTTTATCTACAGACTACCAGTAATCTGTAACCAAACAGATAGATGCTGTTGTTTTATCTACAGACTAGCAGTAATCTGTAACCAAACAGATAGATGTTGTTTAATCTATAGACTACCAGTAATCTGTAACCAAACAGATAGATGATGCTGTTTTATCTACAGACTACCAGTAATCTGTAACCAAACAGATAGATGTTGTTTTATCTACAGACTACCAGTAATCTGTTAGCAAACAGATAGATGCTGTTGTTTTATCTACAGACTACCAGTAATCTGTATCCAAACAGATAGATGTTGTTTTATCTACAGACTACCAGTAATCTGTATCCAAACAGATAGATGATGTTGTTTTATCTACAGACTACCAGAAATCTGTAACCAAACAGATAGATGTTGTTGTTTTATCTACAGACTACCAGTAATCTGTAACCAAACAGATAGATGTTGTTATATCTACAGACTACCAGTAATGTGTAACCAAACAGATAGATGTTGTTGTTGTATCTACAGACTACCAGTAATCTGTAACCAAACAGATAGATGTTGTTTTATCTAAAGACTACCAGTAATATGTAACCAAACAGATAGATGCTGTTGTTTTATCTACAGACTACCAGTAATCTGTAACCAAACAGATAGATGTTGTTGTTTTATCTACAGACTAGCAGTAATCTGTAACCAAACAGATAGATGTTGTTTTATCTACAGACTACCAGTAATCTGTAACCAAACAGATAGATGTTGTTGTTTTATCTACAGACTACCAGTAATCTGTAACCAAACAGATAGATGCTGTTGTTGTATCTACAGACTAGCAGTAATCTGTAACCAAACAGATATATGTTGTTTTATCTACAGACTACCAGTAATCTGTAACCAAACAGATAGATGTTGTTGTTGTATCTACAGACTAGCAGTAATCTGTAACCAAACAGATAGATGTTGTTTTATCTACAGACTACCAGTAATCTGTAACCAAACAGATATATGTTGTTGTTGTATCTACAGACTAGCAGTAATCTGTAACCAAACAGATAGATGTTGTTTTATCTACAGACTACCAGTAATCTGTATCCAAACAGATAGATTTTGTTTTATCTATAGACTACCAGTAATCTGTAACCAAACAGATAGATGTTGTTGTTTTATCTACAGACTACCAGTAATCTGTAACCAAACAGATAGATAGATGTTTTATCTACAGACTACCAGTAATCTGTAACCAAACAGATAGATGTTGTTGTTGTATCTACAGACTACCAGTAATTTGTATTCAAACAGATATATGTTGTTGTTTTATCTACAGACTACCAGAAAATCTGTAACCAAACAGACAGATGCTGTTGTTTTATCTACAGACTACCAGTAATCTGTAACCAAACAGATAGATGTTGTTGTTTTATCTACAGACTACCAGTAATCTGTATCCAAACAGGTAGATGTTGTTTTATCTACAGACTACCAGTAATCTGTAACCAAACAGATAGATGTTGTTTTATCTACAGACTACCAGTAATCTGTAACCAAACAGATAGATGTTGTTTTATCTACAGACTACCAGTAATCTGTATACAAACAGATAGATGATGTTGTTTTATCTACAGACTACCAGTAATCTGTAACCAAACAGATAGATGTTGTTTTATCTACAGACTACCAGTAATCTGTAACCAAACAGATAGATGTTGTTATATCTACAGACTACCAGTAATGTGTAACCAAACAGATAGATTTTGTTGTTTTATCTACAGACTAGCAGTAATCTGTAACCAAACAGATAGATGTTGTTTTATCTACACACTACCAGTAATCTGTAACCAAACAGATAGATGCTGTTGTTTTATCTACAGACTAGCAGTAATCTGTAACCAAACAGATAGATGTTGTTTTATCTACAGACTACCAGTAATCTGTAACCAAACAGATAGATGTTTTATCTACAGACTACCAGTAATCTGTATACAAACAGATAGATGATGTTGTTTTATCTACAGACTACCAGTAATCTGAAACCAAACAGATAGATGTTGTTTTATCTACAGACTACCAGTAATCTGTATCCAAACAGATAGATGATGTTGTTTTATCTACAGACTACCAGTAATCTGTAACCAAACAGATAGATGTTGTTTTATCTACAGACTACCAGTAATCTGTAACCAAACAGACAGATGCTGTTGTTTTATCTACAGACTAGCAGTAATCTGTAACCAAACAGATAGATGTTGTTGTTTTATCTACAGACTACCAGTAATCTGTAACCAAACAGATAGATGTTCTTATATCTACAGACTACCAGTAATGTGTAACCAAACAGATAGATGTTGTTGTTTTATCTACAGACTAGCAGTAATCTGTAACCAAACAGATAGATGTTGTTGTTGTATCTACAGACTAGCAGTAATCTGTAACCAAACAGATAGATGTTGCTGTATCTACAGACTACCAGTAATCTGTAACCAAACAGATAGATGTTGTTTAATCTATAGACTAGCAGTAATCTGTAACAAAACAGATAGATGTTGTTGTTTTATCTACAGACTACCAGTAATCTGTAACCAAACAGATAGATGTTGTTTTATCTACAGACTACCAGTAATCTGTAACCAAACAGACAGATGATGTTTTATCAACAGACTACCAGTAATCTCTATCCAAACAGATAGATGATGTTGTTTTATCTACAGACTACCAGTAATCTGTAACCAAACAGATAGATGTTGTTGTTTTATCTACAGACTACCAGTAATCTGTAACCAAACAGATAGATGTTGTTTTATCTACAGACTACCAGTAATCTGTATCCAAACAGATAGATGATGTTGTTGTATCTACAGACTACCAGTAATCTGTAACCAAACAGATAGATGTTGTTGTTGTATCTACAGACTACCAGTAATTTGTATTCAAACAGATATATGTTGTTGTTTTATCTACAGACTAGCAATAATCTGTAACCAAACAGATAGATGCAGTTGTTTTATCTACAGACTAGCAGTAATCTGTAACCAAACAGATAGATGTTGTTTTATCTACAGACTACCAGTAATCTGTTAGCAAACAGATTGCTGTTTTTTTATCTACAGACTACCAGTAATCTGTATCCAAACAGACAGATGTTGTTGTTTATCTACAGACTAGCAGAATTCTGTACCTAAACAGACAGATGTTGTTGTTTTATCTCCAGACTACCAGTAATCTGTAACCAAACAGATAGATGTTGTTGTTGTATCTACAGACTAGCAGTAATCTGTAACCAAACAGATAGATGTTGTTTTATCTACAGACTACCAGTAATCTCTATCCAAACAGATAGATGATGTTGTTTTATCTACAGACTACCAGTAATCTGTAACCAAACAGATAGATGTTGTTGTTTTATCTACAGACTACCAGTAATCTGTAACCAAACAGATAGATGTTGTTATATCTACAGACTACCAGTAATCTGTATACAAACAGATAGATGATGGTGTTTTATCTACAGACTACCAGTAATCTGTAACCAAACAGATAGATGTTGTTTTATCTACAGACTACCAGTAATCTGTAACCAAACAGATAGATGTTGTTTTATCTACAGACTACCAGTAATCTGTATACAAACAGATAGATGATGGTGTTTTATCTACAGACTACCAGTAATCTGTAACCAAACAGATAGATGTTGTTTTATCTACAGACTACCAGTAATCTGTAACCAAACAGATAGATGCTGTTGTTTTATCTACAGACTAGCAGTAATCTGTAACCAAACAGATAGATGTTGTTTAATCTATAGACTACCAGTAATCTGTAACCAAACAGATAGATGTTGTTGTTTTATCTACAGACTACCAGTAATTTGTAACCAAAAGATAGATGTTGTTTTATCTACAGACTACCAGTAATCTGTAACCAAACAGATAGATGTTGTTTTATCTACAGACTACCAGTAATCTGTAACCAAACAGATAGATGTTGTTATATCTACAGACTACCAGTAATGTGTAACCAAACAGATAGATTTTGTTGTTTTATCTACAGACTAGCAGTAATCTGTAACCAAAAGATAGATGTTGTTTTATCTACAGACTACCAGTAATCTGTAACCAAACAGATAGATGCTGTTGTTTTATCTACAGACTAGCAGTAATCTGTAACCAAACAGATAGATGTTGTTTTATCTACAGACTACCAGTAATCTGTAACCAAACAGATAGATGTTTTATCTACAGACTACCAGTAATCTGTATACAAACAGATAGATGATGTTGTTTTATCTACAGACTACCAGTAATCTGAAACCAAACAGATAGATGTTGTTTTATCTACAGACTACCAGTAATCTGTATCCAAACAGATAGATGATGTTGTTTTATCTACAGACTACCAGTAATCTGTAACCAAACAGATAGATGTTGTTTTATCTACAGACTACCAGTAATCTGTAACCAAACAGACAGATGCTGTTGTTTTATCTACAGACTAGCAGTAATCTGTAACCAAACAGATAGATGTTGTTGTTTTATCTACAGACTACCAGTAATCTGTAACCAAACAGATAGATGTTCTTATATCTACAGACTACCAGTAATGTGTAACCAAACAGATAGATGTTGTTGTTTTATCTACAGACTAGCAGTAATCTGTAACCAAACAGATAGATGTTGTTGTTGTATCTACAGACTAGCAGTAATCTGTAACCAAACAGATAGATGTTGCTGTATCTACAGACTACCAGTAATCTGTAACCAAACAGATAGATGTTGTTTAATCTATAGACTAGCAGTAATCTGTAACAAAACAGATAGATGTTGTTGTTTTATCTACAGACTACCAGTAATCTGTAACCAAACAGATAGATGTTGTTTTATCTACAGACTACCAGTAATCTGTAACCAAACAGACAGATGATGTTTTATCAACAGACTACCAGTAATCTCTATCCAAACAGATAGATGATGTTGTTTTATCTACAGACTACCAGTAATCTGTAACCAAACAGATAGATGTTGTTGTTTTATCTACAGACTACCAGTAATCTGTAACCAAACAGATAGATGTTGTTTTATCTACAGACTACCAGTAATCTGTATCCAAACAGATAGATGATGTTGTTGTATCTACAGACTACCAGTAATCTGTAACCAAACAGATAGATGTTGTTGTTGTATCTACAGACTACCAGTAATTTGTATTCAAACAGATATATGTTGTTGTTTTATCTACAGACTAGCAGTAATCTGTAACCAAACAGATAGATGCAGTTGTTTTATCTACAGACTAGCAGTAATCTGTAACCAAACAGATAGATGTTGTTTTATCTACAGACTACCAGTAATCTGTTAGCAAACAGATAGATGCTGTTTTTTTATCTACAGACTACCAGTAATCTGTATCCAAACAGACAGATGTTGTTGTTTATCTACAGACTACCAGTAATCTGTAACCAAACAGATAGATGTTGTTTTATCTACAGACTACCAGTAATCTGTAACCAAACAGATAGATGTTGTTTTATCTACAGACTACCAGTAATCTGTATCCAAACAGATATATGTTGTTGTTATATCTACAGACTACCAGTAATCTGTAACTAAACAGATTGATGTTGTTATTTTATCTACAGACTACCAGTAATCTGTAACCAAACAGATAGATGTTGTTTTATCTACCGACTACCAGTAATCTGTATCCAAACAGATAGATGTTGTTGTATCTACAGACTACCAGTAATCTGTAACCAAACAGATAGATGTTGTTGTTTTATCTACAGACTACCAGTAATCTGTAACCAAACAGACAGATGTTGTTGTTTATCTACAGACTAGCAGAATTCTGTACCCAAACAGACAGATGTTGTTGTTTTATCTCCAGACTACCAGTAATCTGTAACCAAACAGATAGATGTTGTTGTTGTATCTACAGACTAGCAGTAATCTGTAACCAAACAGATAGATGTTGTTTTATCTACAGACTACCAGTAATCTCTATCCAAACAGATAGATGATGTTGTTTTATCTACAGACTACCAGTAATCTGTAACCAAACAGATAGATGTTGTTGTTTTATCTACAGACTACCAGTAATCTGTAACCAAACAGATAGATGTTGTTATATCTACAGACTACCAGTAATGTGTAACCAAACAGATAGATTTTGTTGTTTTATCTACAGACTAGCAGTAATCTGTAACCAAACAGATAGATGTTGTTTTATCTACAGACTACCAGTAATCTGTAACCAAACAGATAGATGCTGTTGTTTTATCTACAGACTAGCAGTAATCTGTAACCAAACAGATAGATGTTGTTTTATCTACAGACTACCAGTAATCTGTAACCAAACAGATAGATGTTGTTTTATCTACAGACTACCAGTAATCTGTATACAAACAGATAGATGATGGTGTTTTATCTACAGACTACCAGTAATCTGTGACCAAACAGATAGATGTTGTTTTATCTACAGACTACCAGTAATCTGTAACCAAACAGATAGATGCTGTTGTTTTATCTACAGACTAGCAGTAATCTGTAACCAAACAGATAGATGTTGTTTAATCTATAGACTACCAGCAATCTGTAACCAAACAGATAGATGTTGTTGTTTTATCTACAGATTACCAGTAATCTGTAACCAAAAGATAGATGTTGTTTTATCGACAGACTACCAGTAATCTGTAACCAAACAGATAGATGCTGTTTTATCTACAGACTACCAGTAATCTGTAACCAAACAGATAGATGTTGTTTTATCTACAGACTACCAGTAATCTGTATCCAAACAGACAGATGTTGTTGTTTTATCTCCAGACTACCAGTAATCTGTAACCAAACAGATAGATGTTGTTGTTGTATCTACAGACTAGCAGTAATCTGTAACCAAACAGATAGATGTTGTTATATCTACAGACTACCAGTAATGTGTAACCAAACAGATAGATTTTGTTGTTTTATCTACAGACTAGCAGTAATCTGTAACCAAACAGATAGATGTTGTTTTATCTACAGACTACCAGTAATCTGTAACCAAACAGATAGATGCTGTTGTTTTATCTACAGACTAGCAGTAATCTGTAACCAAACAGATAGATGTTGTTTTATCTACAGACTACCAGTAATCTGTAACCAAACAGATAGATGTTGTTTTATCTACAGACTACCAGTAATCTGTATACAAACAGATAGATGATGGTGTTTTATCTACAGACTACCAGTAATCTGTAACCAAACAGATAGATGTTGTTTTATCTACAGACTACCAGTAATCTGTAACCAAACAGATAGATGCTGTTGTTTTATCTACAGACTACCAGTAATCTGTAACCAAACAGATAGATGTTGTTTAATCTATAGACTACCAGTAATCTGTAACCAAACAGATAGATGTTGTTGTTTTATCTACAGACTACCAGTAATCTGTAACCAAAAGATAGATGTTGTTTTATCTACAGACTACCAGTAATCTGTAACCAAACAGATAGATGCTGTTTTATCTACAGACTACCAGTAATCTGTAACCAAACAGATAGATGTTGTTTTATCTACAGACTACCAGTAATCTGTTAGCAAACAGATAGATGCTGTTGTTTTATCTACAGACTACCAGTAATCTGTATCCAAACAGATAGATGTTGTTTTATCCACAGACTACCAGTAATCTGTATCCAAACAGATAGATGATGTTGTTTTATCTACAGACTACCAGTAATCTGTAACCAAACAGATAGATGTTGTTGTTTTATCTACAGACTACCAGTAATCTGTAACCAAACAGATAGATGTTGTTATATCTACAGACTACCAGTAATGTGTAACCAAACAGATAGATGTTGTTGTTGTATCTACAGACTACCAGTAATGTGTAACCAAACAGATAGATGTTGTTGTTTTATCTACAGACTAGCAGTAATCTGTAACCAAACAGATAGATGTTGTTGTTGTATCTACAGACTAGCAGTAATCTGTAACCAAACAGATAGATGTTGCTGTATCTACAGACTACCAGTAATCTGTAACCAAACAGATAGATGTTGATGTTTTATCTACAGACTGCCAGTAATCTGTAACCAAACAGATAGATGTTGTTTTATCTACAGACTACCAGTAATCTCTATCCAAACAGATAGATGATGTTGTTTTATCTACAGACTACCAGTAATCTGTAACCAAACAGATAGATGTTGTTGTTTTATCTACAGACTACCAGTAATCTGTAACCAAACAGATAGATGTTGTTATATCTACAGACTACCAGTAATGTGTAACCAAACAGATAGATTTTGTTGTTTTATCTACAGACTAGCAGTAATCTGTAACCAAACAGATAGATGTTGTTTTATCTACAGACTACCAGTAATCTGTAACCAAACAGATAGATGCTGTTGTTTTATCTACAGACTAGCAGTAATCTGTAACCAAACAGATAGATGTTGTTTTATCTACAGACTACCAGTAATCTGTAACCAAACAGATAGATGTTGTTTTATCTACAGACTACCAGTAATCTGTATACAAACAGATAGATGATGGTGTTTTATCTACAGACTACCAGTAATCTGTGACCAAACAGATAGATGTTGTTTTATCTACAGACTACCAGTAATCTGTAACCAAACAGATAGATGCTGTTGTTTTATCTACAGACTAGCAGTAATCTGTAACCAAACAGATAGATGTTGTTTAATCTATAGACTACCAGCAATCTGTAACCAAACAGATAGATGTTGTTGTTTTATCTACAGATTACCAGTAATCTGTAACCAAAAGATAGATGTTGTTTTATCGACAGACTACCAGTAATCTGTAACCAAACAGATAGATGCTGTTTTATCTACAGACTACCAGTAATCTGTAACCAAACAGATAGATGTTGTTTTATCTACAGACTACCAGTAATCTGTATCCAAACAGACAGATGTTGTTGTTTTATCTCCAGACTACCAGTAATCTGTAACCAAACAGATAGATGTTGTTGTATCTACAGACTACCAGTAATGTGTAACCAAACAGATAGATTTTGTTGTTTTATCTACAGACTAGCAGTAATCTGTAACCAAACAGATAGATGTTGTTTTATCTACAGACTACCAGTAATCTGTAACCAAACAGATAGATGCTGTTGTTTTATCTACAGACTAGCAGTAATCTGTAACCAAACAGATAGATGTTGTTTTATCTACAGACTACCAGTAATCTGTAACCAAACAGATAGATGTTGTTTTATCTACAGACTACCAGTAATCTGTATACAAACAGATAGATGATGGTGTTTTATCTACAGACTACCAGTAATCTGTAACCAAACAGATAGATGTTGTTTTATCTACAGACTACCAGTAATCTGTAACCAAACAGATAGATGCTGTTGTTTTATCTACAGACTACCAGTAATCTGTAACCAAACAGATAGATGTTGTTTAATCTATAGACTACCAGTAATCTGTAACCAAACAGATAGATGTTGTTGTTTTATCTACAGACTACCAGTAATCTGTAACCAAAAGATAGATGTTGTTTTATCTACAGACTACCAGTAATCTGTAACCAAACAGATAGATGCTGTTTTATCTACAGACTACCAGTAAACTGTAACCAAACAGATAGATGTTGTTTTATCTACAGACTACCAGTAATCTGTTAGCAAACAGATAGATGCTGTTGTTTTATCTACAGACTACCAGTAATCTGTATCCAAACAGATAGATGTTGTTTTATCCACAGACTACCAGTAATCTGTATCCAAACAGATAGATGATGTTGTTTTATCTACAGACTACCAGTAATCTGTAACCAAACAGATAGATGTTGTTGTTTTATCTACAGACTACCAGTAATCTGTAACCAAACAGATAGATGTTGTTATATCTACAGACTACCAGTAATGTGTAACCAAACAGATAGATGTTGTTGTTGTATCTACAGACTACCAGTAATGTGTAACCAAACAGATAGATGTTGTTGTTTTATCTACAGACTAGCAGTAATCTGTAACCAAACAGATAGATGTTGTTGTTGTATCTACAGACTAGCAGTAATCTGTAACCAAACAGATAGATGTTGCTGTATCTACAGACTACCAGTAATCTGTAACCAAACAGATAGATGTTGATGTTTTATCTACAGACTGCCAGTAATCTGTAACCAAACAGATAGATGTTGTTTTATCTACAGACTACCAGTAATCTGTAACCAAACAGATAGATGTTGTTTTATCTACAGACTACCAGTAATCTGTAACCAAACAGATAGATGTTGTTTTATCAACAGACTACCAGTAATCTGTTAGCAAACAGATAGATGCTGTTGTTTTATCTACAGACTACCAGTAATCTGTATCCAAACAAATAGATGTTGTTTTATCTACAGACTACCAGTAATTTTTATCCAAACAGATAGATGATGTTGTTGTATCTACAGACTACCAGTAATCTGTAACCAAACAGATAGATGTTGTTTTATCTACAGACTACCAGTAATCTGTAACCAAACAGATAGATGTTGTTTTATCTACAGACTACCAGTAATCTGTATCCAAACAGATAGATGATGTTGTTTAATCGACAGACTACCAGTAATCTGTAACCAAACAGATAGATGTTGTTTTATCTACAGACTACCAGTAATCTGTATCCAAACAGATATATGTTGTTGTTATATCTACAGACTACCAGTTATCTGTAACCAAACAGATAGATGTTGTTATTTTATCTACAGACTACCAGTAATCTGTAACCAAACAAATAGCTGTTGTTTTATCTAGAGACTACCAGTAATCTGTAACCAAACAGATAGATGTTGTTTTATCTACAGACTACCAGTAATCTGTAACCAAACAGATAGATGTTGTTTTATCTACCGACTACCAGTAATCTGTATCCAAACAGATAGATGTTGTTGTATCTACAGACTACCAGTAATCTGTAACCAAACAGATATATGTTGTTGTTATATCTACAGACTACCAGTAATCTGTACCCAAACAGACAGATGTTGTTGTTTTATCTCCAGACTACCAGTAATCTGTAACCAAACAGATAGATGTTGTTGTTGTATCTACAGACTAGCAGTAATCTGTAACCAAACATATAGATGTTGTTTTATCTACAGACTACCAGTAATCTCTATCCAAACAGATAGATGATGTTGTTTTATCTACAGACTACCAGTAATCTGTAACCAAACAGACAGATGCTGTTGTTTTATCTACAGAGTAGCAGTAATCTGTAACCAAACAGATAGATAGATGTTTTATCTACAGACTACCAGTAATCTGTAACCAAACAGATAGATGTTGTTGTTGTATCTACAGACTACCAGTAATTTGTATTTAAACAGATATATGTTGTTGTTTTATCTACAGACTACCAGAAAATCTGTAACCAAACAGACAGATGCTGTTGTTTTATCTACAGACTAGCAGTAATCTGTAACCAAACAGATAGATGTTGCTGTATCTACAGACTACCAGTAATCTGTAACCAAACAGATAGATGTTGTTGTTTTATCTACAGACTACCAGTAATCTGTAACCAAACAGATAGATGTTGTTTTATCTACAGACTACCAGTAATCTGTAACCAAACAGATAGATGCTGTTTTATCTACAGACTACCAGTAATCTGTAACCAAACAGATAGATGTTGTTTTATCAACAGACTACCAGTAATCTGTTAGCAAACAGATAGATGCTGTTGTTTTATCTACAGACTACCAGTAATCTGTATCCAAACAAATAGATGTTGTTTTATCTACAGACTACCAGTAATCTGTATCCAAACAGATAGATGATGTTGTTGTATCTACAGACTACCAGTAATCTGTAACCAAACAGATAGATGTTGTTGTTGTATCTACAGACTACCAGTAATTTGTATTCAAACAGATATATGTTGTTGTTTTATCTACAGACTACCAGTAATCTGTAACCAAACAGATAGATGCTGTTGTTTTATCTACAGACTAGCAGTAATCTGTAACCAAACAAATAGCTGTTGTTTTATCTACAGACTACCAGTAATCTGTAACCAAACAGATAGATGTTGTTTTATCTACAGACTACCAGTAATCTGTATCCAAACAGATAGATGATGTTGTTTAATCGACAGACTACCAGTAATCTGTAACCAAACAGATAGATGTTGTTTTATCTACAGACTACCAGTAATCTGTAACCAAACAGATAGATGTTGTTTTATCTACAGACTACCAGTAATCTGTATCCAAACAGATATATGTTGTTGTTATATCTACAGACTACCAGTAATCTGTAACCAAACAGATAGATGTTGTTATTTTATCTACAGACTACCAGTAATCTGTAACCAAACAAATAGCTGTTGTTTTATCTAGAGACTACCAGTAATCTGTAACCAAACAGATAGATGTTGTTTTATCTACAGACTACCAGTAATCTGTAACCAAACAGATAGATGTTGTTTTATCTACCGACTACCAGTAATCTGTATCCAAACAGATAGATGTTGTTGTATCTACAGACTACCAGTAATCTGTAACCAAACAGATAGATGCTGTTTTATCTACAGACTACCAGTAATCTGTAACCAAACAGATAGATGTTGTTTTATCTACAGACTACCAGTAATCTGTAACCAAACAGATAGATGTTGTTTTATCTACCGACTACCAGTAATCTGTATCCAAACAGATAGATGTTGTTGTATCTACAGACTACCAGTAATCTGTAACCAAACAAATAGATGTTGTTGTTTTATCTACAGACTACCAGTAATCTGTACCCAAACAGACAGATGTTGTTGTTTTATCTCCAGACTACCAGTAATCTGTAACCAAACAGATAGATGTTGTTGTTGTATCTACAGACTAGCAGTAATCTGTAACCAAACAGATAGATGTTGTTTTATCTACAGACTACCAGTAATCTCTATCCAAACAGATAGATGATGTTGTTTTATCTACAGACTACCAGTAATCTGTAACCAAACAGATAGATGTTGTTATATCTACAGACTACCAGTAATGTGTAACCAAACAGATAGATTTTGTTGTTTTATCTACAGACTAGCAGTAATCTGTAACCAAACAGATAGATGTTGTTTTATCTACAGACTACCAGTAATCTGTAACCAAACAGATAGATGCTGTTGTTTTATCTACAGACTAGCAGTAATCTGTAACCAAACAGATAGATGTTGTTTAATCTACAGACTACCAGTAATCTGTATACAAACAGATAGATGATGTTGTTTTATCTACAGACTACCAGTAATCTGTAACCAAACAGATAGATGTTGTTTTATCTACAGACTACCAGTAATCTGTAACCAAACAGATAGATGCTGTTGTTTTATCTACAGACTAGCAGTAATCTGTAACCAAACAGATAGATGTTGTTTTATCTACAGACTACCAGTAATCTGTAAGCAAAAAGATAGATGTTGTTTTATCTACAGACTACCAGTAATCTGTATACAAACAGATAGATGATGTTGTTTTATCTACAGACTACCAGTAATCTGTAACCAAACAGATAGATGTTGTTTTATCTACAGACTACCAGTAATCTGTAACCAAACAAATAGCTGTTGTTTTATCTAGAGACTACCAGTTATCTGTAACCAAACAGATAGATGTTGTTATTTTATCTACAGACTACCAGTAATCTGTAACCAAACAAATAGCTGTTGTTTTATCTAGAGACTACCAGTAATCTGTAACCAAACAGATAGATGTTGTTTTATCTACCGACTACCAGTAATCTGTATCCAAACAGATAGATGTTGTTGTATCTACAGACTACCAGTAATCTGTAACCAAACAGATATATGTTGTTGTTTTATCTACAGACTAGCAGTAATCTGTAACCAAACAGATAGATGTTGCTGTATCTACAGACTACCAGTAATCTGTAACCAAACAGATAGATGTTGTTGTTTTATCTACAGACTACCAGTAATCTGTAACCAAACAGATAGATGTTGTTTTATCTACAGACTACCAGTAATCTGTAACCAAACAGATAGATGCTGTTTTATCTACAGACTACCAGTAATCTGTAACCAAACAGATAGATGTTGTTTTATCAACAGACTACCAGTAATCTGTTAGCAAACAGATAGATGCTGTTGTTTTATCTACAGACTACCAGTAATCTGTATCCAAACAAATAGATGTTGTTTTATCTACAGACTACCAGTAATCTGTATCCAAACAGATAGATGATGTTGTTGTATCTACAGACTACCAGTAATCTGTAACCAAACAGATAGATGTTGTTGTTGTATCTACAGACTACCAGTAATTTGTATTCAAACAGATATATGTTGTTGTTTTATCTACAGACTACCAGTAATCTGTAACCAAACAGATAGATGCTGTTGTTTTATCTACAGACTAGCAGTAATCTGTAACCAAACAAATAGCTGTTGTTTTATCTACAGACTACCAGTAATCTGTAACCAAACAGATAGATGTTGTTTTATCTACAGACTACCAGTAATCTGTATCCAAACAGATAGATGATGTTGTTTAATCGACAGACTACCAGTAATCTGTAACCAAACAGATAGATGTTGTTTTATCTACAGACTACCAGTAATCTGTAACCAAACAGATAGATGTTGTTTTATCTACAGACTACCAGTAATCTGTATCCAAACAGATATATGTTGTTGTTATATCTACAGACTACCAGTAATCTGTAACCAAACAGATAGATGTTGTTATTTTATCTACAGACTACCAGTAATCTGTAACCAAACAAATAGCTGTTGTTTTATCTAGAGACTACCAGTAATCTGTAACCAAACAGATAGATGTTGTTTTATCTACAGACTACCAGTAATCTGTAACCATACAGATAGATGTTGTTTTATCTACCGACTACCAGTAATCTGTATCCAAACAGATAGATGTTGTTGTATCTACAGACTACCAGTAATCTGTAACCAAACAGATAGATGCTGTTTTATCTACAGACTACCAGTAATCTGTAACCAAACAGATAGATGTTGTTTTATCTACAGACTACCAGTAATCTGTAACCAAACAGATAGATGTTGTTTTATCTACCGACTACCAGTAATCTGTATCCAAACAGATAGATGTTGTTGTATCTACAGACTACCAGTAATCTGTAACCAAACAAATAGATGTTGTTGTTTTATCTACAGACTACCAGTAATCTGTAACCAAACAGACAGATGTTGTTGTTTTATCTACAGACTAGCAGTATTCTGTACCCAAACAGACAGATGTTGTTGTTTTATCTCCAGACTACCAGTAATCTGTAACCAAACAGATAGATGTTGTTGTTGTATCTACAGACTAGCAGTAATCTGTAACCAAACAGATAGATGTTGTTTTATCTACAGACTACCAGTAATCTCTATCCAAACAGATAGATGATGTTGTTTTATCTACAGACTACCAGTAATCTGTAACCAAACAGATAGATGTTGTTATATCTACAGACTACCAGTAATGTGTAACCAAACAGATAGATTTTGTTGTTTTATCTACAGACTAGCAGTAATCTGTAACCAAACAGATAGATGTTGTTTTATCTACAGACTACCAGTAATCTGTAACCAAACAGATAGATGCTGTTGTTTTATCTACAGACTAGCAGTAATCTGTAACCAAACAGATAGATGTTGTTTAATCTACAGACTACCAGTAATCTGTATACAAACAGATAGATGATGTTGTTTTATCTACAGACTACCAGTAATCTGTAACCAAACAGATAGATGTTGTTTTATCTACAGACTACCAGTAATCTGTAACCAAACAGATAGATGCTGTTGTTTTATCTACAGACTAGCAGTAATCTGTAACCAAACAGATAGATGTTGTTTTATCTACAGACTACCAGTAATCTGTAAGCAAAAAGATAGATGTTGTTTTATCTACAGACTACCAGTAATCTGTATACAAACAGATAGATGATGTTGTTTTATCTACAGACTACCAGTAATCTGTAACCAAACAGATAGATGTTGTTTTATCTAGAGACTACCAGTTATCTGTAACCAAACAGATAGATGTTGTTATTTTATCTACAGACTACCAGTAATCTGTAACCAAACAAATAGCTGTTGTTTTATCTAGAGACTACCAGTAATCTGTAACCAAACAGATAGATGTTGTTTTATCTACCGACTACCAGTAATCTGTATCCAAACAGATAGATGTTGTTGTATCTACAGACTACCAGTAATCTGTAACCAAACAGATATATGTTGTTGTTTTATCTACAGACTAGCAGTAATCTGTAACCAAACAGACAGATGTTGTTGTTTTATCTACAGACTAGCAGTATTCTGTACCCAAACAGACAGATGTTGTTGTTTTATCTCCAGACTACCAGTAATCTGTAACCAAACAGATAGATGTTGTTGTTGTATCTACAGACTAGCAGTAATCTGTAACCAAACAGATAGATGTTGTTTTATCTACAGACTACCAGTAATCTCTATCCAAACAGATAGATGATGTTGTTTTATCTACAGACTACCAGTAATCTGTAACCAAACAGACAGATGCTGTTGTTTTATCTACAGACTAGCAGTAATCTGTAACCAAACAGATAGATGTTGTTGTTTTATCTACAGACTACCAGTAATCTGTAACCAAACAGATAGATGTTGTTATATCTACAGACTACCAGTAATGTGTAACCAAACAGATAGATGTTGTTGTTTTATCTACAGACTAGCAGTAATCTGTAACCAAACAGATAGATGTTGTTGTTGTATCTACAGACTAGCAGTAATCTGTAACCAAACAGATAGATGTTGCTGTATCTACAGACTACCAGTAATCTGTAACCAAACAGATAGATGCTGTTTTATCTACAGACTACCAGTAATCTGTAACCAAACAGATAGATGTTGTTTTATCAACAGACTACCAGTAATCTGTTAGTAAACAGATAGATGCTGTTGTTTTATCTACAGACTACCAGTAATCTGTATCCAAACAAATAGATGTTGTTTTATCTACAGACTACCAGTAATCTGTATCCAAACAGATAGATGATGTTGTTGTATCTACAGACTACCAGTAATCTGTAACCAAACAGATAGATGTTGTTGTTGTATCTACAGACTACCAGTAATTTGTATTCAAACAGATATATGTTGTTGTTTTATCTACAGACTACCAGTAATCTGTAACCAAACAGATAGATGCTGTTGTTTTATCTACAGACTAGCAGTAATCTGTAACCAAACAAATAGCTGTTGTTTCATCTACAGACTACCAGTAATCTGTAACCAAACAGATAGATGTTGTTTTATCTACAGACTACCAGTAATCTGTATCCAAACAGATAGATGATGTTGTTTAATCGACAGACTACCAGTAATCTGTAACCAAACAGATAGATGTTGTTTTATCTACAGACTACCAGTAATCTGTAACCAAACAGATAGATGTTGTTTTATCTACAGACTACCAGTAATCTGTAACCAAACAGACAGATGTTGTTGTTTTATCTACAGACTAGCAGTATTCTGTACCCAAACAGACAGATGTTGTTGTTTTATCTCCAGACTACCAGTAATCTGTAACCAAACAGATAGATGTTGTTGTTGTATCTACAGACTAGCAGTAATCTGTAACCAAACAGATAGATGTTGTTTTATCTACAGACTACCAGTAATCTCTATCCAAACAGATAGATGATGTTGTTTTATCTACAGACTACCAGTAATCTGTAACCAAACAGATAGATGTTGTTGTTTTATCTACAGACTACCAGTAATCTGTAACCAAACAGATAGATGTTGTTATATCTACAGACTACCAGTAATGTGTAACCAAACAGATAGATTTTGTTGTTTTATCTACAGACTAGCAGTAATCTGTAACCAAACAGATAGATGTTGTTTTATCTACAGACTACCAGTAATCTGTAACCAAACAGATAGATGCTGTTGTTTTATCTACAGACTAGCAGTAATCTGTAACCAAACAGATAGATGCTGTTTTATCTACAGACTACCAGTAATCTCTATCCAAACAGATAGATGATGTTGTTTTATCTACAGACTACCAGTAATCTGTAACCAAACAGATAGATGTTGTTGTTTTATCTACAGACTACCAGTAATCTGTAACCAAACAGATAGATGTTGTTATATCTACAGACTACCAGTAATGTGTAACCAAACAGATAGATTTTGTTGTTTTATCTACAGACTAGCAGTAATCTGTAACCAAACAGATAGATGTTGTTTTATCTACAGACTACCAGTAATCTGTAACCAAACAGATAGATGCTGTTGTTTTATCTACAGACTAGCAGTAATCTGTAACCAAACAGATAGATGCTGTTTTATCTACAGACTACCAGTAATCTGTAACCAAACAGATAGATGTTGTTTAATCTACAGACTACCAGTAATCTGTATACAAACAGATAGATGATGTTGTTTTATCTACAGACTACCAGTAATCTGTAACCAAACAGATAGATGTTGTTTTATCTACAGACTACCAGTAATCTGTAACCAAACAGATAGATGCTGTTGTTTTATCTACAGACTACCAGTAATCTGTAACCAAACAGATAGATGGTGTTTTATCTACAGACTACCAGTAATCTGTATACAAACAGATAGATGATGTTGTTTTATCTACAGACTACCAGTAATCTGTAACCAAACAGATAGATGTTGTTTTATCTACAGACTACCAGTAATCTGTAACCAAACAGATAGATGTTGTTTTATCTACAGACTACCAGTAATCTGTATACAAACAGATAGATGATGTTGTTTTATCTACAGACTGCCAGTAATCTGAAACCAAACAGATAGATGTTGCTGTATCTACAGACTACCAGTAATCTGTAACCAAACAGATAGATGCTGTTTTATCTACAGACTACCAGTAATCTGTAACCAAACAGATAGTTGTTTTATCAACAGACTACCAGTAATCTGTTAGCAAACAGATAGATGATGTTGTTGTATCTACAGACTACCAGTAATCTGTATCCAAACAGATAGATGATGTTGTTGTATCTACAGACTACCAGTAATCTGTAACCAAACAGATAGATGTTGTTGTTGTATCTACAGACTACCAGTAATTTGTATTCAAACAGATATATGTTGTTGTTTTATCTACAGACTAGCAGTAATCTGTAACCAAACAGATAGATGCTGTTGTTTTATCTACAGACTAGCAGTAATCTGTAAGCAAACAGATAGATGTTGTTTTATCTACAGACTACCAGTAATCTGTAACCAAACAGATAGATGTTGTTTTATCTACAGACTACCAGTAATCTGTATCCAAACAGATAGATGATGTTGTTTAATCGACAGACTACCAGTAATCTGTAACCAAACAGATAGATGTTGTTTTATCTACAGACTACCAGTAATCTGTAACCAAACAGATAGATGTTGTTTTATCTACAGACTACCAGTAATCTGTATCCAAACAGATATATGTTGTTGTTATATCTACAGACTACCAGTAATCTGTAACCAAACAGATAGATGTTGTTATTTTATCTACAGACTACCCGTAATCTGTAACCAAACAAATAGCTGTTGTTTTATCTAGAGACTACCAGTAATCTGTAACCAAACAGATAGATGTTGTTTTATCTACAGACTACCAGTAATCTGTAACCAAACAGATAGATGCTGTTGTTTTATCTACAGACTAGCAGTAATCTGTAACCAAACAGATAGATGTTGTTTTATCTACAGACTACCAGTAATCTGTATCCAAACAGATATATGTTGTTGTTATATCTACAGACTACCAGTAATCTATAACCAAACAGATAGATGTTGTTATTTTATCTACAGACTACCAGTAATCTGTAACCAAACAAATAGATGCTGTTGTTTTATCTACAGACTAGCAGTAATCTGTAACCAAACAGATAGATGTTGTTTTATCTACAGACTACCAGTAATCTGTAAGCAAAAAGATAGATGTTGTTTTATCTACAGACTACCAGTAATCTGTATACAAACAGATAGATGATGTTGTTTTATCTACAGACTACCAGTAATCTGTAACCAAACAGATAGATGTTGTTTTATCTAGAGACTACCAGTTATCTGTAACCAAACAGATAGATGTTGTTATTTTATCTACAGACTACCAGTAATCTGTAACCAAACAAATAGCTGTTGTTTTATCTAGAGACTACCAGTAATCTGTAACCAAACAGATAGATGTTGTTTTATCTACCGACTACCAGTAATCTGTATCCAAACAGATAGATGTTGTTGTATCTACAGACTACCAGTAATCTGTAACCAAACAGATATATGTTGTTGTTTTATCTACAGACTAGCAGTAATCTGTAACCAAACAGACAGATGTTGTTGTTTTATCTACAGACTAGCAGTATTCTGTACCCAAACAGACAGATGTTGTTGTTTTATCTCCAGACTACCAGTAATCTGTAACCAAACAGATAGATGTTGTTGTTGTATCTACAGACTAGCAGTAATCTGTAACCAAACAGATAGATGTTGTTTTATCTACAGACTACCAGTAATCTCTATCCAAACAGATAGATGATGTTGTTTTATCTACAGACTACCAGTAATCTGTAACCAAACAGACAGATGCTGTTGTTTTATCTACAGACTAGCAGTAATCTGTAACCAAACAGATAGATGTTGTTGTTTTATCTACAGACTACCAGTAATCTGTAACCAAACAGATAGATGTTGTTATATCTACAGACTACCAGTAATGTGTAACCAAACAGATAGATGTTGTTGTTTTATCTACAGACTAGCAGTAATCTGTAACCAAACAGATAGATGTTGTTGTTGTATCTACAGACTAGCAGTAATCTGTAACCAAACAGATAGATGTTGCTGTATCTACAGACTACCAGTAATCTGTAACCAAACAGATAGATGCTGTTTTATCTACAGACTACCAGTAATCTGTAACCAAACAGATAGATGTTGTTTTATCAACAGACTACCAGTAATCTGTTAGTAAACAGATAGATGCTGTTGTTTTATCTACAGACTACCAGTAATCTGTATCCAAACAAATAGATGTTGTTTTATCTACAGACTACCAGTAATCTGTATCCAAACAGATAGATGATGTTGTTGTATCTACAGACTACCAGTAATCTGTAACCAAACAGATAGATGTTGTTGTTGTATCTACAGACTACCAGTAATTTGTATTCAAACAGATATATGTTGTTGTTTTATCTACAGACTACCAGTAATCTGTAACCAAACAGATAGATGCTGTTGTTTTATCTACAGACTAGCAGTAATCTGTAACCAAACAAATAGCTGTTGTTTTATCTACAGACTACCAGTAATCTGTAACCAAACAGATAGATGTTGTTTTATCTACAGACTACCAGTAATCTGTATCCAAACAGATAGATGATGTTGTTTAATCGACAGACTACCAGTAATCTGTAACCAAACAGATAGATGTTGTTTTATCTACAGACTACCAGTAATCTGTAACCAAACAGATAGATGTTGTTTTATCTACAGACTACCAGTAATCTGTAACCAAACAGACAGATGTTGTTGTTTTATCTACAGACTAGCAGTATTCTGTACCCAAACAGACAGATGTTGTTGTTTTATCTCCAGACTACCAGTAATCTGTAACCAAACAGATAGATGTTGTTGTTGTATCTACAGACTAGCAGTAATCTGTAACCAAACAGATAGATGTTGTTTTATCTACAGACTACCAGTAATCTCTATCCAAACAGATAGATGATGTTGTTTTATCTACAGACTACCAGTAATCTGTAACCAAACAGATAGATGTTGTTGTTTTATCTACAGACTACCAGTAATCTGTAACCAAACAGATAGATGTTGTTATATCTACAGACTACCAGTAATGTGTAACCAAACAGATAGATTTTGTTGTTTTATCTACAGACTAGCAGTAATCTGTAACCAAACAGATAGATGTTGTTTTATCTACAGACTACCAGTAATCTGTAACCAAACAGATAGATGCTGTTGTTTTATCTACAGACTAGCAGTAATCTGTAACCAAACAGATAGATGCTGTTTTATCTACAGACTACCAGTAATCTGTAACCAAACAGATAGATGTTGTTTAATCTACAGACTACCAGTAATCTGTATACAAACAGATAGATGATGTTGTTTTATCTACAGACTACCAGTAATCTGTAACCAAACAGATAGATGTTGTTTTATCTACAGACTACCAGTAATCTGTAACCAAACAGATAGATGCTGTTGTTTTATCTACAGACTACCAGTAATCTGTAACCAAACAGATAGATGTTGTTTTATCTACAGACTACCAGTAATCTGTATACAAACAGATAGATGATGTTGTTTTATCTACAGACTACCAGTAATCTGTAACCAAACAGATAGATGTTGTTTTATCTACAGACTACCAGTAATCTGTAACCAAACAGATAGATGTTGTTTTATCTACAGACTACCAGTAATCTGTATACAAACAGATAGATGATGTTGTTTTATCTACAGACTGCCAGTAATCTGAAACCAAACAGATAGATGTTGCTGTATCTACAGACTACCAGTAATCTGTAACCAAACAGATAGATGCTGTTTTATCTACAGACTACCAGTAATCTGTAACCAAACAGATAGTTGTTTTATCAACAGACTACCAGTAATCTGTTAGCAAACAGATAGATGATGTTGTTGTATCTACAGACTACCAGTAATCTGTATCCAAACAGATAGATGATGTTGTTGTATCTACAGACTACCAGTAATCTGTAACCAAACAGATAGATGTTGTTGTTGTATCTACAGACTACCAGTAATTTGTATTCAAACAGATATATGTTGTTGTTTTATCTACAGACTAGCAGTAATCTGTAACCAAACAGATAGATGCTGTTGTTTTATCTACAGACTAGCAGTAATCTGTAAGCAAACAGATAGATGTTGTTTTATCTACAGACTACCAGTAATCTGTAACCAAACAGATAGATGTTGTTTTATCTACAGACTACCAGTAATCTGTATCCAAACAGATAGATGATGTTGTTTAATCGACAGACTACCAGTAATCTGTAACCAAACAGATAGATGTTGTTTTATCTACAGACTACCAGTAATCTGTAACCAAACAGATAGATGTTGTTTTATCTACAGACTACCAGTAATCTGTATCCAAACAGATATATGTTGTTGTTATATCTACAGACTACCAGTAATCTGTAACCAAACAGATAGATGTTGTTATTTTATCTACAGACTACCAGTAATCTGTAACCAAACAAATAGCTGTTGTTTTATCTAGAGACTACCAGTAATCTGTAACCAAACAGATAGATGTTGTTTTATCTACAGACTACCAGTAATCTGTAACCAAACAGATAGATGTTGTTTTATCTACCGACTACCAGTAATCTGTATCCAAACAGATAGATGTTGTTGTATCTACAGACTACCAGTAATCTGTAACCAAACAGATATATGTTGTTGTTTTATCTACAGACTACCAGTAATCTGTAACCAAACAGACAGATGTTGTTGTTTTATCTACAGACTAGCAGTATTCTGTACCCAAACAGACAGATGTTGTTGTTTTATCTCCAGACTACCAGTAATCTGTAACCAAACAGATAGATGTTGTTGTTGTATCTACAGACTAGCAGTAATCTGTAACCAAACAGATAGATGTTGTTATATCTACAGACTACCAGTAATGTGTAACCAAACAGATAGATTTTGTTGTTTTATCTACAGACTAGCAGTAATCTGTAACCAAACAGATAGATGTTGTTTTATCTACAGACTACCAGTAATCTGTAACCAAACAGATAGATGCTGTTGTTTTATCTACAGACTAGCAGTAATCTGTAACCAAACAGATAGATGTTGTTTTATCTACAGACTAGCAGTAATCTGTAACCAAACAGATAGATGTTGTTTTATCTACAGACTACCAGTAATCTGTAACCAAACAGATAGATGCTGTTTTATCTACAGACTACCAGTAATCTGTATACAAACAGATAGATGATGTTGTTTTATCTACAGACTACCAGTAATCTGAAACCAAACAGATAGATGTTGTTTTATCTACAGACTACCAGTAATCTGTATCCAAACAGATAGATGATGTTGTTTTATCTACAGACTACCAGTAATCTGTAACCAAACAGATAGATGTTGTTTTATCTACAGACTACCAGTAATCTGTAACCAAACAGACAGATGCTGTTGTTTTATCTACAGACTAGCAGTAATCTGTAACCAAACAGATAGATGTTGTTGTTTTATCTACAGACTACCAGTAATCTGTAACCAAACAGATAGATGTTGTTATATCTACAGACTACCAGTAATGTGTAACCAAACAGATAGATGTTGTTGTTTTATCTACAGACTACCAGTAATCTGTAACCAAACAGATAGATGCTGTTTTATCTACAGACTACCAGTAATCTGTATCCAAACAGATAGATGATGTTGTTTAATCGACAGACTACCAGTAATCTGTAACCAAACAGATAGATGTTGTTTTATCTACAGACTACCAGTAATCTGTAACCAAACAGATAGATGTTGTTTTATCTACAGACTACCAGTAATCTGTATCCAAACAGATATATGTTGTTGTTATATCTACAGACTACCAGTAATCTGTAACCAAACAGATAGATGTTGTTATTTTATCTACAGACTACCAGTAATCTGTAACCAAACAAATAGCTGTTGTTTTATCTAGAGACTACCAGTAATCTGTAACCAAACAGATAGATGTTGTTTTATCTACAGACTACCAGTAATCTGTAACCAAACAGATAGATGTTGTTTTATCTAACGACTACCAGTAATCTGTATCCAAACAGATAGATGTTGTTGTATCTACAGACTACCAGTAATCTGTAACCAAACAGATAGATGTTGTTATTTTATCTACAGACTACCAGTAATCTGTAACCAAACAAATAGCTGTTGTTTTATCTAGAGACTACCAGTAATCTGTAACCAAACAGATAGATGTTGTTTTATCTACAGACTACCAGTAATCTGTAACCAAACAGATAGATGTTGTTTTATCTAACGACTACCAGTAATCTGTATCCAAACAGATAGATGTTGTTGTATCTACAGACTACCAGTAATCTGTAACCAAACAGATAGATGCTGTTTTATCTACAGACTACCAGTAATCTGTAACCAAACAGATAGATGTTGTTTTATCTACAGACTACCAGTAATCTGTAACCAAACAGATAGATGTTGTTTTATCTACCGACTACCAGTAATCTGTAACCAAACAGATAGATGTTGTTTTATCTACAGACTACCAGTAATCTGTAACCAAACAGATAGATGCTGTTGTTTTATCTACAGACTACCAGTAATCTGTAACCAAACAGATAGATGTTGTTTTATCTACAGACTACCAGTAATCTGTATACAAACAGATAGATGATGTTGTTTTATCTAGAGACTACCAGTAATCTGTAACCAAACAGATAGATGTTGTTTTATCTACAGACTACCAGTAATCTGTAACCAAACAGATAGATGTTGTTTTATCTAACGACTACCAGTAATCTGTATCCAAACAGATAGATGTTGTTGTATCTACAGACTACCAGTAATCTGTAACCAAACAGATAGATGCTGTTTTATCTACAGACTACCAGTAATCTGTAACCAAACAGATAGATGTTGTTTTATCTACAGACTACCAGTAATCTGTAACCAAACAGATAGATGTTGTTTTATCTACCGACTACCAGTAATCTGTAACCAAACAGATAGATGTTGTTTTATCTACAGACTACCAGTAATCTGTAACCAAACAGATAGATGCTGTTGTTTTATCTACAGACTACCAGTAATCTGTAACCAAACAGATAGATGTTGTTTTATCTACAGACTACCAGTAATCTGTATACAAACAGATAGATGATGTTGTTTTATCTACAGACTACCAGTAATCTGTAACCAAACAGATAGATGTTGTTTTATCTACAGACTACCAGTAATCTGTAACCAAACAGATAGATGTTGTTTTATCTACAGACTACCAGTAATCTGTATACAAACAGATAGATGATGTTGTTTTATCTACAGACTGCCAGTAATCTGAAACCAAACAGATAGATGTTGCTGTATCTACAGACTACCAGTAATCTGTAACCAAACAGATAGATGCTGTTTTATCTACAGACTACCAGTAATCTGTAACCAAACAGATAGTTGTTTTATCAACAGACTACCAGTAATCTGTTAGCAAACAGATAGATGATGTTGTTGTATCTACAGACTACCAGTAATCTGTATCCAAACAGATAGATGATGTTGTTGTATCTACAGACTACCAGTAATCTGTAACCAAACAGATAGATGTTGTTGTTGTATCTACAGACTACCAGTAATTTGTATTCAAACAGATATATGTTGTTGTTTTATCTACAGACTAGCAGTAATCTGTAACCAAACAGATAGATGCTGTTGTTTTATCTACAGACTAGCAGTAATCTGTAAGCAAACAGATAGATGTTGTTTTATCTACAGACTACCAGTAATCTGTAACCAAACAGATAGATGTTGTTTTATCTACAGACTACCAGTAATCTGTATCCAAACAGATAGATGATGTTGTTTAATCGACAGACTACCAGTAATCTGTAACCAAACAGATAGATGTTGTTTTATCTACAGACTACCAGTAATCTGTAACCAAACAGATAGATGTTGTTTTATCTACAGACTACCAGTAATCTGTATCCAAACAGATATATGTTGTTGTTATATCTACAGACTACCAGTAATCTGTAACCAAACAGATAGATGTTGTTATTTTATCTACAGACTACCAGTAATCTGTAACCAAACAAATAGCTGTTGTTTTATCTAGAGACTACCAGTAATCTGTAACCAAACAGATAGATGTTGTTTTATCTACAGACTACCAGTAATCTGTAACCAAACAGATAGATGTTGTTTTATCTACCGACTACCAGTAATCTGTATCCAAACAGATAGATGTTGTTGTATCTACAGACTACCAGTAATCTGTAACCAAACAGATATATGTTGTTGTTTTATCTACAGACTACCAGTAATCTGTAACCAAACAGACAGATGTTGTTGTTTTATCTACAGACTAGCAGTATTCTGTACCCAAACAGACAGATGTTGTTGTTTTATCTCCAGACTACCAGTAATCTGTAACCAAACAGATAGATGTTGTTGTTGTATCTACAGACTAGCAGTAATCTGTAACCAAACAGATAGATGTTGTTTTATCTACAGACTACCAGTAATCTCTATCCAAACAGATAGATGATGTTGTTTTATCTACAGACTACCAGTAATCTGTAACCAAACAGATAGATGTTGTTGTTTTATCTACAGACTACCAGTAATCTGTAACCAAACAGATAGATGTTGTTATATCTACAGACTACCAGTAATGTGTAACCAAACAGATAGATTTTGTTGTTTTATCTACAGACTAGCAGTAATCTGTAACCAAACAGATAGATGTTGTTTTATCTACAGACTACCAGTAATCTGTAACCAAACAGATAGATGCTGTTGTTTTATCTACAGACTAGCAGTAATCTGTAACCAAACAGATAGATGTTGTTTTATCTACAGACTAGCAGTAATCTGTAACCAAACAGATAGATGTTGTTTTATCTACAGACTACCAGTAATCTGTAACCAAACAGATAGATGCTGTTTTATCTACAGACTACCAGTAATCTGTATACAAACAGATATATGATGTTGTTTTATCTACAGACTACCAGTAATCTGAAACCAAACAGATAGATGTTGTTTTATCTACAGACTACCAGTAATCTGTATCCAAACAGATAGATGATGTTGTTTTATCTACAGACTAGCAGTAATCTGTAAGCAAACAGATAGATGTTGTTTTATCTACAGACTACCAGTAATCTGTAACCAAACAGATAGATGTTGTTTTATCTACAGACTACCAGTAATCTGTATCCAAACAGATAGATGATGTTGTTTAATCGACAGACTACCAGTAATCTGTAACCAAACAGATAGATGTTGTTTTATCTACAGACTACCAGTAATCTGTAACCAAACAGATAGATGTTGTTTTATCTACAGACTACCAGTAATCTGTATCCAAACAGATATATGTTGTTGTTATATCTACAGACTACCAGTAATCTGTAACCAAACAGATAGATGTTGTTATTTTATCTACAGACTACCAGTAATCTGTAACCAAACAAATAGCTGTTGTTTTATCTAGAGACTACCAGTAATCTGTAACCAAACAGATAGATGTTGTTTTATCTACAGACTACCAGTAATCTGTAACCAAACAGATAGATGTTGTTTTATCTACCGACTACCAGTAATCTGTATCCAAACAGATAGATGTTGTTGTATCTACAGACTACCAGTAATCTGTAACCAAACAGATATATGTTGTTGTTTTATCTACAGACTACCAGTAATCTGTAACCAAACAGACAGATGTTGTTGTTTTATCTACAGACTAGCAGTATTCTGTACCCAAACAGACAGATGTTGTTGTTTTATCTCCAGACTACCAGTAATCTGTAACCAAACAGATAGATGTTGTTGTTGTATCTACAGACTAGCAGTAATCTGTAACCAAACAGATAGATGTTGTTTTATCTACAGACTACCAGTAATCTCTATCCAAACAGATAGATGATGTTGTTTTATCTACAGACTACCAGTAATCTGTAACCAAACAGATAGATGTTGTTGTTTTATCTACAGACTACCAGTAATCTGTAACCAAACAGATAGATGTTGTTATATCTACAGACTACCAGTAATGTGTAACCAAACAGATAGATTTTGTTTTTTTATCTACAGACTAGCAGTAATCTGTAACCAAACAGATAGATGTTGTTTTATCTACAGACTACCAGTAATCTGTAACCAAACAGATAGATGCTGTTGTTTTATCTACAGACTAGCAGTAATCTGTAACCAAACAGATAGATGTTGTTTTATCTACAGACTAGCAGTAATCTGTAACCAAACAGATAGATGTTGTTTTATCTACAGACTACCAGTAATCTGTAACCAAACAGATAGATGCTGTTTTATCTACAGACTACCAGTAATCTGTATACAAACAGATAGATGATGTTGTTTTATCTACAGACTACCAGTAATCTGAAACCAAACAGATAGATGTTGTTTTATCTACAGACTACCAGTAATCTGTATCCAAACAGATAGATGATGTTGTTTTATCTACAGACTACCAGTAATCTGTAACCAAACAGATAGATGTTGTTTTATCTACAGACTACCAGTAATCTGTAACCAAACAGACAGATGCTGTTGTTTTATCTACAGACTAGCAGTAATCTGTAACCAAACAGATAGATGTTGTTGTTTTATCTACAGACTACCAGTAATCTGTAACCAAACAGATAGATGTTGTTATATCTACACACTACCAGTAATGTGTAACCAAACAGATAGATGTTGTTGTTTTATCTACAGACTACCAGTAATCTGTAACCAAACAGATAGATGCTGTTTTATCTACAGACTACCAGTAATCTGTATCCAAACAGATAGATGATGTTGTTTAATCGACAGACTACCAGTAATCTGTAACCAAACAGATAGATGTTGTTTTATCTACAGACTACCAGTAATCTGTAACCAAACAGATAGATGTTGTTTTATCTACAGACTACCAGTAATCTGTATCCAAACAGATATATGTTGTTGTTATATCTACAGACTACCAGTAATCTGTAACCAAACAGATAGATGTTGTTATTTTATCTACAGACTACCAGTAATCTGTAACCAAACAAATAGCTGTTGTTTTATCTAGAGACTACCAGTAATCTGTAACCAAACAGATAGATGTTGTTTTATCTACAGACTACCAGTAATCTGTAACCAAACAGATAGATGTTGTTTTATCTAACGACTACCAGTAATCTGTATCCAAACAGATAGATGTTGTTGTATCTACAGACTACCAGTAATCTGTAACCAAACAGATAGATGTTGTTATTTTATCTACAGACTACCAGTAATCTGTAACCAAACAAATAGCTGTTGTTTTATCTAGAGACTACCAGTAATCTGTAACCAAACAGATAGATGTTGTTTTATCTACAGACTACCAGTAATCTGTAACCAAACAGATAGATGTTGTTTTATCTAACGACTACCAGTAATCTGTATCCAAACAGATAGATGTTGTTGTATCTACAGACTACCAGTAATCTGTAACCAAACAGATAGATGCTGTTTTATCTACAGACTACCAGTAATCTGTAACCAAACAGATAGATGTTGTTTTATCTACAGACTACCAGTAATCTGTAACCAAACAGATAGATGTTGTTTTATCTACCGACTACCAGTAATCTGTAACCAAACAGATAGATGTTGTTTTATCTACAGACTACCAGTAATCTGTAACCAAACAGATAGATGCTGTTGTTTTATCTACAGACTACCAGTAATCTGTAACCAAACAGATAGATGTTGTTTTATCTACAGACTACCAGTAATCTGTATACAAACAGATAGATGATGTTGTTTTATCTACAGACTACCAGTAATCTGTAACCAAACAGATAGATGTTGTTTTATCTACAGACTACCAGTAATCTGTAACCAAACAGATAGATGTTGTTTTATCTACAGACTACCAGTAATCTGTATACAAACAGATAGATGATGTTGTTTTATCTACAGACTGCCAGTAATCTGAAACCAAACAGATAGATGTTGCTGTATCTACAGACTACCAGTAATCTGTAACCAAACAGATAGATGCTGTTTTATCTACAGACTACCAGTAATCTGTAACCAAACAGATAGTTGTTTTATCAACAGACTACCAGTAATCTGTTAGCAAACAGATAGATGATGTTGTTGTATCTACAGACTACCAGTAATCTGTATCCAAACAGATAGATGATGTTGTTGTATCTACAGACTACCAGTAATCTGTAACCAAACAGATAGATGTTGTTGTTGTATCTACAGACTACCAGTAATTTGTATTCAAACAGATATATGTTGTTGTTTTATCTACAGACTAGCAGTAATCTGTAACCAAACAGATAGATGCTGTTGTTTTATCTACAGACTAGCAGTAATCTGTAAGCAAACAGATAGATGTTGTTTTATCTACAGACTACCAGTAATCTGTAACCAAACAGATAGATGTTGTTTTATCTACAGACTACCAGTAATCTGTATCCAAACAGATAGATGATGTTGTTTAATCGACAGACTACCAGTAATCTGTAACCAAACAGATAGATGTTGTTTTATCTACAGACTACCAGTAATCTGTAACCAAACAGATAGATGTTGTTTTATCTACAGACTACCAGTAATCTGTATCCAAACAGATATATGTTGTTGTTATATCTACAGACTACCAGTAATCTGTAACCAAACAGATAGATGTTGTTATTTTATCTACAGACTACCAGTAATCTGTAACCAAACAAATAGCTGTTGTTTTATCTAGAGACTACCAGTAATCTGTAACCAAACAGATAGATGTTGTTTTATCTACAGACTACCAGTAATCTGTAACCAAACAGATAGATGTTGTTTTATCTACCGACTACCAGTAATCTGTATCCAAACAGATAGATGTTGTTGTATCTACAGACTACCAGTAATCTGTAACCAAACAGATATATGTTGTTGTTTTATCTACAGACTACCAGTAATCTGTAACCAAACAGACAGATGTTGTTGTTTTATCTACAGACTAGCAGTATTCTGTACCCAAACAGACAGATGTTGTTGTTTTATCTCCAGACTACCAGTAATCTGTAACCAAACAGATAGATGTTGTTGTTGTATCTACAGACTAGCAGTAATCTGTAACCAAACAGATAGATGTTGTTTTATCTACAGACTACCAGTAATCTCTATCCAAACAGATAGATGATGTTGTTTTATCTACAGACTACCAGTAATCTGTAACCAAACAGATAGATGTTGTTGTTTTATCTACAGACTACCAGTAATCTGTAACCAAACAGATAGATGTTGTTATATCTACAGACTACCAGTAATGTGTAACCAAACAGATAGATTTTGTTGTTTTATCTACAGACTAGCAGTAATCTGTAACCAAACAGATAGATGTTGTTTTATCTACAGACTACCAGTAATCTGTAACCAAACAGATAGATGCTGTTGTTTTATCTACAGACTAGCAGTAATCTGTAACCAAACAGATAGATGTTGTTTTATCTACAGACTAGCAGTAATCTGTAACCAAACAGATAGATGTTGTTTTATCTACAGACTACCAGTAATCTGTAACCAAACAGATAGATGCTGTTTTATCTACAGACTACCAGTAATCTGTATACAAACAGATAGATGATGTTGTTTTATCTACAGACTACCAGTAATCTGAAACCAAACAGATAGATGTTGTTTTATCTACAGACTACCAGTAATCTGTATCCAAACAGATAGATGATGTTGTTTTATCTACAGACTAGCAGTAATCTGTAAGCAAACAGATAGATGTTGTTTTATCTACAGACTACCAGTAATCTGTAACCAAACAGATAGATGTTGTTTTATCTACAGACTACCAGTAATCTGTATCCAAACAGATAGATGATGTTGTTTAATCGACAGACTACCAGTAATCTGTAACCAAACAGATAGATGTTGTTTTATCTACAGACTACCAGTAATCTGTAACCAAACAGATAGATGTTGTTTTATCTACAGACTACCAGTAATCTGTATCCAAACAGATATATGTTGTTGTTATATCTACAGACTACCAGTAATCTGTAACCAAACAGATAGATGTTGTTATTTTATCTACAGACTACCAGTAATCTGTAACCAAACAAATAGCTGTTGTTTTATCTAGAGACTACCAGTAATCTGTAACCAAACAGATAGATGTTGTTTTATCTACAGACTACCAGTAATCTGTAACCAAACAGATAGATGTTGTTTTATCTACCGACTACCAGTAATCTGTATCCAAACAGATAGATGTTGTTGTATCTACAGACTACCAGTAATCTGTAACCAAACAGATATATGTTGTTGTTTTATCTACAGACTACCAGTAATCTGTAACCAAACAGACAGATGTTGTTGTTTTATCTACAGACTAGCAGTATTCTGTACCCAAACAGACAGATGTTGTTGTTTTATCTCCAGACTACCAGTAATCTGTAACCAAACAGATAGATGTTGTTGTTGTATCTACAGACTAGCAGTAATCTGTAACCAAACAGATAGATGTTGTTTTATCTACAGACTACCAGTAATCTCTATCCAAACAGATAGATGATGTTGTTTTATCTACAGACTACCAGTAATCTGTAACCAAACAGATAGATGTTGTTGTTTTATCTACAGACTACCAGTAATCTGTAACCAAACAGATAGATGTTGTTATATCTACAGACTACCAGTAATGTGTAACCAAACAGATAGATTTTGTTGTTTTATCTACAGACTAGCAGTAATCTGTAACCAAACAGATAGATGTTGTTTTATCTACAGACTACCAGTAATCTGTAACCAAACAGATAGATGCTGTTGTTTTATCTACAGACTAGCAGTAATCTGTAACCAAACAGATAGATGTTGTTTTATCTACAGACTAGCAGTAATCTGTAACCAAACAGATAGATGTTGTTTTATCTACAGACTACCAGTAATCTGTAACCAAACAGATAGATGCTGTTTTATCTACAGACTACCAGTAATCTGTATACAAACAGATAGATGATGTTGTTTTATCTACAGACTACCAGTAATCTGAAACCAAACAGATAGATGTTGTTTTATCTACAGACTACCAGTAATCTGTATCCAAACAGATAGATGATGTTGTTTTATCTACAGACTACCAGTAATCTGTAACCAAACAGATAGATGTTGTTTTATCTACAGACTACCAGTAATCTGTAACCAAACAGACAGATGCTGTTGTTTTATCTACAGACTAGCAGTAATCTGTAACCAAACAGATAGATGTTGTTGTTTTATCTACAGACTACCAGTAATCTGTAACCAAACAGATAGATGTTGTTATATCTACACACTACCAGTAATGTGTAACCAAACAGATAGATGTTGTTGTTTTATCTACAGACTACCAGTAATCTGTAACCAAACAGATAGATGCTGTTTTATCTACAGACTACCAGTAATCTGTATCCAAACAGATAGATGATGTTGTTTAATCGACAGACTACCAGTAATCTGTAACCAAACAGATAGATGTTGTTTTATCTACAGACTACCAGTAATCTGTAACCAAACAGATAGATGTTGTTTTATCTACAGACTACCAGTAATCTGTATCCAAACAGATATATGTTGTTGTTATATCTACAGACTACCAGTAATCTGTAACCAAACAGATAGATGTTGTTATTTTATCTACAGACTACCAGTAATCTGTAACCAAACAAATAGCTGTTGTTTTATCTAGAGACTACCAGTAATCTGTAACCAAACAGATAGATGTTGTTTTATCTACAGACTACCAGTAATCTGTAACCAAACAGATAGATGTTGTTTTATCTAACGACTACCAGTAATCTGTATCCAAACAGATAGATGTTGTTGTATCTACAGACTACCAGTAATCTGTAACCAAACAGATAGATGTTGTTATTTTATCTACAGACTACCAGTAATCTGTAACCAAACAAATAGCTGTTGTTTTATCTAGAGACTACCAGTAATCTGTAACCAAACAGATAGATGTTGTTTTATCTACAGACTACCAGTAATCTGTAACCAAACAGATAGATGTTGTTTTATCTAACGACTACCAGTAATCTGTATCCAAACAGATAGATGTTGTTGTATCTACAGACTACCAGTAATCTGTAACCAAACAGATAGATGCTGTTTTATCTACAGACTACCAGTAATCTGTAACCAAACAGATAGATGTTGTTTTATCTACAGACTACCAGTAATCTGTAACCAAACAGATAGATGTTGTTTTATCTACCGACTACCAGTAATCTGTATCCAAACAGATAGATGTTGTTTTATCTACAGACTACCAGTAATCTGTAACCAAACAGACAGATGTTGTTGTTTTATCTACAGACTAGCAGTATTCTGTACCCAAACAGACAGATGTTGTTGTTTTATCTCCAGACTACCAGTAATCTGTAACCAAACAGATAGATGCTGTTTTATCTACAGACTACCAGTGATCTGTAACCAAACAGATACATGTCGTTTTATCTACAGACTACCAGTAATCTGTTAGCAAACAGATAGATGTTGTTGTTTTATCTACAGACTACCAGTAATCTGTATCAAACAAATAGATGTTGTTTTATCTACAGACTACCAGTAATCTGTTAGCAAACAGATAGATGCTGTTGTTTTATCTACAGACAACCAGTAATCTGTATCCAAACAGATAGATTTTGTTTTATCTACAGACTACCAGTAATCTGTAACCGAACAGATAGATGTTGTTTAATCTATAGACTACCAGTAATCTGTAACCAAACAGATAGATGTTGTTGTTTTATCTACAGACTACCAGTAATCTGTAACCAAACAGATAGATGCTGTTTTATCTACAGACTACCAGTAATCTGTTAGCAAACAGATAGATGCTGTTGTTTTATCTACTGACTACCAGTAATCTGTAACCAAACAGATAGATGTTGTTGTTTTATCTACAGACTACCAGTAATGTGTAACCAAACAGATAGATGTTGTTATATCAACAGACTACCAGTAATCTGTATCCAAACAGATAGATTTTGTTTTATCTACAGACTACCAGTAATCTGTAACCAAACAGATAGATGCTGTTTTATCTACAGACTACCAGTTATCTGTAACCAAACAGATAGATGTTGTTTTATCTACAGACTACCAGTAATCTGTTAGCAAACAGATAGATGCTGTTGTTTTATCTACTGACTACCAGTAATCTGTAACCAAACAGATAGATGTTGTTGTTTTATCTACAGACTACCAGTAATGTGTAACCAAACAGATAGATGTTGTTATATCAACAGACTACCAGTAATCTGTATCCAAACAGATAGATTTTGTTTTATCTACAGACTACCAGTAATCTGTAACCAAACAGATAGATGTTGTTTAATCTATAGACTACCAGTAATCTGTAACCAAACAGATAGATGTTGTTGTTTTATCTACAGACTAGCAGTAATGTGTAACCAAACAGATAGATGTTGTTTTATCTACAGACTACCAGTAATCTGTAACCAAACAGATAGATGCTGTTTTATCTACAGACTACCAGTAGTCTGTTAGCAAACAGATAGATGTTGTTGTTTTATCTACAGACTACCAGTAATCTGTATCCAAACAAATAGATGTGGTTTTATCTACAGACTAGCAGTAATCTGTTAGCAAACAGATAGATGCTGTTGTTTTATCTACAGACAACCAGTAATCTGTATCCAAACAGATAGATTTTGTTTTATCTACAGACTACCAGTTATCTGTAACCAAACAGATAGATGTTGTTGTTTTATCTACAGACTACCAGTAATCTGTAACCAAACAGATAGATGTTGTTATATCTATAGACTACCAGTAATCTGTAACCAAACAGATAGATGTTGTTGTTTTATCTACAGACTACCAGTTATCTGTAACCAAACAGATAGATGTTGTTTTATCTACAGACTACCAGTAATCTGTAACCAAACAGATAGATGCTGTTTTATCTACAGACTACCAGTAATCTGTAACCAAACAGATAGATGTTGTTTTATCTACAGACTACCAGTAATCTGTTAGCAAACAGATAGATGCTGTTGTTTTATCTACAGACTACCAGTAATCTGTATCCAAACAGATAGATGTTGTTTTATCTACAGACTACCAGTAATCTGTATCCAAACAGATAGATGATGTTGTTTTATCTACAGACTACCAGTAATCTGTAACCAAACAGATAGATGTTGTTGTTTTATCTACAGACTACCAGTAATCTGTAACCAAACAGATAGATGTTTTTATATCAACAGACTACCAGTAATCTGTATCCAAACAGATATATTTTGTTTTATCTACAGACTACCAGTAATCTGTAACCAAACAGATAGATGTTTTTTTTATCTACAGACTACCAGTAATCTGTAACCAAACAGATAGATGCTGTTTTATCTACAGACTACCAGTAATCTGTAACCAAACAGATAGATGTTGTTTTATCTACAGACTACCAGTAATCTGTCAGCAAACAGATAGATGCTGTTCTTTTATCTACAGACTACCAGTAATCTGTATCCAAACAGATAGATGTTGTTTTATCTACAGACTACCAGTAATCTGTATCCAAACAGATAGATGATGTTGTTTTATCTACAGACTACCAGTAATCTGTAACCAAACAGATAGATGTTGTTGTTTTATCTACAGACTACCAGTAATCTGTAACCAAACAGATAGATGTTGTTATATCTACAGACTACCAGTAATGTGTAACCAAAAAGATAGATTTTGTTGTTTTATCTACAGACTAGCAGTAATCTGTAACCAAACAGATAGATGTTGTTTTATCTACAGACTACCAGTAATCTGTAACCAAACAGATAGATGCTGTTGTTGTATCTACAGACTAGCAGTAATCTGTAACCAAACAGATAGATGTTGTTGTTTTTTATACAGACTACCAGTAATCTATAACCAAACAGATAGATGTTGTTTTATCTACAGACTACCAGTAATCTGTAACCAAACAGATAGATGCTGTTGTTGTATCTACAGACTAGCAGTAATCTGTAACCAAACAGATAGATGCTGTTTTATCTACAGACTACCAGTAATCTGTTAGCAAACAGATAGATGTTGTTGTTTTATCTACAGACTACCAGTAATCTGTATCCAAACAAATAGATGTGGTTTTATCTACAGACTACCAGTAATCTGTATCCAAACAGATAGATGATGTTGTTTTATCTACAGACTACCAGTAATCTGTAACCAAACAGATAGATGTTGTTGTTTTATCTACAGACTACCAGTAATCTGTAACCAAACAGATAGATGTTGTTATATCTACAGACTACCAGCAATGTGTAACCAAAAAGATAGATGTTGTTGTTGTATCTACAGACTACCAGTAATTTGTATTCAAACAGATATGTTGTTGTTTTATCTACAGACTACCAGTAATCTGTATCCAAACAGATAGATTTTGTTTTATCTACAGACTACCAGTAATCTGTAACCAAACAGATAGATGTTGTTTAATCTATAGACTACCAGTAATCTGTAACCAAACAGATAGATGTTGTTGTTTTATCTACAGACTACCAGTAATCTGTAACCAAACAGATAGATGTGGTTTTATCTACAGACTACCAGTAATCTGTAACCAAACAGATAGATGCTGTTTTATCTACAGACTACCAGTGATCTGTAACCAAACAGATAGATGTCGTTTTATCTACAGACTACCAGTAATCTGTTAGCAAACAGATAGATGTTGTTGTTTTATCTACAGACTACCAGTAATCTGTATCCAAACAAATAGATGTTGTTTTATCTACAGACTACCAGTAATCTGTTAGCAAACAGATAGATGCTGTTGTTTTATCTACAGACAACCAGTAATCTGTATCCAAACAGATAGATTTTGTTTTATCTACAGACTACCAGTAATCTGTAACCAAACAGATAGATGTTGTTTAATCTATAGACTACCAGTAATCTGTAACCAAACAGATAGATGTTGTTGTTTTATCTACAGACTACCAGTAATCTTTATCCAAACAGATAGATGATGTTGTTTTATCTACAGACTACCAGTAATATGTAACCAAACAGCTGGATGCTGTTTTATCTACAGACTACCAGTAATCTGTAACCAAACAGATAGATGTTGTTTTATCTACAGACTACCAGTAATCTGTTAGCAAACAGATAGATGCTGTTGTTTTATCTACAGACTACCAGTAATCTGTAACCAAACAGATAGATGTTGTTTAATCTATAGACTACCAGTAATCTGTAACCAAACAGATAGATGTTGTTGTTTTATCTACAGACTACCAGTAATCTTTATCCAAACAGATAGATGATGTTGTTTTATCTACAGACTACCAGTAATATGTAACCAAACAGCTGGATGCTGTTTTATCTACAGACTACCAGTAATCTGTAACCAAACAGGTAGATGTTGTTTTATCTACAGACTACCAGTAATCTGTTAGCAAACAGATAGATGCTGTTGTTTTATCTACAGACTACCAGTAATCTGTATCCAAACAGATAGATGTTGTTTTATCTACAGACTACCAGTAATGTGTAACCAAACAGATAGATGTTGTTTTATCTACAGACTACCAGTAATCTGTATCCAAACAAATAGATGTGGTTTTATCTACAGACTACCAGTAATCTGTTAGCAAACAGATAGATGCTGTTGTTTTATCTACAGACAACCAGTAATCTGTATCCAAACAGATAGATTTTGTTTTATCTACAGACTACCAGTAATCTGTAACTAAACAGATAGATGTTGTTTAATCTATAGACTACCAGTAATCTGTAACCAAACAGATAGATGTTGTTGTTTTATCTACAGACTACCAGTAATCTGTAACCAAACAGATAGATGTGGTTTTATCTACAGACTACCAGTAATCTGTAACCAAACAGATAGATGCTGTTTTATCTACAGACTACCAGTGATCTGTAACCAAACAGATAGATGTCGTTTTATCTACAGACTACCAGTAATCTGTTAGTAAACAGATAGATGTTGTTGTTTTATCTACAGACTACCAGTAATCTGTATCCAAACAAATAGATGTTGTTTTATCTACAGACTACCAGTAATCTGTTAGCAAACAGATAGATGCTGTTGTTTTATCTACAGACAACCAGTAATCTGTATCCAAACAGATAGATTTTGTTTTATCTACAGACTACCAGTAATTTGTATTCAAACAGATATGTTGTTGTTTTATCTACAGACTACCAGTAATCTGTATCCAAACAGATAGATTTTGTTTTATCTACAGACTACCAGTAATCTGTAACCAAACAGATAGATGTTTTTTAATCTATAGACTACCAGTAATCTGTAACCAAACAGATAGATGTTGTTGTTTTATCTACAGACTACCAGTAATCTGTAACCAAACAGATAGATGTTGTTGTTTTATCTACAGACTACCAGTAATCTGTAACCAAACAGATAGATGTTGTTTTATCTACAGACTACCAGTAATCTGTAACCAAACAGATAGATGCTGTTTTATCTACAGACTACCAGTAATCTGTAACCAAACAGATAGATGTTGTTTTATCTACAGACTACCAGTAATCTGTTAGCAAACAGATAGATGCTGTTGTTTTATCTACAGACTACCAGTAATCTGTATCCAAACAGATAGATGTTGTTTTATCTACAGACTACCAGTAATCTGTATCCAAACAGATAGATGATGTTGTTTTATCTACAGACTACCAGTAATCTGTAACCAAACAGATAGATGTTGTTGTTTTATCTACAGACTACCAGTAATCTGTAACCAAACAGATAGATGTTTTTTTTTATCTACAGACTACCAGTAATCTGTAACCAAACAGATAGATGCTGTTTTATCTACAGACTACCAGTAATCTGTAACCAAACAGATAGATGTTGTTTTATCTACAGACTACCAGTAATCTGTCAGCAAACAGATAGATGCTGTTCTTTTATCTACAGACTACCAGTAATCTGTATCCAAACAGATAGATGTTGTTTTATCTACAGACTACCAGTAATCTGTATCCAAACAGATAGATGATGTTGTTTTATCTACAGACTACCAGTAATCTGTAACCAAACAGATAGATGTTGTTGTTTTATCTACAGACTACCAGTAATCTGTAACCAAACAGATAGATGTTGTTATATCTACAGACTACCAGTAATGTGTAACCAAAAAGATAGATTTTGTTGTTTTATCTACAGACTAGCAGTAATCTGTAACCAAACAGATAGATGTTGTTTTATCTACAGACTACCAGTAATCTGTAACCAAACAGATAGATGCTGTTGTTGTATCTACAGACTAGCAGTAATCTGTAACCAAACAGATAGATGTTGTTGTTTTTTATACAGACTACCAGTAATCTATAACCAAACAGATAGATGTTGTTTTATCTACAGACTACCAGTAATCTGTAACCAAACAGATAGATGCTGTTGTTGTATCTACAGACTAGCAGTAATCTGTAACCAAACAGATAGATGTTGTTTTATCTACAGACTACCAGTAATCTGTAACCAAACAGATAGATGTTGTTGTTGTATCTACAGACTACCAGTAATCTGTATCCAAACAGATAGATGATGTTGTTTTATCTACAGACTACCATTAATCTGTAACCAAACAGATAGATGTTGTTGTTTTATCTACAGACTACCGGTAATCTGTAACCAAACAGATAGATGTTGTTATATCTACAGACTACCAGTAATGTGTAACCAAACAGATAGATGTTGTTGTTTTATCTACAGACTAGCAGTAATCTGTAACCAAACAGATAGATGTTGTTTTATCTACAGACTACCAGTATTATGTAACCAAAGAGATAGATGCTGTTGTTTTATCTAAAGTCTACCAGTAATCTGTATCCAAACAGATAGATGTTGTTGTTTGATCTACAGACTACCAGTAATCTGTAACCAAACAGATAGATGTTGTTTTATCTACAGACTACCAGTAATCTGTAACCAAACAGATAGATGTTGTTATATCTACAGACTACCAGCAATGTGTAACCAAAAAGATAGATGTTGTTGTTGTATCTACAGACTACCAGTAATTTGTATTCAAACAGATAGGTTGTTGTTTTATCTACAGACTACCAGTAATCTGTATCCAAACAGATATATTTTGTTTTATCTACAGACTACCAGTAATCTGTAACCAAACAGATAGATGTTGTTTAATCTATAGACTACCAGTAATCTGTAACCAAACAGATAGATGTTGTTGTTTTATCTACAGACTACCAGTAATCTGTAACCAAACAGATAGATGTGGTTTTATCTACAGACTACCAGTAATCTGTAACCAAACAGATAGATGCTGTTTTATCTACAGACTACCAGTGATCTGTAACCAAACAGATAGATGTCGTTTTATCTACAGACTACCAGTAATCTGTTAGCAAACAGATAGATGCTGTTGTTTTATCTACAGACAACCAGTAATCTGTATCCAAACAGATAGATTTTGTTTTATCTACAGACTACCAGTAATCTGTAACCAAACAGATAGATGTTGTTTAATCTATAGACTACCAGTAATCTGTAACCAAACAGATAGATGTTGTTGTTTTATCTACAGACTACCAGTAATCTTTATCCAAACAGATAGATGATGTTGTTTTATCTACAGACTACCAGTAATATGTAACCAAACAGCTGGATGCTGTTTTATCTACAGACTACCAGTAATCTGTAACCAAACAGATAGATGTTGTTTTATCTACAGACTACCAGTAATCTGTTAGCAAACAGATAGATGCTGTTGTTTTATCTACAGACTACCAGTAATCTGTAACCAAACAGATAGATGTTGTTTAATCTATAGACTACCAGTAATCTGTAACCAAACAGATAGATGTTGTTGTTTTATCTACAGACTACCAGTAATCTTTATCCAAACAGATAGATGATGTTGTTTTATCTACAGACTACCAGTAATATGTAACCAAACAGCTGGATGCTGTTTTATCTACAGACTACCAGTAATCTGTAACCAAACAGATAGATGTTGTTTTATCTACAGACTACCAGTAATCTGTTAGCAAACAGATAGATGCTGTTGTTTTATCTACAGACTACCAGTAATCTGTATCCAAACAGATAGATGTTGTTTTATCTACAGACTACCAGTAATCTGTAACCAAACAGATAGATGTTGTTGTTTTATCTACAGACTACCAAAATCTGTAACCAAACAGATAGATGTTGTTATATCAACAGACTACCAGTAATCTGTATCCAAACAGATAGATTTTGTTTTATCTACAGACTACCAGTAATCTGTAACCAAACAGATAGATGTTGTTTAATCTATAGACTACCAGTAATCTGTAACCAAACAGATAGATGTTGTTGTTTTATCTACAGACTACCAGTAATGTGTAACCAAACAGATAGATGTTGTTTTATCTACAGACTACCAGTAATCTGTATCCAAACAAATAGATGTGGTTTTATCTACAGACTACCAGTAATCTGTTAGCAAACAGATAGATGCTGTTGTTTTATCTACAGACAACCAGTAATCTGTATCCAAACAGATAGATTTTGTTTTATCTACAGACTACCAGTAATCTGTAACCAAACAGATAGATGTTGTTTAATCTATAGACTACCAGTAATCTGTAACCAAACAGATAGATGTTGTTGTTTTATCTACAGACTACCAGTAATCTGTAACCAAACAGATAGATGTGGTTTTATCTACAGACTACCAGTAATCTGTAACCAAACAGATAGATGCTGTTTTATCTACAGACTACCAGTGATCTGTAACCAAACAGATAGATGTCGTTTTATCTACAGACTACCAGTAATCTGTTAGTAAACAGATAGATGTTGTTGTTTTATCTACAGACTACCAGTAATCTGTATCCAAACAAATAGATGTTGTTTTATCTACAGACTACCAGTAATCTGTTAGCAAACAGATAGATGCTGTTGTTTTATCTACAGACAACCAGTAATCTGTATCCAAACAGATAGATTTTGTTTTATCTACAGACTACCAGTAATTTGTATTCAAACAGATATGTTGTTGTTTTATCTACAGACTACCAGTAATCTGTATCCAAACAGATAGATTTTGTTTTATCTACAGACTACCAGTAATCTGTAACCAAACAGATAGATGTTGTTTAATCTATAGACTACCAGTAATCTGTAACCAAACAGATAGATGTTGTTGTTTTATCTACAGACTACCAGTAATCTGTAACCAAACAGATAGATGTGGTTTTATCTACAGACTACCAGTAATCTGTAACCAAACAGATAGATGCTGTTTTATCTACAGACTACCAGTGATCTGTAACCAAACAGATAGATGTCGTTTTATCTACAGACTACCAGTAATCTGTTAGCAAACAGATAGATGTTGTTGTTTTATCTACAGATTACCAGTAATCTGTATCCAAACAAATAGATGTTGTTTTATCTACAGACTACCAGTAATCTGTTAGCAAACAGATAGATGCTGTTGTTTTATCTACAGACAACCAGTAATCTGTATCCAAACAGATAGATGTTGTTTTATCTACAGACTACCAGTAATCTGTATCCAAACAGATAGATGATGTTGTTTTATCTACAGACTACCAGTAATCTGTAACCAAACAGATAGATGTTGTTGTTTTATCTACAGACTACCAGTAATCTGTAACCAAACAGATAGATGTTGTTATATCTACAGACTACCAGCAATGTGTAACAAAAAAGATAGATGTTGTTGTTGTATCTACAGACTACCAGTAATTTGTATTCAAACAGATATGTTGTTGTTTTATCTACAGACTACCAGTAATGTGTAACCAAACAGATAGATTTTGTTTTATCTACAGACTACCAGTAATCTGTAACCAAACAGATAGATGTTGTTTAATCTATAGACTACCAGTAATCTGTAACCAAACAGATAGATGTTGTTGTTTTATCTACAGACTACCAGTAATCTGTAACCAAACAGATAGATGTGGTTTTATCTACAGACTACCAGTAATCTGTAACCAAACAGATAGATGCTGTTTTATCTACAGACTACCAGTGATCTGTAACTAAACAGATAGATGTCGTTTAATCTATAGACTACCAGTAATCTGTAACCAAACAGATAGATGTTGTTGTTTTATCTACAGACTACCAGTAATCTGTAACCAAACAGATAGATGTGGTTTTATCTACAGACTACCAGTAATCTGTATCCAAACAGATAGATGATGTTGTTTTATCTACAGACTACCAGTAATCTGTAACCAAACAGATAGATGTTGTTGTTTTATCTACAGACTACCAGTAATCTGTAACCAAACAGATAGATGTTGTTATATCTACAGACTACCAGCAATGTGTAACAAAAAAGATAGATGTTGTTGTTGTATCTACAGACTACCAGTAATTTGTATTCAAACAGATATGTTGTTGTTTTATCTACAGACTACCAGTAATCTGTATCCAAACAGATAGATTTTGTTTTATCTACAGACTACCAGTAATCTGTAACCAAACAGATAGATGTTGTTTAATCTATAGACTACCAGTAATCTGTAACCAAACAGATAGATGTTGTTGTTTTATCTACAGACTACCAGTAATCTGTAACCAAACAGATAGATGTGGTTTTATCTACAGACTACCAGTAATCTGTAACCAAACAGATAGATGCTGTTTTATCTACAGACTACCAGTGATCTGTAACTAAACAGATAGATGTCGTTTTATCTACAGACTACCAGTAATCTGTTAGCAAACAGATAGATGTTGTTGTTTTATCTACAGACTACCAGTAATCTGTATCCAAACAAATAGATGTTGTTTTATCTACAGACTACCAGTAATCTGTTAGCAAACAGATAGATGCTGTTGTTTTATCTACAGACAACCAGTAATCTGTATCCAAACAGATAGATTTTGTTTTATCTACAGACTACCAGTAATCTGTAACCAAACAGATAGATGTTGTTTAATCTATAGACTACCAGTAATCTGTAACCAAACAGATAGTTGTTGTTGTTTTATCTACAGACTACCAGTAATCTTTATCCAAACAGATAGATGATGTTGTTTTATCTACAGACTACCAGTAATCTGTAACCAAACAGCTGGATGCTGTTTTATCTACAGACTACCAGTAATCTGTAACCAAACAGATAGATGTTGTTTTATCTACAGACTACCAGTAATCTGTTAGCAAACAGATAGATGCTGTTGTTTTATCTACAGACTACCAGTAATCTGTATCCAAACAGATAGATGTTGTTTTATCTACAGACTACCAGTAATCTGTAACCAAACAGATAGATGTTGTTGTTTTATCTACAGACTACCAAAATCTGTAACCAAACAGATAGATGTTGTTATATCAACAGACTACCAGTAATCTGTATCCAAACAGATAGATTTTGTTTTATCTACAGACTACCAGTAATCTGTAACCAAACAGATAGATGTTGTTTAATCTATAGACTACCAGTAATCTGTAACCAAACAGATAGATGTTGTTGTTTTATCTACAGACTACCAGTAATGTGTAACCAAACAGATAGATGTTGTTTTATCTACAGACTACCAGTAATCTGTATCCAAACAAATAGATGTGGTTTTATCTACAGACTACCAGTAATCTGTTAGCAAACAGATAGATGCTGTTGTTTTATCTACAGACAACCAGTAATCTGTATCCAAACAGATAGATTTTGTTTTATCTACAGACTACCAGTAATCTGTAACCAAACAGATAGATGTTGTTTAATCTATAGACTACCAGTAATCTGTAACCAAACAGATAGATGTTGTTGTTTTATCTACAGACTACCAGTAATCTGTAACCAAACAGATAGATGTGGTTTTATCTACATACTACCAGTAATCTGTAACCAAACAGATAGATGCTGTTTTATCTACAGACTACCAGTGATCTGTAACCAAACAGATAGATGTTGTTGTTTTATCTACAGACTACCAGTAATGTGTAACCAAACAGATAGATGTTGTTTTATCTACAGACTACCAGTAATCTGTATCCAAACAAATAGATGTGGTTTTATCTACAGACTACCAGTAATCTGTTAGCAAACAGATAGATGCTGTTGTTTTATCTACAGACAACCAGTAATCTGTATCCAAACAGATAGATTTTGTTTTATCTACAGACTACCAGTAATCTGTAACCAAACAGATAGATGTTGTTTAATCTATAGACTACCAGTAATCTGTAACCAAACAGATAGATGTTGTTGTTTTATCTACAGACTACCAGTAATCTTTATCCAAACAGATAGATGATGTTGTTTTATCTACAGACTACCAGTAATCTGTAACCAAACAGCTGGATGCTGTTTTATCTACAGACTACCAGTAATCTGTAACCAAACAGATAGATGTTGTTTTATCTACAGACTACCAGTAATCTGTTAGCAAACAGATAGATGCTGTTGTTTTATCTACAGACTACCAGTAATCTGTATCCAAACAGATAGATGTTGTTTTATCTACAGACTACCAGTAATCTGTAACCAAACAGATAGATGTTGTTTAATCTATAGACTACCAGTAATCTGTAACCAAACAGATAGATGTTGTTGTTTTATCTACAGACTACCAGTAATGTGTAACCAAACAGATAGATGTTGTTTTATCTACAGACTACCAGTAATCTGTATCCAAACAAATAGATGTGGTTTTATCTACAGACTACCAGTAATCTGTTAGCAAACAGATAGATGCTGTTGTTTTATCTACAGACAACCAGTAATCTGTATCCAAACAGATAGATTTTGTTTTATCTACAGACTACCAGTAATCTGTAACCAAACAGATAGATGTTGTTTAATCTATAGACTACCAGTAATCTGTAACCAAACAGATAGATGTTGTTGTTTTATCTACAGACTACCAGTAATCTGTAACCAAACAGATAGATGTGGTTTTATCTACAGACTACCAGTAATCTGTAACCAAACAGATAGATGCTGTTTTATCTACAGACTACCAGTGATCTGTAACCAAACAGATAGATGTCGTTTTATCTACAGACTACCAGTAATCTGTTAGTAAACAGATAGATGTTGTTGTTTTATCTACAGACTACCAGTAATCTGTATCCAAACAAATAGATGTTGTTTTATCTACAGACTACCAGTAATCTGTTAGCAAACAGATAGATGCTGTTGTTTTATCTACAGACAACCAGTAATCTGTATCCAAACAGATAGATTTTGTTTTATCTACAGACTACCAGTAATTTGTATTCAAACAGATATGTTGTTGTTTTATCTACAGACTACCAGTAATCTGTATCCAAACAGATAGATTTTGTTTTATCTACAGACTACCAGTAATCTGTAACCAAACAGATAGATGTTGTTTAATCTATAGACTACCAGTAATCTGTAACCAAACAGATAGATGTTGTTGTTTTATCTACAGACTACCAGTAATCTGTAACCAAACAGATAGATGTGGTTTTATCTACAGACTACCAGTAATCTGTAACCAAACAGATAGATGCTGTTTTATCTACAGACTACCAGTGATCTGTAACCAAACAGATAGATGTCGTTTTATCTACAGACTACCAGTAATCTGTTAGCAAACAGATAGATGTTGTTGTTTTATCTACAGACTACCAGTAATCTGTATCCAAACAAATAGATGTTGTTTTATCTACAGACTACCAGTAATCTGTTAGCAAACAGATAGATGCTGTTGTTTTATCTACAGACAACCAGTAATCTGTATCCAAACAGATAGATGTTGTTTTATCTACAGACTACCAGTAATCTGTATCCAAACAGATAGATGATGTTGTTTTATCTACAGACTACCAGTAATCTGTAACCAAACAGATAGATGTTGTTGTTTTATCTACAGACTACCAGTAATCTGTAACCAAACAGATAGATGTTGTTATATCTACAGACTACCAGCAATGTGTAACAAAAAAGATAGATGTTGTTGTTGTATCTACAGACTACCAGTAATTTGTATTCAAACAGATATGTTGTTGTTTTATCTACAGACTACCAGTAATCTGTAACCAAACAGATAGATGTGGTTTTATCTACAGACTACCAGTAATCTGTAACCAAACAGATAGATGCTGTTTTATCTACAGACTACCAGTGATCTGTAACTAAACAGATAGATGTCGTTTTATCTACAGTCTACCAGTAATCTGTTAGCAAACAGATAGATGTTGTTGTTTTATCTACAGACTACCAGTAATCTGTATCCAAACAAATAGATGTTGTTTTATCTACAGACTACCAGTAATCTGTTAGCAAACAGATAGATGCTGTTGTTTTATCTACAGACAACCAGTAATCTGTATCCAAACAGATAGATTTTGTTTTATCTACAGACTACCAGTAATCTGTAACCAAACAGATAGATGTTGTTTAATCTATAGACTACCAGTAATCTGTAACCAAACAGATAGTTGTTGTTGTTTTATCTACAGACTACCAGTAATCTTTATCCAAACAGATAGATGATGTTGTTTTATCTACAGACTACCAGTAATCTGTAACCAAACAGCTGGATGCTGTTTTATCTACAGACTACCAGTAATCTGTAACCAAACAGATAGATGTTGTTTTATCTACAGACTACCAGTAATCTGTTAGCAAACAGATAGATGCTGTTGTTTTATCTACAGACTACCAGTAATCTGTAACCAAACAGATAGATGTTGTTGTTTTATCTACAGACTACCAAAATCTGTAACCAAACAGATAGATGTTGTTATATCAACAGACTACCAGTAATCTGTATCCAAACAGATAGATTTTGTTTTATCTACAGACTACCAGTAATCTGTAACCAAACAGATAGATGTTGTTTAATCTATAGACTACCAGTAATCTGTAACCAAACAGATAGATGTTGTTGTTTTATCTACAGACTACCAGTAATGTGTAACCAAACAGATAGATGTTGTTTTATCTACAGACTACCAGTAATCTGTATCCAAACAAATAGATGTGGTTTTATCTACAGACTACCAGTAATCTGTTAGCAAACAGATAGATGCTGTTGTTTTATCTACAGACAACCAGTAATCTGTATCCAAACAGATAGATTTTGTTTTATCTACAGACTACCAGTAATCTGTAACCAAACAGATAGATGTTGTTTAATCTATAGACTACCAGTAATCTGTAACCAAACAGATAGATGTTGTTGTTTTATCTACAGACTACCAGTAATCTGTAACCAAACAGATAGATGTGGTTTTATCTACATACTACCAGTAATCTGTAACCAAACAGATAGATGCTGTTTTATCTACAGACTACCAGTGATCTGTAACCAAACAGATAGATGTTGTTGTTTTATCTACAGACTACCAGTAATGTGTAACCAAACAGATATGTTGTTGTTTTATCTACAGACTACCAGTAATCTGTAACCAAACAGATAGATGTTGTTTAATCTATAGACTACCAGTAATCTGTAACCAAACAGATAGATGTTGTTGTTTTATCTACAGACTACCAGTAATCTGTAACCAAACAGATAGATGTGGTTTTATCTACATACTACCAGTAATCTGTAACCAAACAGATAGATGCTGTTTTATCTACAGACTACCAGTGATCTGTAACCAAACAGATAGATGTTGTTGTTTTATCTACAGACTACCAGTAATGTGTAACCAAACAGATAGATGTTGTTTTATCTACAGACTACCAGTAATCTGTATCCAAACAAATAGATGTAGTTTTATCTACAGACTACCAGTAATCTGTTAGCAAACAGATAGATGCTGTTGTTTTATCTACAGACAACCAGTAATCTGTATCCAAACAGATAGATTTTGTTTTATCTACAGACTACCAGTAATCTGTAACCAAACAGATAGATGTTGTTTAATCTATAGACTACCAGTAATCTTTATCCAAACAGATAGATGATGTTGTTTTATCTACAGACTACCAGTAATCTGTAACCAAACAGCTGGATGCTGTTTTATCTACAGACTACCAGTAATCTGTAACCAAACAGATAGATGTTGTTTTATCTACAGACTACCAGTAATCTGTTAGCAAACAGATAGATGCTGTTGTTTTATCTACAGACTACCAGTAATCTGTATCCAAACAGATAGATGTTGTTTTATCTACAGACTACCAGTAATCTGTAACCAAACAGATAGATGTTGTTGTTTTATCTACAGACTACCAGTAATCTGTATCCAAACAAATAGATTTTGTTTTATCTACAGACTACCAGTATTCTGTTAGTAAACAGATAGATGTTGTTGTTTTATCTACAGACTACCAGTAATCTGTATCCAAACAAATAGATGTTGTTTTATCTACAGACTACCAGTAATCTGTTAGCAAACAGATAGATGCTGTTGTTTTATCTACAGACAACCAGTAATCTGTATCCAAACAGATAGATTTTGTTTTATCTACAGACTACCAGTAATTTGTATTCAAACAGATATGTTGTTGTTTTATCTACAGACTACCAGTAATCTGTATCCAAACAGATAGATTTTGTTTTATCTACAGACTACCAGTAATCTGTAACCAAACAGATAGATGTTGTTTAATCTATAGACTACCAGTAATCTGTAACCAAACAGATAGATGTTGTTTTATCTACAGACTACCAGTAATCTGTTAGCAAACAGATAGATGCTGTTGTTTTATCTACAGACTACCAGTAATCTGTATCCAAACAGATAGATGTTGTTTTATCTACAGACTACCAGTAATCTGTAACCAAACAGATAGATGTTGTTGTTTTATCTACAGACTACCAGTAATCTGTATCCAAACAAATAGATGTTGTTTTATCTACAGACTACCAGTATTCTGTTAGTAAACAGATAGATGTTGTTGTTTTATGTACAGACTACCAGTAATCTGTATCCAAACAAATAGATGTTGTTTTATCTACAGACTACCAGTAATCTGTTAGCAAACAGATAGATGCTGTTGTTTTATCTACAGACAACCAGTAATCTGTATCCAAACAAATAGATGTAGTTTTATCTACAGACTACCAGTAATCTGTTAGCAAACAGATAGATGCTGTTGTTTTATCTACAGACAACCAGTAATCTGTATCCAAACAGATAGATTTTGTTTTATCTACAGACTACCAGTAATCTGTAACCAAACAGATAGATGTTGTTTAATCTATAGACTACCAGTAATCTTTATCCAAACAGATAGATGATGTTGTTTTATCTACAGACTACCAGTAATCTGTAACCAAACAGCTGGATGCTGTTTTATCTACAGACTACCAGTAATCTGTAACCAAACAGATAGATGTTGTTTTATCTACAGACTACCAGTAATCTGTTAGCAAACAGATAGATGCTGTTGTTTTATCTACAGACTACCAGTAATCTGTATCCAAACAGATAGATGTTGTTTTATCTACAGACTACCAGTAATCTGTAACCAAACAGATAGATGTTGTTGTTTTATCTACAGACTACCAGTAATCTGTATCCAAACAAATAGATTTTGTTTTATCTACAGACTACCAGTATTCTGTTAGTAAACAGATAGATGTTGTTGTTTTATCTACAGACTACCAGTAATCTGTATCCAAACAAATAGATGTTGTTTTATCTACAGACTACCAGTAATCTGTATCCAAACAAATAGATGTAGTTTTATCTACAGACTACCAGTAATCTGTTAGCAAACAGATAGATGCTGTTGTTTTATCTACAGACAACCAGTAATCTGTATCCAAACAGATAGATTTTGTTTTATCTACAGACTACCAGTAATCTGTAACCAAACAGATAGATGTTGTTTAATCTATAGACTACCAGTAATCTTTATCCAAACAGATAGATGATGTTGTTTTATCTACAGACTACCAGTAATCTGTAACCAAACAGCTGGATGCTGTTTTATCTACAGACTACCAGTAATCTGTAACCAAACAGATAGATGTTGTTTTATCTACAGACTACCAGTAATCTGTTAGCAAACAGATAGATGCTGTTGTTTTATCTACAGACTACCAGTAATCTGTATCCAAACAGATAGATGTTGTTTTATCTACAGACTACCAGTAATCTGTAACCAAACAGATAGATGTTGTTGTTTTATCTACAGACTACCAGTAATCTGTATCCAAACAAATAGATTTTGTTTTATCTACAGACTACCAGTATTCTGTTAGTAAACAGATAGATGTTGTTGTTTTATCTACAGACTACCAGTAATCTGTATCCAAACAAATAGATGTTGTTTTATCTACAGACTACCAGTAATCTGTTAGCAAACAGATAGATGCTGTTGTTTTATCTACAGACAACCAGTAATCTGTATCCAAACAGATAGATTTTGTTTTATCTACAGACTACCAGTAATTTGTATTCAAACAGATATGTTGTTGTTTTATCTACAGACTACCAGTAATCTGTATCCAAACAGATAGATTTTGTTTTATCTACAGACTACCAGTAATCTGTAACCAAACAGATAGATGTTGTTTAATCTATAGACTACCAGTAATCTGTAACCAAACAGATAGATGTTGTTTTATCTACAGACTACCAGTAATCTGTTAGCAAACAGATAGATGCTGTTGTTTTATCTACAGACTACCAGTAATCTGTATCCAAACAGATAGATGTTGTTTTATCTACAGACTACCAGTAATCTGTAACCAAACAGATAGATGTTGTTGTTTTATCTACAGACTACCAGTAATCTGTATCCAAACAAATAGATGTTGTTTTATCTACAGACTACCAGTATTCTGTTAGTAAACAGATAGATGTTGTTGTTTTATGTACAGACTACCAGTAATCTGTATCCAAACAAATAGATGTTGTTTTATCTACAGACTACCAGTAATCTGTTAGCAAACAGATAGATGCTGTTGTTTTATCTACAGACAACCAGTAATCTGTATCCAAACAAATAGATGTAGTTTTATCTACAGACTACCAGTAATCTGTTAGCAAACAGATAGATGCTGTTGTTTTATCTACAGACAACCAGTAATCTGTATCCAAACAGATAGATTTTGTTTTATCTACAGACTACCAGTAATCTGTAACCAAACAGATAGATGTTGTTTAATCTATAGACTACCAGTAATCTTTATCCAAACAGATAGATGATGTTGTTTTATCTACAGACTACCAGTAATCTGTAACCAAACAGCTGGATGCTGTTTTATCTACAGACTACCAGTAATCTGTAACCAAACAGATAGATGTTGTTTTATCTACAGACTACCAGTAATCTGTTAGCAAACAGATAGATGCTGTTGTTTTATCTACAGACTACCAGTAATCTGTATCCAAACAGATAGATGTTGTTTTATCTACAGACTACCAGTAATCTGTAACCAAACAGATAGATGTTGTTGTTTTATCTACAGACTACCAGTAATCTGTATCCAAACAAATAGATTTTGTTTTATCTACAGACTACCAGTATTCTGTTAGTAAACAGATAGATGTTGTTGTTTTATCTACAGACTACCAGTAATCTGTATCCAAACAAATAGATGTTGTTTTATCTACAGACTACCAGTAATCTGTATCCAAACAAATAGATGTAGTTTTATCTACAGACTACCAGTAATCTGTTAGCAAACAGATAGATGCTGTTGTTTTATCTACAGACAACCAGTAATCTGTATCCAAACAGATAGATTTTGTTTTATCTACAGACTACCAGTAATCTGTAACCAAACAGATAGATGTTGTTTAATCTATAGACTACCAGTAATCTTTATCCAAACAGATAGATGATGTTGTTTTATCTACAGACTACCAGTAATCTGTAACCAAACAGCTGGATGCTGTTTTATCTACAGACTACCAGTAATCTGTAACCAAACAGATAGATGTTGTTTTATCTACAGACTACCAGTAATCTGTTAGCAAACAGATAGATGCTGTTGTTTTATCTACAGACTACCAGTAATCTGTATCCAAACAGATAGATGTTGTTTTATCTACAGACTACCAGTAATCTGTAACCAAACAGATAGATGTTGTTGTTTTATCTACAGACTACCAGTAATCTGTATCCAAACAAATAGATTTTGTTTTATCTACAGACTACCAGTATTCTGTTAGTAAACAGATAGATGTTGTTGTTTTATCTACAGACTACCAGTAATCTGTATCCAAACAAATAGATGTTGTTTTATCTACAGACTACCAGTAATCTGTTAGCAAACAGATAGATGCTGTTGTTTTATCTACAGACAACCAGTAATCTGTATCCAAACAGATAGATTTTGTTTTATCTACAGACTACCAGTAATTTGTATTCAAACAGATATGTTGTTGTTTTATCTACAGACTACCAGTAATCTGTATCCAAACAGATAGATTTTGTTTTATCTACAGACTACCAGTAATCTGTAACCAAACAGATAGATGTTGTTTAATCTATAGACTACCAGTAATCTGTAACCAAACAGATAGATGTTGTTTTATCTACAGACTACCAGTAATCTGTTAGCAAACAGATAGATGCTGTTGTTTTATCTACAGACTACCAGTAATCTGTATCCAAACAGATAGATGTTGTTTTATCTACAGACTACCAGTAATCTGTAACCAAACAGATAGATGTTGTTGTTTTATCTACAGACTACCAGTAATCTGTATCCAAACAAATAGATGTTGTTTTATCTACAGACTACCAGTATTCTGTTAGTAAACAGATAGATGTTGTTGTTTTATGTACAGACTACCAGTAATCTGTATCCAAACAAATAGATGTTGTTTTATCTACAGACTACCAGTAATCTGTTAGCAAACAGATAGATGCTGTTGTTTTATCTACAGACAACCAGTAATCTGTATCCAAACAGATAGATTTTGTTTTATCTACAGACTACCAGTAATTTGTATTCAAACAGATATGTTGTTGTTTTATCTACAGACTACCAGTAATCTGTATCCAAACAGATAGATTTTGTTTTATCTACAGACTACCAGTAATCTGTAACCAAACAGATAGATGTTGTTTAATCTATAGACTACCAGTAATCTGTAACCAAACAGATAGATGTTGTTGTTTTATCTACAGACTACCAGTAATCTGTAACCAAACAGATAGATGTGGTTTTATCTACATACAACCAGTAATCTGTAACCAAACAGATAGATGCTGTTTTATCTACAGACTACCAGTGATCTGTAACCAAACAGATAGATGTCGTTTTATCTACAGACTACCAGTAATCTGTTAGCAAACAGATAGATGTTGTTGTTTTATCTACAGACTACCAGTAATCTGTATCCAAACAAATAGATGTTGTTTTATCTACAGACTACCAGTAATCTGTTAGCAAACAGATAGATGCTGTTGTTTTATCTACAGACAACCAGTAATCTGTATCCAAACAGATAGATTTTGTTTTATCTACAGACTACCAGTAATCTGTAACCAAACAGATAGATGTTGTTTAATCTATAGACTACCAGTAATCTGTAACCAAACAGATAGATGTTGTTGTTTTATCTACAGACTACCAGTAATCTGTAACCAAACAGCTGGATGCTGTTTTATCTACAGACTACCAGTAATCTGTAACCAAACAGATAGATGTTGTTTTATCTACAGACTACCAGTAATCTGTTAGCAAACAGATAGATGCTGTTGTTTTATCTACAGACTACCAGTAATCTGTATCCAAACAGATAGATTTTGTTTTATCTACAGACTACCAGTAATCTGTAACCAAACAGATAGATGTTGTTTAATCTATAGACTACCAGTAATCTGTAACCAAACAGATAGATGTTGTTGTTTTATCTACAGACTACCAGTAATCTGTAACCAAACAGCTGGATGCTGTTTTATCTACAGACTACCAGTAATCTGTAACCAAACAGATAGATGTTGTTTTATCTACAGACTACCAGTAATAAGTTAGCAAACAGATAGATGCTGTTGTTTTATCTACAGACTACCAGTAATCTGTATCCAAACAGATAGATTTTGTTTTATCTACAGACTACCAGTAATCTGTAACCAAACAGATAGATGTTGTTTAATCTATAGACTACCAGTAATCTGTAACCAAACAGATAGATGTTGTTGTTTTATCTACAGACTAGCAGTAATGTGTAACCAAACAGATAGATGTTGTTTTATCTACAGACTACCAGTAATCTGTAACCAAACAGATAGATGCTGTTTTATCTACAGACTACCAGTAATCTGTTAGCAAACAGATAGATGTTGTTGTTTTATCTACAGACTACCAGTAATCTGTATCCAAACAAATAGATGTGGTTTTATCTACAGACTACCAGTAATCTGTTAGCAAACAGATAGATGCTGTTGTTTTATCTACAGACAACCAGTAATCTGTAACCAAACAGATAGATGTTGTTGTTTTATCTACAGACTACCAGTAATCTGTAACCAAACAGATAGATGTGGTTTTGTCTACAGACTACCAGTAATCTGTAACCAAACAGATAGATGCTGTTTTATCTACAGACTACCAGTGATCTGTAACCTAACAGATAGATGTCGTTTTATCTACAGACTACCAGTAATCTGTTAGCAAACAGATAGATGTTGTTGTTTTATCTACAGACTACCAGTAATCTGTATCCAAACAAATAGATGTTGTTTTATCTACAGACTACCAGTAATCTGTTAGCAAACAGATAGATGCTGTTGTTTTATCTACAGACAACCAGTAATCTGTATCCAAACAGATAGATTTTGTTTTATCTACAGACTACCAGTAATCTGTAACCAAACAGATAGATGTTGTTTAATCTATAGACTACCAGTAATCTGTAACCAAACAGATAGATGTTGTTGTTTTATCTACAGACTACCAGTAATCTTTATCGAAACAGATAGATGATGTTGTTTTATCTACAGACTACCAGTAATCTGTAACCAAACAGATAGATGCTGTTTTATCTACAGACTACCAGTAATCTGTAACCAAACAGATAGATGTTGTTTTATCTACAGACTACCAGTAATCTGTTAGCAAACAGATAGATGCTGTTGTTTTATCTACAGACTACCAGTAATCTGTATCCAAACAGATAGATGTTGTTTTATCTACAGACTACCAGTAATCTGTAACCAAACAGATAGATGTTGTTGTTTTATCTACAGACTACCAAAATCTGTAACCAAACAGATAGATGTTGTTTAATCTATAGACTACCAGTAATCTGTAACCAAACAGATAGATGTTGTTGTTTTATCTACAGACTAGCAGTAATGTGTAACCAAACAGATAGATGTTGTTTTATCTACAGACTACCAGTAATCTGTAACCAAACAGATAGATGCTGTTTTATCTACAGACTACCAGTAATCTGTTAGCAAACAGATAGATGTTGTTGTTTTATCTACAGACTACCAGTAATCTGTATCCAAACAAATAGATGTGGTTTTATCTACAGACTACCAGTAATCTGTTAGCAAACAGATAGATGCTGTTGTTTTATCTACAGACAACCAGTAATCTGTATCCAAACAGATAGATTTTGTTTTATCTACAGACTACCAGTAATTTGTATTCAAACAGATATGTTGTTGTTTTATCTACAGACTACCAGTAATCTGTATCCAAACAGATAGATTTTGTTTTATCTACAGACTACCAGTAATCTGTAACCAAACAGATAGATGTTGTTTAATCTATAGACTACCAGTAATCTGTAACCAAACAGATAGATGTTGTTGTTTTATCTACAGACTACCAGTAATCTGTAACCAAACAGATAGATGTGGTTTTATCTACAGACTACCAGTAATCTGTAACCAAACAGATAGATGCTGTTTTATCTACAGACTACCAGTGATCTGTAACCAAACAGATAGATGTCGTTTTATCTACAGACTACCAGTAATCTGTTAGCAAACAGATAGATGTTGTTGTTTTATCTACAGACTACCAGTAATCTGTATCCAAACAAATAGATGTTGTTTTATCTACAGACTACCAGTAATCTGTTAGCAAACAGATAGATGCTGTTGTTTTATCTACAGACAACCAGTAATCTGTATCCAAACAGATAGATTTTGTTTTATCTACAGACTACCAGTAATCTGTAACCAAACAGATAGATGTTGTTTAATCTATAGACTACCAGTAATCTGTAACCAAACAGATAGATGTTGTTGTTTTATCTACAGACTACCAGTAATCTTTATCCAAACAGATAGATGATGTTGTTTTATCTACAGACTACCAGTAATCTGTAACCAAACAGCTGGATGCTGTTTTATCTACAGACTACCAGTAATCTGTAACCAAACAGATAGATGTTGTTTTATCTACAGACTACCAGTAATCTGTTAGCAAACAGATAGATGCTGTTGTTTTATCTACAGACTACCAGTAATCTGTATCCAAACAGATAGATGTTGTTGTTTCATCTACAGACTACCAAAATCTGTAACCAAACAGATAGATGTTGTTATATCAACAGACTACCAGTAATCTGTATCCAAACAGATAGATTTTGTTTTATCTACAGACTACCAGTAATCTGTAACCAAACAGATAGATGTTGTTTAATCTATAGACTACCAGTAATCTGTAACCAAACAGATAGATGTTGTTGTTTTATCTACAGACTAGCAGTAATGTGTAACCAAACAGATAGATGTTGTTTTATCTACAGACTACCAGTAATCTGTAACCAAACAGATAGATGCTGTTTTATCTACAGACTACCAGTAATCTGTTAGCAAACAGATAGATGTTGTTGTTTTATCTACTGACTACCAGTAATCTGTATCCAAACAAATAGATGTTGTTTTATCTACAGACTACCAGTAATCTGTTAGCAAACAGATAGATGCTGTTGTTTTATCTACAGACAACCAGTAATCTGTATCCAAACAGATAGATTTTGTTTTATCTACAGACTACCAGTAATCTGTAACCAAACAGATAGATGTTGTTTAATCTATAGACTACCAGTAATCTGTAACCAAACAGATAGATGTTGTTGTTTTATCTACAGACTACCAGTAATCTTTATCCAAACAGATAGATGATGTTGTTTTATCTACAGACTACCAGTAATCTGTAACCAAACAGATAGATGCTGTTTTATCTACAGACTACCAGTAATCTGTAACCAAACAGATAGATGTTGTTTTATCTACAGACTACCAGTAATCTGTAACCAAACAGATAGATGTTGTTTTATCTACAGACTACCAGTAATCTGTTAGCAAACAGATAGATGCTGTTGTTTTATCTACAGACTACCAGTAATCTGTATCCAAACAGATAGATGTTGTTTTATCTACAGACTACCAGTAATCTGTAACCAAACAGATAGATGTTGTTGTTTTATCTACAGACTACCAAAATCTGTAACCAAACAGATAGATGTTGTTATATCAACAGACTACCAGTAATCTGTATCCAAACAGATAGATTTTGTTTTATCTACAGACTACCAGTAATCTGTAACCAAACAGATAGATGTTGTTTAATCTATAGACTACCAGTAATCTGTAACCAAACAGATAGATGTTGTTGTTTTATCTACAAACTAGCAGTAATGTGTAACCAAACAGATAGATGTTGTTTTATCTACAGACTACCAGTAATCTGTAACCAAACAGATAGATGCTGTTTTATCTACAGACTACCAGTAATCTGTTAGCAAACAGATAGATGTTGTTGTTTTATCTACAGACTACCAGTAATCTGTATCCAAACAAATAGATGTGGTTTTATCTACAGACTACCAGTAATCTGTAACCAAACAGATAGATGTTGTTATATCAACAGACTACCAGTAATCTGTATCCAAACAGATAGATTTTGTTTTATCTACAGACTACCAGTAATCTGTAACCAAACAGATAGATGCTGTTTTATCTACAGACTACCAGTAATCTGTTAGCAAACAGATAGATGTTGTTGTTTTATCTACAGACTACCAGTAATCTGTAACCAAACAGATAGATGTTGTTTAATCTATAGACTACCAGTAATCTGTAACCAAACAGATAGATGTTGTTTAATCTATAGACTACCAGTAATCTGTAACCAAACAGATAGATGTTGTTGTTTTATCTACAGACTACCAGTAATCTTTATCCAAACAGATAGATGATGTTGTTTTATCTACAGACTACCAGTAATCTGTAACCAAACAGATAGATGCTGTTTTATCTACAGACTACCAGTAATCTGTAACCAAACAGATAGATGTTGTTTTATCTACAGACTACCAGTAATCTGTAACCAAACAGATAGATGTTGTTTTATCTACAGACTACCAGTAATCTGTTAGCAAACAGATAGATGCTGTTGTTTTATCTACAGACTACCAGTAATCTGTATCCAAACAGATAGATGTTGTTTTATCTACAGACTACCAGTAATCTGTAACCAAACAGATAGATGTTGTTGTTTTATCTACAGACTACCAAAATCTGTAACCAAACAGATAGATGTTGTTATATCAACAGACTACCAGTAATCTGTATCCAAACAGATAGATTTTGTTTTATCTACAGACTACCAGTAATCTGTAACCAAACAGATAGATGTTGTTTAATCTATAGACTACCAGTAATCTGTAACCAAACAGATAGATGTTGTTGTTTTATCTACAGACTAGCAGTAATGTGTAACCAAACAGATAGATGTTGTTTTATCTACAGACTACCAGTAATCTGTAACCAAACAGATAGATGCTGTTTTATCTACAGACTACCAGTAATCTGTTAGCAAACAGATAGATGTTGTTGTTTTATCTACAGACTACCAGTAATCTGTATCCAAACAAATAGATGTGGTTTTATCTACAGACTACCAGTAATCTGTAACCAAACAGATAGATGTTGTTATATCAACAGACTACCAGTAATCTGTATCCAAACAGATAGATTTTGTTTTATCTACAGACTACCAGTAATCTGTAACCAAACAGATAGATGCTGTTTTATCTACAGACTACCAGTAATCTGTTAGCAAACAGATAGATGTTGTTGTTTTATCTACAGACTACCAGTAATCTTTATCGAAACAGATAGATGATGTTGTTTTATCTACAGACTACCAGTAATCTGTAACCAAACAGATAGATGCTGTTTTATCTACAGACTACCAGTAATCTGTAACCAAACAGATAGATTTTGTTTTATCTACAGACTACCAGTAATCTGTAACCAAACAGATAGATGTTGTTTAATCTATAGACTACCAGTAATCTGTAACCAAACAGATAGATGTTGTTGTTTTATCTACAGACTACCAGTAATCTTTATCGAAACAGATAGATGATGTTGTTTTATCTACAGACTACCAGTAATCTGTAACCAAACAGATAGATGCTGTTTTATCTACAGACTACCAGTAATCTGTAACCAAACAGATAGATGTTGTTTTATCTACAGACTACCAGTAATTTGTATTCAAACAGATATGTTGTTGTTTTATCTACAGACTACCAGTAATCTGTATCCAAACAGATAGATTTTGTTTTATCTACAGACTACCAGTAATCTGTAACCAAACAGATAGATGTTGTTTAATCTATAGACTACCAGTAATCTGTAACCAAACAGATAGATGTTGTTGTTTTATCTACAGACTACCAGTAATCTGTAACCAAACAGATAGATGTGGTTTTATCTACATACAACCAGTAATCTGTAACCAAACAGATAGATGCTGTTTTATCTACAGACTACCAGTGATCTGTAACCAAACAGATAGATGTCGTTTTATCTACAGACTACCAGTAATCTGTTAGCAAACAGATAGATGTTGTTGTTTTATCTACAGACTACCAGTAATCTGTATCCAAACAAATAGATGTTGTTTTATCTACAGACTACCAGTAATCTGTTAGCAAACAGATAGATGCTGTTGTTTTATCTACAGACAACCAGTAATCTGTATCCAAACAGATAGATTTTGTTTTATCTACAGACTACCAGTAATCTGTAACCAAACAGATAGATGTTGTTTAATCTATAGACTACCAGTAATCTGTAACCAAACAGATAGATGTTGTTGTTTTATCTACAGACTACCAGTAATCTGTAACCAAACAGCTGGATGCTGTTTTATCTACAGACTACCAGTAATCTGTAACCAAACAGATAGATGTTGTTTTATCTACAGACTACCAGTAATCTGTTAGCAAACAGATAGATGCTGTTGTTTTATCTACAGACTACCAGTAATCTGTATCCAAACAGATAGATTTTGTTTTATCTACAGACTACCAGTAATCTGTAACCAAACAGATAGATGTTGTTTAATCTATAGACTACCAGTAATCTGTAACCAAACAGATAGATGTTGTTGTTTTATCTACAGACTAGCAGTAATGTGTAACCAAACAGATAGATGTTGTTTTATCTACAGACTACCAGTAATCTGTAACCAAACAGATAGATGCTGTTTTATCTACAGACTACCAGTAATCTGTTAGCAAACAGATAGATGTTGTTGTTTTATCTACAGACTACCAGTAATCTGTATCCAAACAAATAGATGTGGTTTTATCTACAGACTACCAGTAATCTGTTAGCAAACAGATAGATGCTGTTGTTTTATCTACAGACAACCAGTAATCTGTAACCAAACAGATAGATGTTGTTGTTTTATCTACAGACTACCAGTAATCTGTAACCAAACAGATAGATGTGGTTTTGTCTACAGACTACCAGTAATCTGTAACCAAACAGATAGATGCTGTTTTATCTACAGACTACCAGTGATCTGTAACCTAACAGATAGATGTCGTTTTATCTACAGACTACCAGTAATCTGTTAGCAAACAGATAGATGTTGTTGTTTTATCTACAGACTACCAGTAATCTGTATCCAAACAAATAGATGTTGTTTTATCTACAGACTACCAGTAATCTGTTAGCAAACAGATAGATGCTGTTGTTTTATCTACAGACAACCAGTAATCTGTATCCAAACAGATAGATTTTGTTTTATCTACAGACTACCAGTAATCTGTAACCAAACAGATAGATGTTGTTTAATCTATAGACTACCAGTAATCTGTAACCAAACAGATAGATGTTGTTGTTTTATCTACAGACTACCAGTAATCTTTATCGAAACAGATAGATGATGTTGTTTTATCTACAGACTACCAGTAATCTGTAACCAAACAGATAGATGCTGTTTTATCTACAGACTACCAGTAATCTGTAACCAAACAGATAGATGTTGTTTTATCTACAGACTACCAGTAATCTGTTAGCAAACAGATAGATGCTGTTGTTTTATCTACAGACTACCAGTAATCTGTATCCAAACAGATAGATGTTGTTTTATCTACAGACTACCAGTAATCTGTAACCAAACAGATAGATGTTGTTGTTTTATCTACAGACTACCAAAATCTGTAACCAAACAGATAGATGTTGTTATATCAACAGACTACCAGTAATCTGTATCCAAACAGATAGATTTTGTTTTATCTACAGACTACCAGTAATCTGTAACCAAACAGATAGATGTTGTTTAATCTATAGACTACCAGTAATCTGTAACCAAACAGATAGATGTTGTTGTTTTATCTACAGACTAGAAGTAATGTGTAACCAAACAGATAGATGTTGTTTTATCTACAGACTACCAGTAATCTGTAACCAAACAGATAGATGCTGTTTTATCTACAGACTACCAGTAATCTGTTAGCAAACAGATAGATGTTGTTGTTTTATCTACAGACTACCAGTAATCTGTATCCAAACAAATAGATGTGGTTTTATCTACAGACTACCAGTAATCTGTTAGCAAACAGATAGATGCTGTTGTTTTATCTACAGACAACCAGTAATCTGTATCCAAACAGATAGATTTTGTTTTATCTACAGACTACCAGTAATTTGTATTCAAACAGATATGTTGTTGTTTTATCTACAGACTACCAGTAATCTGTATCCAAACAGATAGATTTTGTTTTATCTACAGACTACCAGTAATCTGTAACCAAACAGATAGATGTTGTTTAATCTATAGACTACCAGTAATCTGTAACCAAACAGATAGATGTTGTTGTTTTATCTACAGACTACCAGTAATCTGTAACCAAACAGATAGATGTGGTTTTATCTACAGACTACCAGTAATCTGTAACCAAACAGATAGATGCTGTTTTATCTACAGACTACCAGTGATCTGTAACCAAACAGATAGATGTCGTTTTATCTACAGACTACCAGTAATCTGTTAGCAAACAGATAGATGTTGTTGTTTTATCTACAGACTACCAGTAATCTGTATCCAAACAAATAGATGTTGTTTTATCTACAGACTACCAGTAATCTGTTAGCAAACAGATAGATGCTGTTGTTTTATCTACAGACAACCAGTAATCTGTATCCAAACAGATAGATTTTGTTTTATCTACAGACTACCAGTAATCTGTAACCAAACAGATAGATGTTGTTTAATCTATAGACTACCAGTAATCTGTAACCAAACAGATAGATGTTGTTGTTTTATCTACAGACTACCAGTAATCTTTATCCAAACAGATAGATGATGTTGTTTTATCTACAGACTACCAGTAATCTGTAACCAAACAGCTGGATGCTGTTTTATCTACAGACTACCAGTAATCTGTAACCAAACAGATAGATGTTGTTTTATCTACAGACTACCAGTAATCTGTTAGCAAACAGATAGATGCTGTTGTTTTATCTACAGACTACCAGTAATCTGTATCCAAACAGATAGATGTTGTTTTATCTACAGACTACCAGTAATCTGTAACCAAACAGATAGATGTTGTTGTTTCATCTACAGACTACCAAAATCTGTAACCAAACAGATAGATGTTGTTATATCAACAGACTACCAGTAATCTGTATCCAAACAGATAGATTTTGTTTTATCTACAGACTACCAGTAATCTGTAACCAAACAGATAGATGTTGTTTAATCTATAGACTACCAGTAATCTGTAACCAAACAGATAGATGTTGTTGTTTTATCTACAGACTAGCAGTAATGTGTAACCAAACAGATAGATGTTGTTTTATCTACAGACTACCAGTAATCTGTAACCAAACAGATAGATGCTGTTTTATCTACAGACTACCAGTAATCTGTTAGCAAACAGATAGATGTTGTTGTTTTATCTACTGACTACCAGTAATCTGTATCCAAACAAATAGATGTTGTTTTATCTACAGACTACCAGTAATCTGTTAGCAAACAGATAGATGCTGTTGTTTTATCTACAGACAACCAGTAATCTGTATCCAAACAGATAGATTTTGTTTTATCTACAGACTACCAGTAATCTGTAACCAAACAGATAGATGTTGTTTAATCTATAGACTACCAGTAATCTGTAACCAAACAGATAGATGTTGTTGTTTTATCTACAGACTACCAGTAATCTTTATCCAAACAGATAGATGATGTTGTTTTATCTACAGACTACCAGTAATCTGTAACCAAACAGATAGATGCTGTTTTATCTACAGACTACCAGTAATCTGTAACCAAACAGATAGATGTTGTTTTATCTACAGACTACCAGTAATCTGTAACCAAACAGATAGATGTTGTTTTATCTACAGACTACCAGTAATCTGTTAGCAAACAGATAGATGCTGTTGTTTTATCTACAGACTACCAGTAATCTGTATCCAAACAGATAGATGTTGTTTTATCTACAGACTACCAGTAATCTGTAACCAAACAGATAGATGTTGTTGTTTTATCTACAGACTACCAAAATCTGTAACCAAACAGATAGATGTTGTTATATCAACAGACTACCAGTAATCTGTATCCAAACAGATAGATTTTGTTTTATCTACAGACTACCAGTAATCTGTAACCAAACAGATAGATGTTGTTTAATCTATAGACTACCAGTAATCTGTAACCAAACAGATAGATGTTGTTGTTTTATCTACAGACTAGCAGTAATGTGTAACCAAACAGATAGATGTTGTTTTATCTACAGACTACCAGTAATCTGTAACCAAACAGATAGATGCTGTTTTATCTACAGACTACCAGTAATCTGTTAGCAAACAGATAGATGTTGTTGTTTTATCTACAGACTACCAGTAATCTGTATCCAAACAAATAGATGTGGTTTTATCTACAGACTACCAGTAATCTGTAACCAAACAGATAGATGTTGTTATATCAACAGACTACCAGTAATCTGTATCCAAACAGATAGATTTTGTTTTATCTACAGACTACCAGTAATCTGTAACCAAACAGATAGATGCTGTTTTATCTACAGACTACCAGTAATCTGTTAGCAAACAGATAGATGTTGTTGTTTTATCTACAGACTACCAGTAATCTGTATCCAAACAAATAGATGTGGTTTTATCTACAGACTACCAGTAATCTGTAACCAAACAGATAGATGCTGTTTTATCTACAGACTACCAGTAATCTGTTAGCAAACAGATAGATGCTGTTGTTTTATCTACAGACAACCAGTAATCTGTATCCAAACAGATAGATTTTGTTTTATCTACAGACTACCAGTAATCTGTAACCAAACAGATAGATGTTGTTGTTTTATCTACAGACTACCAGTAATCTGTAACCAAACAGATAGATGTTGTTATATCAACAGACTACCAGTAATCTGTATCCAAACAGATAGATTTTGTTTTATCTACAGACTACCAGTAATCTGTAACCAAACAGATAGATGTTGTTTAATCTATAGACTACCAGTAATCAGTAACCAAACAGATAGATGTTGTTGTTTTATCTACAGACTAGCAGTAATGTGTAACCAAACAGATAGATGTTGTTTTATCTACAGACTACCAGTAATCTGTAACCAAACAGATAGATGCTGTTTTATCTACAGACTACCAGTAATCTGTTAGCAAACAGATAGATGTTGTTGTTTTATCTACTGACTACCAGTAATCTGTATCCAAACAAATAGATGTTGTTTTATCTACAGACTACCAGTAATCTGTTAGCAAACAGATAGATGCTGTTGTTTTATCTACAGACAACCAGTAATCTGTATCCAAACAGATAGATTTTGTTTTATCTACAGACTACCAGTAATCTGTAACCAAACAGATAGATGTTGTTTAATCTATAGACTACCAGTAATCTGTAACCAAACAGATAGATGTTGTTGTTTTATCTACAGACTACCAGTAATCTTTATCCAAACAGATAGATGATGTTGTTTTATCTACAGACTACCAGTAATCTGTAACCAAACAGATAGATGCTGTTTTATCTACAGACTACCAGTAATCTGTAACCAAACAGATAGATGTTGTTTTATCTACAGACTACCAGTAATCTGTAACCAAACAGATAGATGTTGTTTTATCTACAGACTACCAGTAATCTGTTAGCAAACAGATAGATGCTGTTGTTTTATCTACAGACTACCAGTAATCTGTATCCAAACAGATAGATGTTGTTTTATCTACAGACTACCAGTAATCTGTAACCAAACAGATAGATGTTGTTGTTTTATCTACAGACTACCAAAAGCTGTAACCAAACAGATAGATGTTGTTATATCAACAGACTACCAGTAATCTGTATCCAAACAGATAGATTTTGTTTTATCTACAGACTACCAGTAATCTGTAACCAAACAGATAGATGTTGTTTAATCTATAGACTACCAGTAATCTGTAACCAAACAGATAGATGTTGTTGTTTTATCTACAGACTAGCAGTAATGTGTAACCAAACAGATAGATGTTGTTTTATCTACAGACTACCAGTAATCTGTAACCAAACAGATAGATGCTGTTTTATCTACAGACTACCAGTAATCTGTTAGCAAACAGATAGATGTTGTTGTTTTATCTACAGACTACCAGTAATCTGTATCCAAACAAATAGATGTGGTTTTATCTACAGACTACCAGTAATCTGTAACCAAACAGATAGATGTTGTTATATCAACAGACTACCAGTAATCTGTATCCAAACAGATAGATTTTGTTTTATCTACAGACTACCAGTAATCTGTAACCAAACAGATAGATGCTGTTTTATCTACAGACTACCAGTAATCTGTTAGCAAACAGATAGATGTTGTTGTTTTATCTACAGACTACCAGTAATCTGTATCCAAACAAATAGATGTGGTTTTATCTACAGACTACCAGTAATCTGTAACCAAACAGATAGATGCTGTTTTATCTACAGACTACCAGTAATCTGTTAGCAAACAGATAGATGCTGTTGTTTTATCTACAGACAACCAGTAATCTGTATCCAAACAGATAGATTTTGTTTTATCTACAGACTACCAGTAATCTGTAACCAAACAGATAGATGTTGTTGTTTTATCTACAGACTACCAGTAATCTGTAACCAAACAGATAGATGTTGTTATATCAACAGACTACCAGTAATCTGTATCCAAACAGATAGATTTTGTTTTATCTACAGACTACCAGTAATCTGTAACCAAACAGATAGATGTTGTTTAATCTATAGACTACCAGTAATCTGTAACCAAACAGATAGATGTTGTTGTTTTATCTACAGACTAGCAGTAATCTGTAACCAAACAGATAGATGTTGTTTTATCTACAGACTACCAGTAATCTGTAACCAAACAGATAGATGTTGTTTAATATATAGACTACCAGTAATCTGTAACCAAACAGATAGATGTTGTTGTTTTATCTACAGACTACCAGTAATCTGTAACCAAACAGATCGATGTTTTTTTATCTACAGACTACCAGTAATCTGTAACCAAACAGATAGATGTTGTTTTATCTACAGACTACCAGTAATCTGTTAGCAAACAGATAGATGCTGTTGTTTTATCTACAGACTACCAGTAATCTTTATCCAAACAGATAGATGCTGTTGTTTTATCTACAGACTACCAGTAATCTTTATCCAAACAGATAGATGTTGTTTTATCTACAGACTACCAGTAATCTGTATCCAAACAGATAGATGATGTTGTTTTATCTACTGACTACCAGTAATCTGTAACCAAACTGAGAGAAGTTGTTGTTTTATCTACAGACTACCAGTAATCTGTAACCAAACAGATAGATGTTGTTTTATCTACAGACTACCAGTAATCTGTAACCAAACAGATAGATGCTGTTTTATCTACAGACTACCAGTAATCTGTAACCAAACAGATAGATGTTGTTTTATCTACAGACTACCAGTAATCTGTAACCAAACAGATAGATGCTGTTGTTGTATCTACAGACTACCAGTAATCTGTAACCAAACAGATAGATGTTGGTTTATCTACAGACTACCAGTAATCTGTTAGCAAACAGATAGATGCTGTTGTTTTATCTACAGACTACCAGTAATCTTTATCCAAACAGATAGATGCTGTTGTTTTATCTACAGACTACCAGTAATCTTTATCCAAACAGATAGATGTTGTTTTATCTACAGACTACCAGTAATCTGTATCCAAACAGATAGATGATGTTGTTTTATCTACTGACTACCAGTAATCTGTAACCAAACTGAGAGAAGTTGTTGTTTTATCTACAGACTACCAGTAATCTGTAACCAAACAGATAGATGTTGTTTTATCTACAGACTACCAGTAATCTGTAACCAAACAGATAGATGTTGTTGTTTTATATACAGACTACCAGTAATCTGTAACCAAACAGATAGATGTTGTTTTATCTACAGACTACCAGTAATCTGTATCCAAACAGATAGATGATGTTGTTTTATCTACAGACTACCAGTAATCTGTAACCAAACAGATAGATGTTGTTGTTTTATCTACAGACTACCAGTAATCTGTAACCAAACAGATAGATGTTGTTATATCTACAGACTACCAGTAATCTGTATCCAAACAGATAGATTTTGTTTTATCTACAGACTACCAGCAATCTGTAACCAAACAGATAGATGTTGTTTAATCTATAGACTACCAGTAATCTGTAACCAAACAGATAGATGTTGTTTTATCTACAGACTACCAGTAATCTGTTAGCAAACAGATAGATGCTGTTGTTTTATCTACAGACTACCAGTAATCTTTATCCAAACAGATAGATGCTGTTGTTTTATCTACAGACTACCAGTAATCTTTATCCAAACAGATAGATGTTGTTTTATCTACAGACTACCAGTAATCTGTATCCAAACAGATAGATGATGTTGTTTTATCTACTGACTACCAGTAATCTGTAACCAAACTGAGAGAAGTTGTTGTTTTATCTACAGACTACCAGTAATCTGTAACCAAACAGATAGATGTTGTTTTATCTACAGACTACCAGTAATCTGTAACCAAACAGATAGATGTTGTTGTTTTATATACAGACTACCAGTAATCTGTAACCAAACAGATAGATGTTGTTTTATCTACAGACTACCAGTAATCTGTATCCAAACAGATAGATGATGTTGTTTTATCTACAGACTACCAGTAATCTGTAACCAAACAGATAGATGTTGTTGTTTTATCTACAGACTACCAGTAATCTGTAACCAAACAGATAGATGTTGTTATATCTACAGACTACCAGTAATCTGTATCCAAACAGATAGATTTTGTTTTATCTACAGACTACCAGCAATCTGTAACCAAACAGATAGATGTTGTTTAATCTATAGACTACCAGTAATCTGTAACCAAACAGATAGATGTTGTTTTATCTACAGACTACCAGTAATCTGTTAGCAAACAGATAGATGTTGTTGTTTTATCTACAGACTACCAGTAATCTGTAACCAAACAGATAGATGTTGTTTTATCTACAGACTACCAGTAATCTGTAACCAAACAGATATATGTTGTTGTTTTATCTACAGACTACCAGTAATCTGTAACCAAACAGATAGATGTGGTTTTATCTACAGACTACCAGTAATCTGTAACCAAACAGATATATGTTGTTGTTTTATCTACAGACTACCAGTAATCTGTATCCAAACAGATAGATGTTGTTTTATCTACAGACTACCAGTAATCTGTAACCAAACAGATAGATGCTGTTGTTGTATCTACAGACTAGCAGTAATCTGTAACCAAACAGATAGATGTTGTTTTATCTACAGACTACCAGTAATCTGTAACCAAACAGATAGATGTTGTTGTTTTATATACAGACTACCAGTAATCTGTAACCAAACAGATAGATGTTGTTTTATCTACAGACTACCAGTAATCTGTAACCAAACAGATAGATGTTGTTTAATCTATAGACTACCAGTAATCTGTAACCAAACAGATAGATGTTGTTGTTTTATCGACAGACTACCAGTAATCTGTAACCAAACAGATAGATGTTGTTTAATCTATAGACTACCAGTAATCTGTAACCAAACAGATAGATGTTGTTTTATCTACAGACTACCAGTAATATGTAACCAAACAGATAGATGTTGTTGTTTTATCTACAGACTACCAGTAATCTGTAACCAAACAGATAGATGTGGTTACATCTACAGACTACCAGTAATCTGTAACCAAACAGATAGATGTTGTTTTATCTACAGACTACCAGTAATATGTAACCAAACAGATAGATGTTGTTGTTGTATCTACAGACTAGCAGTAATCTGTAACCAAAGAGATAGATGTTGTTTTATCTACAGACTAGCAGTAATCTGTAACCAAACAGATAGATGTTGTTGTTGTATCTACAGACTACCAGTAATTTGTATTCAAACAGATATATGTTGTTGTTTTATCTACAGACTACCAGTAATCTGTAACCAAACAGATAGATGTTGTTCTATCTACAGACTACCAGTAATCTGTATCCAAACAGATAGATGTTGTTTTATCTACAGACTACCAGTAATCTGTATCCAAACAGATAGATTTTGTTTTATCTACAGACTACCAGTAATCTGTAACCAAACAGATAGATGTTGTTTAATCTATAGACTACCAGTAATTTGTAACCAAACAGATAGATGCTGTTGTTTTATCTACAGACTACCAGTAATCTGTAACCAAACAGATAGATGCTGTTTTATCTACAGACTACCAGTAATCTGTAACCAAACAGATAGATGTTGTTTTATCTACAGACTACCAGTAATCTGTTAGCAAACAGATAGATGCTGTTGTTTTATCTACAGACTACCAGTAATCTGTATCCAAACAGATAGATGTTGTTTTATCTACAGACTACCAGTAATCTGTAACCAAACAGATAGATGTTGTTTTATCTACAGACTACCAGTAATCTGTTAGCAAACAGATAGATGCTGTTGTTTTATCTACAGACTACCAGTAATCTGTATCCAAACAGGTAGATGTTGTTTTATCTACAGACTACCAGTAATCTGTAACCAAACAGATATATGTTGTTTAATCTATAGACTACCATTAATCTGTAACCAAACAGATAGATGATGTTGTTTTATCTACAGATTACCAGTAATCTGTAACCAAACAGATAGATGTTGTTTTATCTACAGACTACCAGTAATGTGTAACCAAACAGATAGATGCTGTTTTATCTACAGACTACCAGTAATCTGTAACCAAACAGATAGATGTTGTTGTTTTATCTACAGACTAGCAGTAATCTGTAACCAAACAGAAAGATGTTGTTTTATCTACAGACTACCAGTAATATGTAACCAAACAGATAGATGTTGTTGTTTTATCTACGGACTACCAGTAATCTGTAACCAAACAGATAGATGTGGTTTTATCTACAGACTACCAGTAATCTGTAACCAAACATATATATGTTGTTGTTTTATCTACAGACTACCAGTAATCTGTAACCAAACAGATAGATGTTGTTTTATCTACAGACTACCAGTAATCTGTAACCAAACAGATAGATGCTGTGTTTGTATCAACAGACTAGCAGTAATCTGTAACCAAACAGATAGATGTTGTTGTTTTATCTACAGACTACCAGTAATCTGTATCCAAACAGATATATGTTGTTGTTTTATCTACAGACTACCAGTAATCTGTAACCAAACAGATAGATGCTGTTTTATCTACAGACTACCAGTAATCTGTAACCAAACAGATAGATGTTGTTTTATCTACAGACTACCAGTAATCTGTAACCAAACAGATAGATGCTGTTGTTGTATCTACAGACTACCAGTAATCTGTAACCAAACAGATAGATGTTGGTTTATCTACAGACTACCAGTAATCTGTTAGCAAACAGATAGATGCTGTTGTTTTATCTACAGACTACCAGTAATCTTTATCCAAACAGATAGATGCTGTTGTTTTATCTACAGACTACCAGTAATCTTTATCCAAACAGATAGATGTTGTTTTATCTACAGACTACCAGTAATCTGTATCCAAACAGATAGATGATGTTGTTTTATCTACTGACTACCAGTAATCTGTAACCAAACTGAGAGAAGTTGTTTTATCTACAGACTACCAGTAATCTGTAACCAAACAGATAGATGCTGTTGTTGTATCTACAGACTACCAGTAATCTGTAACCAAACAGATAGATGTTGGTTTATCTACAGACTACCAGTAATCTGTTAGCAAACAGATAGATGCTGTTGTTTTATCTACAGACTACCAGTAATCTTTATCCAAACAGATAGATGCTGTTGTTTTATCTACAGACTACCAGTAATCTTTATCCAAACAGATAGATGTTGTTTTATCTACAGACTACCAGTAATCTGTATCCAAACAGATAGATGATGTTGTTTTATCTACTGACTACCAGTAATCTGTAACCAAACTGAGAGAAGTTGTTGTTTTATCTACAGACTACCAGTAATCTGTAACCAAACAGATAGATGTTGTTTTATCTACAGACTACCAGTAATCTGTAACCAAACAGATAGATGTTGTTGTTTTATATACAGACTACCAGTAATCTGTAACCAAACAGATAGATGTTGTTTTATCTACAGACTACCAGTAATCTGTATCCAAACAGATAGATGATGTTGTTTTATCTACAGACTACCAGTAATCTGTAACCAAACAGATAGATGTTGTTGTTTTATCTACAGACTACCAGTAATCTGTAACCAAACAGATAGATGTTGTTATATCTACAGACTACCAGTAATCTGTATCCAAACAGATAGATTTTGTTTTATCTACAGACTACCAGCAATCTGTAACCAAACAGATAGATGTTGTTTAATCTATAGACTACCAGTAATCTGTAACCAAACAGATAGATGTTGTTTTATCTACAGACTACCAGTAATCTGTTAGCAAACAGATAGATGCTGTTGTTTTATCTACAGACTACCAGTAATCTTTATCCAAACAGATAGATGCTGTTGTTTTATCTACAGACTACCAGTAATCTTTATCCAAACAGATAGATGTTGTTTTATCTACAGACTACCAGTAATCTGTATCCAAACAGATAGATGATGTTGTTTTATCTACTGACTACCAGTAATCTGTAACCAAACTGAGAGAAGTTGTTGTTTTATCTACAGACTACCAGTAATCTGTAACCAAACAGATAGATGTTGTTTTATCTACAGACTACCAGTAATCTGTAACCAAACAGATAGATGCTGTTTTATCTACAGACTACCAGTAATCTGTAACCAAACAGATAGATGTTGTTTTATCTACAGACTACCAGTAATCTGTAACCAAACAGATAGATGCTGTTGTTGTATCTACAGACTACCAGTAATCTGTAACCAAACAGATAGATGTTGGTTTATCTACAGACTACCAGTAATCTGTTAGCAAACAGATAGATGCTGTTGTTTTATCTACAGACTACCAGTAATCTTTATCCAAACAGATAGATGCTGTTGTTTTATCTACAGACTACCAGTAATCTTTATCCAAACAGATAGATGTTGTTTTATCTACAGACTACCAGTAATCTGTATCCAAACAGATAGATGATGTTGTTTTATCTACTGACTACCAGTAATCTGTAACCAAACTGAGAGAAGTTGTTGTTTTATCTACAGACTACCAGTAATCTGTAACCAAACAGATAGATGTTGTTTTATCTACAGACTACCAGTAATCTGTAACCAAACAGATAGATGTTGTTGTTTTATATACAGACTACCAGTAATCTGTAACCAAACAGATAGATGTTGTTTTATCTACAGACTACCAGTAATCTGTATCCAAACAGATAGATGATGTTGTTTTATCTACAGACTACCAGTAATCTGTAACCAAACAGATAGATGTTGTTGTTTTATCTACAGACTACCAGTAATCTGTAACCAAACAGATAGATGTTGTTATATCTACAGACTACCAGTAATCTGTATCCAAACAGATAGATTTTGTTTTATCTACAGACTACCAGCAATCTGTAACCAAACAGATAGATGTTGTTTAATCTATAGACTACCAGTAATCTGTAACCAAACAGATAGATGTTGTTTTATCTACAGACTACCAGTAATCTGTTAGCAAACAGATAGATGCTGTTGTTTTATCTACAGACTACCAGTAATCTTTATCCAAACAGATAGATGCTGTTGTTTTATCTACAGACTACCAGTAATCTTTATCCAAACAGATAGATGTTGTTTTATCTACAGACTACCAGTAATCTGTATCCAAACAGATAGATGATGTTGTTTTATCTACTGACTACCAGTAATCTGTAACCAAACTGAGAGAAGTTGTTGTTTTATCTACAGACTACCAGTAATCTGTAACCAAACAGATAGATGTTGTTTTATCTACAGACTACCAGTAATCTGTAACCAAACAGATAGATGTTGTTGTTTTATATACAGACTACCAGTAATCTGTAACCAAACAGATAGATGTTGTTTTATCTACAGACTACCAGTAATCTGTATCCAAACAGATAGATGATGTTGTTTTATCTACAGACTACCAGTAATCTGTAACCAAACAGATAGATGTTGTTGTTTTATCTACAGACTACCAGTAATCTGTAACCAAACAGATAGATGTTGTTATATCTACAGACTACCAGTAATCTGTATCCAAACAGATAGATTTTGTTTTATCTACAGACTACCAGCAATCTGTAACCAAACAGATAGATGTTGTTTAATCTATAGACTACCAGTAATCTGTAACCAAACAGATAGATGTTGTTTTATCTACAGACTACCAGTAATCTGTTAGCAAACAGATAGATGTTGTTGTTTTATCTACAGACTACCAGTAATCTGTAACCAAACAGATAGATGTTGTTTTATCTACAGACTACCAGTAATCTGTAACCAAACAGATATATGTTGTTGTTTTATCTACAGACTACCAGTAATCTGTAACCAAACAGATAGATGTGGTTTTATCTACAGACTACCAGTAATCTGTAACCAAACAGATATATGTTGTTGTTTTATCTACAGACTACCAGTAATCTGTATCCAAACAGATAGATGTTGTTTTATCTACAGACTACCAGTAATCTGTAACCAAACAGATAGATGCTGTTGTTGTATCTACAGACTAGCAGTAATCTGTAACCAAACAGATAGATGTTGTTTTATCTACAGACTACCAGTAATCTGCAACCAAACAGATAGATGTTGTTGTTTTATATACAGACTACCAGTAATCTGTAACCAAACAGATAGATGTTGTTTTATCTACAGACTACCAGTAATCTGTAACCAAACAGATAGATGTTGTTTAATCTATAGACTACCAGTAATCTGTAACCAAACAGATAGATGTTGTTGTTTTATCGACAGACTACCAGTAATCTGTAACCAAACAGATAGATGTTGTTTAATCTATAGACTACCAGTAATCTGTAACCAAACAGATAGATGTTGTTTTATCTACAGACTACCAGTAATATGTAACCAAACAGATAGATGTTGTTGTTTTATCTACAGACTACCAGTAATCTGTAACCAAACAGATAGATGTGGTTACATCTACAGACTACCAGTAATCTGTAACCAAACAGATAGATGTTGTTTTATCTACAGACTACCAGTAATATGTAACCAAACAGATAGATGTTGTTGTTGTATCTACAGACTAGCAGTAATCTGTAACCAAAGAGATAGATGTTGTTTTATCTACAGACTAGCAGTAATCTGTAACCAAACAGATAGATGTTGTTGTTGTATCTACAGACTACCAGTAATTTGTATTCAAACAGATATATGTTGTTGTTTTATCTACAGACTACCAGTAATCTGTAACCAAACAGATAGATGTTGTTCTATCTACAGACTACCAGTAATCTGTATCCAAACAGATAGATGTTGTTTTATCTACAGACTACCAGTAATCTGTATCCAAACAGATAGATTTTGTTTTATCTACAGACTACCAGTAATCTGTAACCAAACAGATAGATGTTGTTTAATCTATAGACTACCAGTAATTTGTAACCAAACAGATAGATGCTGTTGTTTTATCTACAGACTACCAGTAATCTGTAACCAAACAGATAGATGCTGTTTTATCTACAGACTACCAGTAATCTGTAACCAAACAGATAGATGTTGTTTTATCTACAGACTACCAGTAATCTGTTAGCAAACAGATAGATGCTGTTGTTTTATCTACAGACTACCAGTAATCTGTATCCAAACAGATAGATGTTGTTTTATCTACAGACTACCAGTAATCTGTAACCAAACAGATAGATGTTGTTTTATCTACAGACTACCAGTAATCTGTTAGCAAACAGATAGATGCTGTTGTTTTATCTACAGACTACCAGTAATCTGTATCCAAACAGGTAGATGTTGTTTTATCTACAGACTACCAGTAATCTGTAACCAAACAGATATATGTTGTTTAATCTATAGACTACCATTAATCTGTAACCAAACAGATAGATGATGTTGTTTTATCTACAGATTACCAGTAATCTGTAACCAAACAGATAGATGTTGTTTTATCTACAGACTACCAGTAATGTGTAACCAAACAGATAGATGCTGTTTTATCTACAGACTACCAGTAATCTGTAACCAAACAGATAGATGTTGTTGTTTTATCTACAGACTAGCAGTAATCTGTAACCAAACAGAAAGATGTTGTTTTATCTACAGACTACCAGTAATATGTAACCAAACAGATAGATGTTGTTGTTTTATCTACGGACTACCAGTAATCTGTAACCAAACAGATAGATGTGGTTTTATCTACAGACTACCAGTAATCTGTAACCAAACATATATATGTTGTTGTTTTATCTACAGACTACCAGTAATCTGTAACCAAACAGATAGATGTTGTTTTATCTACAGACTACCAGTAATCTGTAACCAAACAGATAGATGCTGTGTTTGTATCAACAGACTAGCAGTAATCTGTAACCAAACAGATAGATGTTGTTGTTTTATCTACAGACTACCAGTAATCTGTATCCAAACAGATAGATGTTGTTTTATCTACAGACTACCAGTAAACTGTAACCAAACAGATAGATGTTGTTTAATCTATAGACTACCAGTAATCTGTAACCAAACAGATAGATGTTGTTTTACCTACAGACTACCAGTAATGTGTAACCAAACAGATAGATGCTGTTTTATCTACAGACTACCAGTAATCTGTAACCAAACAGATAGATGTTGTTTTATCTACAGACTACCAGTAATCTGTTAGCAAACAGATAGATGTTGTTGTTTTATCTACAGACTAGCAGTAATCTGTAACCAAACAGATATATGTTGGTTTATCTACAGACTACCAGTAATATGTAACCAAACAGATAGATGTTGTTGTTTTATCTACAGACTACCAGTAATCTGTAACCAAACAGATAGATGTGGTTTTATCTACAGACTACCAGTAATCTGTAACCAAACATATATATGTTGTTGTTTTATCTACAGACTACCAGTAATCTGTAACCAAACAGATAGATGCTGTTGTTGTATCTACAGACTAGCAGTAATCTGTAACCAAACAGATAGATGTTGTTGTTTTATCTACAGACTACCAGTAATCTGTAACCAAAGAGATAGATGTTGTTGTTGTATCTACAGACTACCAGTAATTTGTATTCAAACAGATATATGTTGTTGTTTTATCTACAGACTACGAGTAATCTGTAACCAAACAGATAGATGCTGTTGTTTTATCTACAGACTAGCAGTAATCTGTAACCAAACAGATAGATGTTGTTTTATCTACAGACTACCAGTAATCTGTATCCAAACAGATAGATGTTGTTTTATCTACAGACTACCAGTAATCTGTATCCATACAGATAGATGATGTTGTTTTATCTACAGACTACCAGTAATCTGTAACCAAACAGATAGATGTTGTTGTTTTATCTACAGACTACCAGTAATCTGTAACCAAACAGATAGATGTTGTTATATCTACAGACTACCAGTAATCTGTATCCAAACAGATAGATTTTTTTTAATCTACAGACTACCAGTAATCTGTAACCAAACAGATAGATGTTGTTTAATCTATAGACTACCAGTAATCTGTAACCAAACAGATAGATGATGTTTTTTTATATACAGACTACCAGTAATCTGTAACCAAACAGAAAGATATTGTTTTATCTACAGACTACCAGTAATCTGTAACCAAACAGATAGATGGTGTTTTATCTACAGACTACCAGTAATCTGTAACCAAACAGATAGATGTTGTTTTATCTACAGACTACCAGTAATCTGTTAGCAAACAGATAGATGTTGTTGTTTTATCTACAGACTAGCAGTAATCTGTAACCAAACAGATAGATGTTGTTTTATCTACAGACTACCAGTAATATGTAACCAAACAGATAATGTTGTTTTATCTACAGACTACCAGTAATCTGTAACCAAACAGATAGATGTTGTTGTTGTATCTACAGACTAACAATAATCTGTATCCAAACAGATAGATGTTGTTTTATCTACAGACTACCAGTAATCTGTAACCAAACAGATAGATGTTGTTGTTTTATCTACAGACTACCAGTAATCTGTATCCAAACAGATAGATGTTGTTGTTTTATCTACAGACTACCAGTAATCTGTAACCAAACAGATAGATGTTGTTGTTGTATCTACAGACTAACAGTAATCTGTATCCAAACAGATAGATGTTGTTTTATCTACAGACTACCAGTAATCTGTAACCAAACAGATAGATGTTGTTGTTTTATCTACAGACTACCAGTAATCTGTATCCAAACAGATAGATGTTGTTTTATCTACAGACTACCAGTAATCTGTAACCAAACAGATAGATGTTGTTTTATCTACAGACTACCAGTAATCTGTATCCAAACAGATAGATGTTGTTTTATCTACAGACTACCAGTAATCTGTAACCAAACAGATAGATGTGGTTTTATCTACAGACTACCAGTAATCTGTAACCAAACATATATATGTTGTTGTTTTATCTACAGACTACCAGTAATCTGTAACCAAACAGATAGATGTTGTTTTATCTACAGACTACCAGTAATCTGTAACCAAACAGATAGATGCTGTGTTTGTATCAACAGACTAGCAGTAATCTGTAACCAAACAGATAGATGTTGTTGTTTTATCTACAGACTACCAGTAATCTGTATCCAAACAGATAGATGTTGTTTTATCTACAGACTACCAGTAAACTGTAACCAAACAGATAGATGTTGTTTAATCTATAGACTACCAGTAATCTGTAACCAAACAGATAGATGTTGTTTTACCTACAGACTACCAGTAATGTGTAACCAAACAGATAGATGCTGTTTTATCTACAGACTACCAGTAATCTGTAACCAAACAGATAGATGTTGTTTTATCTACAGACTACCAGTAATCTGTTAGCAAACAGATAGATGTTGTTGTTTTATCTACAGACTAGCAGTAATCTGTAACCAAACAGATATATGTTGGTTTATCTACAGACTACCAGTAATATGTAACCAAACAGATAGATGTTGTTGTTTTATCTACAGACTACCAGTAATCTGTAACCAAACAGATAGATGTGGTTTTATCTACAGACTACCAGTAATCTGTAACCAAACATATATATGTTGTTGTTTTATCTACAGACTACCAGTAATCTGTAACCAAACAGATAGATGCTGTTGTTGTATCTACAGACTAGCAGTAATCTGTAACCAAACAGATAGATGTTGTTGTTTTATCTACAGACTACCAGTAATCTGTAACCAAAGAGATAGATGTTGTTGTTGTATCTACAGACTACCAGTAATTTGTATTCAAACAGATATATGTTGTTGTTTTATCTACAGACTACGAGTAATCTGTAACCAAACAGATAGATGCTGTTGTTTTATCTACAGACTAGCAGTAATCTGTAACCAAACAGATAGATGTTGTTTTATCTACAGACTACCAGTAATCTGTATCCAAACAGATAGATGTTGTTTTATCTACAGACTACCAGTAATCTGTATCCATACAGATAGATGATGTTGTTTTATCTACAGACTACCAGTAATCTGTAACCAAACAGATAGATGTTGTTGTTTTATCTACAGACTACCAGTAATCTGTAACCAAACAGATAGATGTTGTTATATCTACAGACTACCAGTAATCTGTATCCAAACAGATAGATTTTTTTTTATCTACAGACTACCAGTAATCTGTAACCAAACAGATAGATGTTGTTTAATCTATAGACTACCAGTAATCTGTAACCAAACAGATAGATGATGTTTTTTTATATACAGACTACCAGTAATCTGTAACCAAACAGAAAGATATTGTTTTATCTACAGACTACCAGTAATCTGTAACCAAACAGATAGATGGTGTTTTATCTACAGACTACCAGTAATCTGTAACCAAACAGATAGATGTTGTTTTATCTACAGACTACCAGTAATCTGTTAGCAAACAGATAGATGTTGTTGTTTTATCTACAGACTAGCAGTAATCTGTAACCAAACAGATAGATGTTGTTTTATCTACAGACTACCAGTAATATGTAACCAAACAGATAATGTTGTTTTATCTACAGACTACCAGTAATCTGTAACCAAACAGATAGATGTTGTTGTTGTATCTACAGACTAACAATAATCTGTATCCAAACAGATAGATGTTGTTTTATCTACAGACTACCAGTAATCTGTAACCAAACAGATAGATGTTGTTGTTTTATCTACAGACTACCAGTAATCTGTATCCAAACAGATAGATGTTGTTGTTTTATCTACAGACTACCAGTAATCTGTAACCAAACAGATAGATGTTGTTGTTGTATCTACAGACTAACAGTAATCTGTATCCAAACAGATAGATGTTGTTTTATCTACAGACTACCAGTAATCTGTAACCAAACAGATAGATGTTGTTGTTTTATCTACAGACTACCAGTAATCTGTATCCAAACAGATAGATGTTGTTTTATCTACAGACTACCAGTAATCTGTAACCAAACAGATAGATGTTGTTTTATCTACAGACTACCAGTAATCTGTATCCAAACAGATAGATGTTGTTTTATCTACAGACTACCAGTAATCTGTAACCAAACAGATAGATGTGGTTTTATCTACAGACTACCAGTAATCTGTAACCAAACATATATATGTTGTTGTTTTATCTACAGACTACCAGTAATCTGTAACCAAACAGATAGATGTTGTTTTATCTACAGACTACCAGTAATCTGTAACCAAACAGATAGATGCTGTGTTTGTATCAACAGACTAGCAGTAATCTGTAACCAAACAGATAGATGTTGTTGTTTTATCTACAGACTACCAGTAATCTGTATCCAAACAGATAGATGTTGTTTTATCTACAGACTACCAGTAAACTGTAACCAAACAGATAGATGTTGTTTAATCTATAGACTACCAGTAATCTGTAACCAAACAGATAGATGTTGTTTTACCTACAGACTACCAGTAATGTGTAACCAAACAGATAGATGCTGTTTTATCTACAGACTACCAGTAATCTGTAACCAAACAGATAGATGTTGTTTTATCTACAGACTACCAGTAATCTGTTAGCAAACAGATAGATGTTGTTGTTTTATCTACAGACTAGCAGTAATCTGTAACCAAACAGATATATGTTGGTTTATCTACAGACTACCAGTAATATGTAACCAAACAGATAGATGTTGTTGTTTTATCTACAGACTACCAGTAATCTGTAACCAAACAGATAGATGTGGTTTTATCTACAGACTACCAGTAATCTGTAACCAAACATATATATGTTGTTGTTTTATCTACAGACTACCAGTAATCTGTAACCAAACAGATAGATGCTGTTGTTGTATCTACAGACTAGCAGTAATCTGTAACCAAACAGATAGATGTTGTTGTTTTATCTACAGACTACCAGTAATCTGTAACCAAAGAGATAGATGTTGTTGTTGTATCTACAGACTACCAGTAATTTGTATTCAAACAGATATATGTTGTTGTTTTATCTACAGACTACGAGTAATCTGTAACCAAACAGATAGATGCTGTTGTTTTATCTACAGACTAGCAGTAATCTGTAACCAAACAGATAGATGTTGTTTTATCTACAGACTACCAGTAATCTGTATCCAAACAGATAGATGTTGTTTTATCTACAGACTACCAGTAATCTGTATCCATACAGATAGATGATGTTGTTTTATCTACAGACTACCAGTAATCTGTAACCAAACAGATAGATGTTGTTGTTTTATCTACAGACTACCAGTAATCTGTAACCAAACAGATAGATGTTGTTATATCTACAGACTACCAGTAATCTGTATCCAAACAGATAGATTTTTTTTTATCTACAGACTACCAGTAATCTGTAACCAAACAGATAGATGATGTTTTTTTATATACAGACTACCAGTAATCTGTAACCAAACAGAAAGATATTGTTTTATCTACAGACTACCAGTAATCTGTAACCAAACAGATAGATGGTGTTTTATCTACAGACTACCAGTAATCTGTAACCAAACAGATAGATGTTGTTTTATCTACAGACTACCAGTAATCTGTTAGCAAACAGATAGATGTTGTTGTTTTATCTACAGACTAGCAGTAATCTGTAACCAAACAGATAGATGTTGTTTTATCTACAGACTACCAGTAATATGTAACCAAACAGATAATGTTGTTTTATCTACAGACTACCAGTAATCTGTAACCAAACAGATAGATGTTGTTGTTGTATCTACAGACTAACAATAATCTGTATCCAAACAGATAGATGTTGTTTTATCTACAGACTACCAGTAATCTGTAACCAAACAGATAGATGTTGTTGTTTTATCTACAGACTACCAGTAATCTGTATCCAAACAGATAGATGTTGTTGTTTTATCTACAGACTACCAGTAATCTGTAACCAAACAGATAGATGTTGTTGTTGTATCTACAGACTAACAGTAATCTGTATCCAAACAGATAGATGTTGTTTTATCTACAGACTACCAGTAATCTGTAACCAAACAGATAGATGTTGTTGTTTTATCTACAGACTACCAGTAATCTGTATCCAAACAGATAGATGTTGTTTTATCTACAGACTACCAGTAATCTGTAACCAAACAGATAGATGTTGTTTTATCTACAGACTACCAGTAATCTGTATCCAAACAGATAGATGTTGTTTTATCTACAGACTACCAGTAATCTGTATCCAAACAGATAGATTTTGTTTTATCTACAGACTACCAGTAATCTGTAACCAAACAGATAGATGTTGTTTAATCTATAGACTACCAGTAATTTGTAACCAAACAGATAGATGTTGTTGTTTTATCTACAGACTACCAATAATCTGTAACCAAACAGATAGATGTTGTTTTATCTACAGACTACCAGTAATCTGTAACCAAACAGATAGATGCTGTTTTATCTACAGACTACCAGTAATCTGTAACCAAACAGATAGATGCTGTTTTATCTACAGACTACCAGTAATCTGTAACCAAACAGATAGATGCTGTTTTATCTACAGACTACCAGTAATCTGTAACCAAACAGATAGATGTTGTTTTATCTACAGACTACCAGTAATCTGTTAGCAAACAGATAGATGCTGTTGTTTTATCTACAGACTACCAGTAATCTGTATCCAAACAGGTAGATGTTGTTTTATCTACAGACTACCAGTAATCTGTAACCAAACAGATATATGTTGTTTAATCTATAGACTACCATTAATCTGTAACCAAACAGATAGATGATGTTGTTTTATCTACAGATTACCAGTAATCTGTAACCAAACAGATATATGTTGTTGTTTTATCTACAGACTACCAGTAATCTGTAACCAAACAGATAGATGTTGTTTTATCTACAGACTACCAGTAATCTGTAACCAAACAGATAGATGCTGTTGTTTTATCTACAGACTACCAGTAATCTGTATCCAAACAGGTAGATGTTGTTTTATCTACAGACTACCAGTAATCTGTAACCAAACAGATATATGTTGTTTAATCTATAGACTACCATTAATCTGTAACCAAACAGATAGATGATGTTGTTTTATCTACAGATTACCAGTAATCTGTAACCAAACAGATAGATGTTGTTTTATCTACAGACTACCAGTAATGTGTAACCAAACAGATAGATGCTGTTTTATCTACAGACTACCAGTAATCTGTAACCAAACAGATAGATGTTGTTGTTTTATCTACAGACTAGCAGTAATCTGTAACCAAACAGATAGATGTTGTTTTATCTACAGACTACCAATAATATGTAACCAAACAGATAGATGTTGTTGTTTTATCTACGGACTACCAGTAATCTGTAACCAAACAGATAGATGTGGTTTTATCTACAGACTACCAGTAATCTGTAACCAAACATATATATGTTGTTGTTTTATCTACAGACTACCAGTAATCTGTAACCAAACAGATAGATGTTGTTTTATCTACAGACTACCAGTAATCTGTATCCAAACAGATAGATTTTGTTTTATCTACAGACTACCAGTAAACTGTAACCAAACAGATAGATGTTGTTTAATCTATAGACTACCAGTAATCTGTAACCAAACAGATATATGTTGTTTAATCTATAGACTACCATTAATCTGTAACCAAACAGATAGATGATGTTGTTTTATCTACAGATTACCAGTAATCTGTAACCAAACAGATAGATGTTGTTTTATCTACAGACTACCAGTAATGTGTAACCAAACAGATAGATGCTGTTTTATCTACAGACTACCAGTAATCTGTAACCAAACAGATAGATGTTGTTGTTTTATCTACAGACTAGCAGTAATCTGTAACCAAACAGATAGATGTTGTTTTATCTACAGACTACCAGTAATATGTAACCAAACAGATAGATGTTGTTGTTTTATCTACGGACTACCAGTAATCTGTAACCAAACAGATAGATGTGGTTTTATCTACAGACTACCAGTAATCTGTATCCAAACAGATAGATTTTGTTTTATCTACAGACTACCAGTAATCTGTAACCAAACAGATAGATGTTGTTTAATCTATAGACTACCAGTAATTTGTAACCAAACAGATAGATGTTGTTGTTTTATCTACAGACTACCAATAATCTGTAACCAAACAGATAGATGTTGTTTTATCTACAGACTACCAGTAATCTGTAACCAAACAGATAGATGCTGTTTTATCTACAGACTACCAGTAATCTGTAACCAAACAGATAGATGCTGTTTTATCTACAGACTACCAGTAATCTGTAACCAAACAGATAGATGCTGTTTTATCTACAGACTACCAGTAATCTGTAACCAAACAGATAGATGTTGTTTTATCTACAGACTACCAGTAATCTGTTAGCAAACAGATAGATGCTGTTGTTTTATCTACAGACTACCAGTAATCTGTATCCAAACAGGTAGATGTTGTTTTATCTACAGACTACCAGTAATCTGTAACCAAACAGATATATGTTGTTTAATCTATAGACTACCATTAATCTGTAACCAAACAGATAGATGATGTTGTTTTATCTACAGATTACCAGTAATCTGTAACCAAACAGATATATGTTGTTGTTTTATCTACAGACTACCAGTAATCTGTAACCAAACAGATAGATGTTGTTTTATCTACAGACTACCAGTAATCTGTAACCAAACAGATAGATGCTGTTGTTTTATCTACAGACTACCAGTAATCTGTATCCAAACAGGTAGATGTTGTTTTATCTACAGACTACCAGTAATCTGTAACCAAACAGATATATGTTGTTTAATCTATAGACTACCATTAATCTGTAACCAAACAGATAGATGATGTTGTTTTATCTACAGATTACCAGTAATCTGTAACCAAACAGATAGATGTTGTTTTATCTACAGACTACCAGTAATGTGTAACCAAACAGATAGATGCTGTTTTATCTACAGACTACCAGTAATCTGTAACCAAACAGATAGATGTTGTTGTTTTATCTACAGACTAGCAGTAATCTGTAACCAAACAGATAGATGTTGTTTTATCTACAGACTACCAATAATATGTAACCAAACAGATAGATGTTGTTGTTTTATCTACGGACTACCAGTAATCTGTAACCAAACAGATAGATGTGGTTTTATCTACAGACTACCAGTAATCTGTAACCAAACATATATATGTTGTTGTTTTATCTACAGACTACCAGTAATCTGTAACCAAACAGATAGATGTTGTTTTATCTACAGACTACCAGTAATCTGTATCCAAACAGATAGATTTTGTTTTATCTACAGACTACCAGTAAACTGTAACCAAACAGATAGATGTTGTTTAATCTATAGACTACCAGTAATCTGTAACCAAACAGATATATGTTGTTTAATCTATAGACTACCATTAATCTGTAACCAAACAGATAGATGATGTTGTTTTATCTACAGATTACCAGTAATCTGTAACCAAACAGATAGATGTTGTTTTATCTACAGACTACCAGTAATGTGTAACCAAACAGATAGATGCTGTTTTATCTACAGACTACCAGTAATCTGTAACCAAACAGATAGATGTTGTTGTTTTATCTACAGACTAGCAGTAATCTGTAACCAAACAGATAGATGTTGTTTTATCTACAGACTACCAGTAATATGTAACCAAACAGATAGATGTTGTTGTTTTATCTACGGACTACCAGTAATCTGTAACCAAACAGATAGATGTGGTTTTATCTACAGACTACCAGTAATCTGTAACCAAACATATATATGTTGTTGTTTTATCTACAGACTACCAGTAATCTGTAACCAAACAGATAGATGTTGTTTTATCTACAGACTACCAGTAATCTGTAACCAAACAGATAGATGCTGTTGTTTTATCTACAGACTACCAGTAATCTGTATCCAAACAGGTAGATGTTGTTTTATCTACAGACTACCAGTAATCTGTAACCAAACAGATATATGTTGTTTAATCTATAGACTACCATTAATCTGTAACCAAACAGATAGATGATGTTGTTTTATCTACAGATTACCAGTAATCTGTAACCAAACAGATAGATGTTGTTTTATCTACAGACTACCAGTAATGTGTAACCAAACAGATAGATGCTGTTTTATCTACAGACTACCAGTAATCTGTAACCAAACAGATAGATGTTGTTGTTTTATCTACAGACTAGCAGTAATCTGTAACCAAACAGATAGATGTTGTTTTATCTACAGACTACCAGTAATATGTAACCAAACAGATAGATGTTGTTGTTTTATCTACGGACTACCAGTAATCTGTAACCAAACAGATAGATGTGGTTTTATCTACAGACTACCAGTAATCTGTAACCAAACATATATATGTTGTTGTTTTATCTACAGACTACCAGTAATCTGTAACCAAACAGATAGATGTTGTTTTATCTACAGACTACCAGTAATCTGTATCCAAACAGATAGATTTTGTTTTATCTACAGACTACCAGTAAACTGTAACCAAACAGATAGATGTTGTTTAATCTATAGACTACCAGTAATCTGTAACCAAACAGATAGATGTTGTTTTACCTACAGACTACCAGTAATGTGTAACCAAACAGATAGATGCTGTTTTATCTACAGACTACCAGTAATCTGTAACCAAACAGATAGATGTTGTTTTATCTACAGACTACCAGTAATCTGTTAGCAAACAGATAGATGTTGTTGTTTTATCTACAGACTAGCAGTAATCTGTAACCAAACAGATATATGTTGGTTTATCTACAGACTACCAGTAATATGTAACCAAACAGATAGATGTTGTTGTTTTATCTACAGACTACCAGTAATCTGTAACCAAACAGATAGATGTGGTTTTATCTACAGACTACCAGTAATCTGTAACCAAACATATATATGTTGTTGTTTTATCTACAGACTACCAGTAATCTGTAACCAAACAGATAGATGCTGTTGTTGTATCTACAGACTAGCAGTAATCTGTAACCAAACAGATAGATGTTGTTGTTTTATCTACAGACTACCAGTAATCTGTAACCAAAGAGATAGATGTTGTTGTTGTATCTACAGACTACCAGTAATTTGTATTCAAACAGATATATGTTGTTGTTTTATCTACAGACTACGAGTAATCTGTAACCAAACAGATAGATGCTGTTGTTTTATCTACAGACTAGCAGTAATCTGTAACCAAACAGATAGATGTTGTTTTATCTACAGACTACCAGTAATCTGTAACCAAACAGATAGATGTTGTTTTATCTACAGACTACCAGTAATCTGTTAGCAAACAGATAGATGCTGTTGTTTTATCTACAGACTACCAGTAATCTGTATCCAAACAGATAGATGTTGTTTTATCTACAGACTACCAGTAATCTGTATCCATACAGATAGATGATGTTGTTTTATCTACAGACTACCAGTAATCTGTAACCAAACAGATAGATGTTGTTGTTTTATCTACAGACTACCAGTAATCTGTAACCAAACAGATAGATGTTGTTATATCTACAGACTACCAGTAATCTGTAACCAAACAGATAGATGTTGTTGTTTTATCTACAGACTACCAGTAATCTGTATCCAAACAGATAGATGTTGTTTTATCTACAGACTACCAGTAATCTGTAACCAAACAGATAGATGTTGTTTTATCTACAGACTACCAGTAATCTGTATCCAAACAGATAGATGTTGTTTTATCTACAGACTACCAGTAATCTGTATCCAAACAGATAGATTTTGTTTTATCTACAGACTACCAGTAATCTGTAACCAAACAGATAGATGTTGTTTAATCTATAGACTACCAGTAATTTGTAACCAAACAGATAGATGTTGTTGTTTTATCTACAGACTACCAATAATCTGTAACCAAACAGATAGATGTTGTTTTATCTACAGACTACCAGTAATCTGTAACCAAACAGATAGATGCTGTTTTATCTACAGACTACCAGTAATCTGTAACCAAACAGATAGATGCTGTTTTATCTACAGACTACCAGTAATCTGTAACCAAACAGATAGATGCTGTTTTATCTACAGACTACCAGTAATCTGTAACCAAACAGATAGATGTTGTTTTATCTACAGACTACCAGTAATCTGTTAGCAAACAGATAGATGCTGTTGTTTTATCTACAGACTACCAGTAATCTGTATCCAAACAGATAGATGTTGTTTTATCTACAGACTACCAGTAATCTGTAACCAAACAGATAGATGTTGTTTTATCTACAGACTACCAGTAATCTGTTAGCAAACAGATAGATGCTGTTGTTTTATCTACAGACTACCAGTAATCTGTATCCAAACAGGTAGATGTTGTTTTATCTACAGACTACCAGTAATCTGTAACCAAACAGATATATGTTGTTTAATCTATAGACTACCATTAATCTGTAACCAAACAGATAGATGATGTTGTTTTATCTACAGATTACCAGTAATCTGTAACCAAACAGATAGATGTTGTTTTATCTACAGACTACCAGTAATGTGTAACCAAACAGATAGATGCTGTTTTATCTACAGACTACCAGTAATCTGTAACCAAACAGATAGATGTTGTTGTTTTATCTACAGACTAGCAGTAATCTGTAACCAAACAGATAGATGTTGTTTTATCTACAGACTACCAGTAATATGTAACCAAACAGATAGATGTTGTTGTTTTATCTACGGACTACCAGTAATCTGTAACCAAACAGATAGATGTGGTTTTATCTACAGACTACCAGTAATCTGTAACCAAACATATATATGTTGTTGTTTTATCTACAGACTACCAGTAATCTGTAACCAAACAGATAGATGTTGTTTTATCTACAGACTACCAGTAATCTGTAACCAAACAGATAGATGCTGTTGTTTTATCTACAGACTACCAGTAATCTGTATCCAAACAGGTAGATGTTGTTTTATCTACAGACTACCAGTAATCTGTAACCAAACAGATATATGTTGTTTAATCTATAGACTACCATTAATCTGTAACCAAACAGATAGATGATGTTGTTTTATCTACAGATTACCAGTAATCTGTAACCAAACAGATAGATGTTGTTTTATCTACAGACTACCAGTAATGTGTAACCAAACAGATAGATGCTGTTTTATCTACAGACTACCAGTAATCTGTAACCAAACAGATAGATGTTGTTGTTTTATCTACAGACTAGCAGTAATCTGTAACCAAACAGATAAATGTTGTTTTATCTACAGACTACCAGTAATATGTAACCAAACAGATAGATGTTGTTGTTTTATCTACGGACTACCAGTAATCTGTAACCAAACAGATAGATGTGGTTTTATCTACAGACTACCAGTAATCTGTAACCAAACATATATATGTTGTTGTTTTATCTACAGACTACCAGTAATCTGTAACCAAACAGATAGATGTTGTTTTATCTACAGACTACCAGTAATCTGTATCCAAACAGATAGATTTTGTTTTATCTACAGACTACCAGTAAACTGTAACCAAACAGATAGATGTTGTTTAATCTATAGACTACCAGTAATCTGTAACCAAACAGATAGATGTTGTTTTACCTACAGACTACCAGTAATGTGTAACCAAACAGATAGATGCTGTTTTATCTACAGACTACCAGTAATCTGTAACCAAACAGATAGATGTTGTTTTATCTACAGACTACCAGTAATCTGTTAGCAAACAGATAGATGTTGTTGTTTTATCTACAGACTAGCAGTAATCTGTAACCAAACAGATATATGTTGGTTTATCTACAGACTACCAGTAATATGTAACCAAACAGATAGATGTTGTTGTTTTATCTACAGACTACCAGTAATCTGTAACCAAACAGATAGATGTGGTTTTATCTACAGACTACCAGTAATCTGTAACCAAACATATATATGTTGTTGTTTTATCTACAGACTACCAGTAATCTGTAACCAAACAGATAGATGCTGTTGTTGTATCTACAGACTAGCAGTAATCTGTAACCAAACAGATAGATGTTGTTGTTTTATCTACAGACTACCAGTAATCTGTAACCAAAGAGATAGATGTTGTTGTTGTATCTACAGACTACCAGTAATTTGTATTCAAACAGATATATGTTGTTGTTTTATCTACAGACTACGAGTAATCTGTAACCAAACAGATAGATGCTGTTGTTTTATCTACAGACTAGCAGTAATCTGTAACCAAACAGATAGATGTTGTTTTATCTACAGACTACCAGTAATCTGTAACCAAACAGATAGATGTTGTTTTATCTACAGACTACCAGTAATCTGTTAGCAAACAGATAGATGCTGTTGTTTTATCTACAGACTACCAGTAATCTGTATCCAAACAGATAGATGTTGTTTTATCTACAGACTACCAGTAATCTGTATCCATACAGATAGATGATGTTGTTTTATCTACAGACTACCAGTAATCTGTAACCAAACAGATAGATGTTGTTGTTTTATCTACAGACTACCAGTAATCTGTAACCAAACAGATAGATGTTGTTATATCTACAGACTACCAGTAATCTGTATCCAAACAGATAGATGTTGTTTTATCTACAGACTACCAGTAATCTGTAACCAAACAGATAGATGTTGTTGTTTTATCTACAGACTACCAGTAATCTGTATCCAAACAGATAGATGTTGTTTTATCTACAGACTACCAGTAATCTGTAACCAAACAGATAGATGTTGTTTTATCTACAGACTACCAGTAATCTGTATCCAAACAGATAGATGTTGTTTTATCTACAGACTACCAGTAATCTGTATCCAAACAGATAGATTTTGTTTTATCTACAGACTACCAGTAATCTGTAACCAAACAGATAGATGTTGTTTAATCTATAGACTACCAGTAATTTGTAACCAAACAGATAGATGTTGTTGTTTTATCTACAGACTACCAATAATCTGTAACCAAACAGATAGATGTTGTTTTATCTACAGACTACCAGTAATCTGTAACCAAACAGATAGATGCTGTTTTATCTACAGACTACCAGTAATCTGTAACCAAACAGATAGATGCTGTTTTATCTACAGACTACCAGTAATCTGTAACCAAACAGATAGATGCTGTTTTATCTACAGACTACCAGTAATCTGTAACCAAACAGATAGATGTTGTTTTATCTACAGACTACCAGTAATCTGTTAGCAAACAGATAGATGCTGTTGTTTTATCTACAGACTACCAGTAATCTGTATCCAAACAGATAGATGTTGTTTTATCTACAGACTACCAGTAATCTGTAACCAAACAGATAGATGTTGTTTTATCTACAGACTACCAGTAATCTGTTAGCAAACAGATAGATGCTGTTGTTTTATCTACAGACTACCAGTAATCTGTATCCAAACAGGTAGATGTTGTTTTATCTACAGACTACCAGTAATCTGTAACCAAACAGATATATGTTGTTTAATCTATAGACTACCATTAATCTGTAACCAAACAGATAGATGATGTTGTTTTATCTACAGATTACCAGTAATCTGTAACCAAACAGATAGATGTTGTTTTATCTACAGACTACCAGTAATGTGTAACCAAACAGATAGATGCTGTTTTATCTACAGACTACCAGTAATCTGTAACCAAACAGATAGATGTTGTTGTTTTATCTACAGACTAGCAGTAATCTGTAACCAAACAGATAGATGTTGTTTTATCTACAGACTACCAGTAATATGTAACCAAACAGATAGATGTTGTTGTTTTATCTACGGACTACCAGTAATCTGTAACCAAACAGATAGATGTGGTTTTATCTACAGACTACCAGTAATCTGTAACCAAACATATATATGTTGTTGTTTTATCTACAGACTACCAGTAATCTGTAACCAAACAGATAGATGTTGTTTTATCTACAGACTACCAGTAATCTGTAACCAAACAGATAGATGCTGTTGTTTTATCTACAGACTACCAGTAATCTGTATCCAAACAGGTAGATGTTGTTTTATCTACAGACTACCAGTAATCTGTAACCAAACAGATATATGTTGTTTAATCTATAGACTACCATTAATCTGTAACCAAACAGATAGATGATGTTGTTTTATCTACAGATTACCAGTAATCTGTAACCAAACAGATAGATGTTGTTTTATCTACAGACTACCAGTAATGTGTAACCAAACAGATAGATGCTGTTTTATCTACAGACTACCAGTAATCTGTAACCAAACAGATAGATGTTGTTGTTTTATCTACAGACTAGCAGTAATCTGTAACCAAACAGATAGATGTTGTTTTATCTACAGACTACCAGTAATATGTAACCAAACAGATAGATGTTGTTGTTTTATCTACGGACTACCAGTAATCTGTAACCAAACAGATAGATGTGGTTTTATCTACAGACTACCAGTAATCTGTAACCAAACATATATATGTTGTTGTTTTATCTACAGACTACCAGTAATCTGTAACCAAACAGATAGATGTTGTTTTATCTACAGACTACCAGTAATCTGTATCCAAACAGATAGATTTTGTTTTATCTACAGACTACCAGTAAACTGTAACCAAACAGATAGATGTTGTTTAATCTATAGACTACCAGTAATCTGTAACCAAACAGATAGATGTTGTTTTACCTACAGACTACCAGTAATGTGTAACCAAACAGATAGATGCTGTTTTATCTACAGACTACCAGTAATCTGTAACCAAACAGATAGATGTTGTTTTATCTACAGACTACCAGTAATCTGTTAGCAAACAGATAGATGTTGTTGTTTTATCTACAGACTAGCAGTAATCTGTAACCAAACAGATATATGTTGGTTTATCTACAGACTACCAGTAATATGTAACCAAACAGATAGATGTTGTTGTTTTATCTACAGACTACCAGTAATCTGTAACCAAACAGATAGATGTGGTTTTATCTACAGACTACCAGTAATCTGTAACCAAACATATATATGTTGTTGTTTTATCTACAGACTACCAGTTATCTGTAACCAAACAGATAGATGCTGTTGTTGTATCTACAGACTAGCAGTAATCTGTAACCAAACAGATAGATGTTGTTGTTTTATCTACAGACTACCAGTAATCTGTAACCAAAGAGATAGATGTTGTTGTTGTATCTACAGACTACCAGTAATTTGTATTCAAACAGATATATGTTGTTGTTTTATCTACAGACTACGAGTAATCTGTAACCAAACAGATAGATGCTGTTGTTTTATCTACAGACTAGCAGTAATCTGTAACCAAACAGATAGATGTTGTTTTATCTACAGACTACCAGTAATCTGTAACCAAACAGATAGATGTTGTTTTATCTACAGACTACCAGTAATCTGTTAGCAAACAGATAGATGCTGTTGTTTTATCTACAGACTACCAGTAATCTGTATCCAAACAGATAGATGTTGTTTTATCTACAGACTACCAGTAATCTGTATCCATACAGATAGATGATGTTGTTTTATCTACAGACTACCAGTAATCTGTAACCAAACAGATAGATGTTGTTGTTTTATCTACAGACTACCAGTAATCTGTAACCAAACAGATAGATGTTGTTATATCTACAGACTACCAGTAATCTGTATCCAAACAGATAGATTTTTTTTTATCTACAGACTACCAGTAATCTGTAACCAAACAGATAGATGTTGTTTAATCTATAGACTAGCAGTAATCTGTAACCAAACAGATAGATGATGTTTTTTTATATACAGACTACCAGTAATCTGTAACCAAACAGAAAGATATTGTTTTATCTACAGACTACCAGTAATCTGTAACCAAACAGATAGATGGTGTTTTATCTACAGACTACCAGTAATCTGTAACCAAACAGATAGATGTTGTTTTATCTACAGACTACCAGTAATCTGTTAGCAAACAGATAGATGTTGTTGTTTTATCTACAGACTAGCAGTAATCTGTAACCAAACAGATAGATGTTGTTTTATCTACAGACTACCAGTAATATGTAACCAAACAGATAATGTTGTTTTATCTACAGACTACCAGTAATCTGTAACCAAACAGATAGATGTTGTTGTTGTATCTACAGACTAACAATAATCTGTATCCAAACAGATAGATGTTGTTTTATCTACAGACTACCAGTAATCTGTAACCAAACAGATAGATGTTGTTGTTTTATCTACAGACTACCAGTAATCTGTATCCAAACAGATAGATGTTGTTGTTTTATCTACAGACTACCAGTAATCTGTAACCAAACAGATAGATGTTGTTGTTGTATCTACAGACTAACAGTAATCTGTATCCAAACAGATAGATGTTGTTTTATCTACAGACTACCAGTAATCTGTAACCAAACAGATAGATGTTGTTGTTTTATCTACAGACTACCAGTAATCTGTATCCAAACAGATAGATGTTGTTTTATCTACAGACTACCAGTAATCTGTAACCAAACAGATAGATGTTGTTTTATCTACAGACTACCAGTAATCTGTATCCAAACAGATAGATGTTCTTTTATCTACAGACTACCAGTAATCTGTATCCAAACAGATAGATTTTGTTTTATCTACAGACTACCAGTAATCTGTAACCAAACAGATAGATGTTGTTGTTTTATCTACAGACTACCAGTAATCTGTAACCAAACAGATAGATGTTGTTTTATCTACAGACTACCAGTAATCTGTTAGCAAACAGATAGATGCTGTTGTTTTATCTACAGACTACCAGTAATCTGTATCCAAACAGGTAGATGTTGTTTTATCTACAGACTACCAGTAATCTGTAACCAAACAGATATATGTTGTTTAATCTATAGACTACCATTAATCTGTAACCAAACAGATAGATGATGTTGTTTTATCTACAGATTACCAGTAATCTGTAACCAAACAGATAGATGTTGTTTTATCTACAGACTACCAGTAATGTGTAACCAAACAGATAGATGCTGTTTTATCTACAGACTACCAGTAATCTGTAACCAAACAGATAGATGTTGTTGTTTTATCTACAGACTAGCAGTAATCTGTAACCAAACAGATAGATGTTGTTTTATCTACAGACTACCAGTAATATGTAACCAAACAGATAGATGTTGTTGTTTTATCTACGGACTACCAGTAATCTGTAACCAAACAGATAGATGTGGTTTTATCTACAGACTACCAGTAATCTGTAACCAAACATATATATGTTGTTGTTTTATCTACAGACTACCAGTAATCTGTAACCAAACAGATAGATGTTGTTTTATCTACAGACTACCAGTAATCTGTAACCAAACAGATAGATGCTGTTGTTTTATCTACAGACTACCAGTAATCTGTATCCAAACAGGTAGATGTTGTTTTATCTACAGACTACCAGTAATCTGTAACCAAACAGATATATGTTGTTTAATCTATAGACTACCATTAATCTGTAACCAAACAGATAGATGATGTTGTTTTATCTACAGATTACCAGTAATCTGTAACCAAACAGATAGATGTTGTTTTATCTACAGACTACCAGTAATGTGTAACCAAACAGATAGATGCTGTTTTATCTACAGACTACCAGTAATCTGTAACCAAACAGATAGATGTTGTTGTTTTATCTACAGACTAGCAGTAATCTGTAACCAAACAGATAGATGTTGTTTTATCTACAGACTACCAGTAATATGTAACCAAACAGATAGATGTTGTTGTTTTATCTACGGACTACCAGTAATCTGTAACCAAACAGATAGATGTGGTTTTATCTACAGACTACCAGTAATCTGTAACCAAACATATATATGTTGTTGTTTTATCTACAGACTACCAGTAATCTGTAACCAAACAGATAGATGTTGTTTAATCTATAGACTACCAGTAATTTGTAACCAAACAGATAGATGTTGTTGTTTTATCTACAGACTACCAATAATCTGTAACCAAACAGATAGATGTTGTTTTATCTACAGACTACCAGTAATCTGTAACCAAACAGATAGATGCTGTTTTATCTACAGACTACCAGTAATCTGTAACCAAACAGATAGATGCTGTTTTATCTACAGACTACCAGTAATCTGTAACCAAACAGATAGATGTTGTTTTATCTACAGACTACCAGTAATCTGTTAGCAAACAGATAGATGCTGTTGTTTTATCTACAGACTACCAGTAATCTGTATCCAAACAGATAGATGTTGTTTTATCTACAGACTACCAGTAATCTGTAACCAAACAGATAGATGTTGTTTTATCTACAGACTACCAGTAATCTGTTAGCAAACAGATAGATGCTGTTGTTTTATCTACAGACTACCAGTAATCTGTATCCAAACAGGTAGATGTTGTTTTATCTACAGACTACCAGTAATCTGTAACCAAACAGATATATGTTGTTTAATCTATAGACTACCATTAATCTGTAACCAAACAGATAGATGATGTTGTTTTATCTACAGATTACCAGTAATCTGTAACCAAACAGATAGATGTTGTTTTATCTACAGACTACCAGTAATGTGTAACCAAACAGATAGATGCTGTTTTATCTACAGACTACCAGTAATCTGTAACCAAACAGATAGATGTTGTTGTTTTATCTACAGACTAGCAGTAATCTGTAACCAAACAGATAGATGTTGTTTTATCTACAGACTACCAGTAATATGTAACCAAACAGATAGATGTTGTTGTTTTATCTACGGACTACCAGTAATCTGTAACCAAACAGATAGATGTGGTTTTATCTACAGACTACCAGTAATCTGTAACCAAACATATATATGTTGTTGTTTTATCTACAGACTACCAGTAATCTGTAACCAAACAGATAGATGTTGTTTTATCTACAGACTACCAGTAATCTGTAACCAAACAGATAGATGCTGTTGTTTTATCTACAGACTACCAGTAATCTGTATCCAAACAGGTAGATGTTGTTTTATCTACAGACTACCAGTAATCTGTAACCAAACAGATATATGTTGTTTAATCTATAGACTACCATTAATCTGTAACCAAACAGATAGATGATGTTGTTTTATCTACAGATTACCAGTAATCTGTAACCAAACAGATAGATGTTGTTTTATCTACAGACTACCAGTAATGTGTAACCAAACAGATAGATGCTGTTTTATCTACAGACTACCAGTAATCTGTAACCAAACAGATAGATGTTGTTGTTTTATCTACAGACTAGCAGTAATCTGTAACCAAACAGATAGATGTTGTTTTATCTACAGACTACCAGTAATATGTAACCAAACAGATAGATGTTGTTGTTTTATCTACGGACTACCAGTAATCTGTAACCAAACAGATAGATGTGGTTTTATCTACAGACTACCAGTAATCTGTAACCAAACATATATATGTTGTTGTTTTATCTACAGACTACCAGTAATCTGTAACCAAACAGATAGATGTTGTTTTATCTACAGACTACCAGTAATCTGTATCCAAACAGATAGATTTTGTTTTATCTACAGACTACCAGTAATCTGTAACCAAACAGATAGATGTTGTTTAATCTATAGACTACCAGTAATTTGTAACCAAACAGATAGATGTTGTTGTTTTATCTACAGACTACCAATAATCTGTAACCAAACAGATAGATGTTGTTTTATCTACAGACTACCAGTAATCTGTAACCAAACAGTTAGATGCTGTTTTATCTACAGACTACCAGTAATCTGTAACCAAACAGATAGATGCTGTTTTATCTACAGACTACCAGTAATCTGTAACCAAACAGATAGATGTTGTTTTATCTACAGACTACCAGTAATCTGTTAGCAAACAGATAGATGCTGTTGTTTTATCTACAGACTACCAGTAATCTGTATCCAAACAGATAGATGTTGTTTTATCTACAGACTACCAGTAATCTGTAACCAAACAGATAGATGTTGTTTTATCTACAGACTACCAGTAATCTGTTAGCAAACAGATAGATGCTGTTGTTTTATCTACAGACTACCAGTAATCTGTATCCAAACAGGTAGATGTTGTTTTATCTACAGACTACCAGTAATCTGTAACCAAACAGATATATGTTGTTTAATCTATAGACTACCATTAATCTGTAACCAAACAGATAGATGATGTTGTTTTATCTACAGATTACCAGTAATCTGTAACCAAACAGATAGATGTTGTTTTATCTACAGACTACCAGTAATGTGTAACCAAACAGATAGATGCTGTTTTATCTACAGACTACCAGTAATCTGTAACCAAACAGATAGATGTTGTTGTTTTATCTACAGACTAGCAGTAATCTGTAACCAAACAGATAGATGTTGTTTTATCTACAGACTACCAGTAATATGTAACCAAACAGATAGATGTTGTTGTTTTATCTACGGACTACCAGTAATCTGTAACCAAACAGATAGATGTGGTTTTATCTACAGACTACCAGTAATCTGTAACCAAACATATATATGTTGTTGTTTTATCTACAGACTACCAGTAATCTGTAACCAAACAGATAGATGTTGTTTTATCTACAGACTACCAGTAATCTGTAACCAAACAGATAGATGCTGTTGTTGTATCAACAGACTAGCAGTAATCTGTAACCAAACAGATAGATGTTGTTGTTTTATCTACAGACTACCAGTAATCTGTATCCAAACAGATAGATGTTGTTTTATCTACAGACTACCAGTAAACTGTAACCAAACAGATAGATGTTGTTTAATCTATAGACTACCAGTAATCTGTAACCAAACAGATAGATGTTGTTTTACCTACAGACTACCAGTAATGTGTAACCAAACAGATAGATGCTGTTTTATCTACAGACTACCAGTAATCTGTAACCAAACAGATAGATGTTGTTTTATCTACAGACTACCAGTAATCTGTTAGCAAACAGATAGATGTTGTTGTTTTATCTACAGACTAGCAGTAATCTGTAACCAAACAGATATATGTTGGTTTATCTACAGACTACCAGTAATATGTAACCAAACAGATAGATGTTGTTGTTTTATCTACAGACTACCAGTAATCTGTAACCAAACAGATAGATGTGGTTTTATCTACAGACTACCAGTAATCTGTAACCAAACATATATATGTTGTTGTTTTATCTACAGACTACCAGTAATCTGTAACCAAACAGATAGATGCTGTTGTTGTATCTACAGACTAGCAGTAATCTGTAACCAAACAGATAGATGTTGTTGTTTTATCTACAGACTATCAGTAATCTGTAACCAAAGAGATAGATGTTGTTGTTGTATCTACAGACTACCAGTAATTTGTATTCAAACAGATATATGTTGTTGTTTTATCTACAGACTACCAGTAATCTGTAACCAAACAGATAGATGCTGTTGTTTTATCTACAGACTAGCAGTAATCTGTAACCAAACAGATAGATGTTGTTTTATCTACAGACTACCAGTAATCTGTAACCAAACAGATAGATGTTGTTTTATCTACAGACTACCAGTAATCTGTTAGCAAACAGATAGATGCTGTTGTTTTATCTACAGACAACCAGTAATCTGTATCCAAACAGATAGATGTTGTTTTATCTACAGACTACCAGTAAACTGTAACCAAACAGATAGATGTTGTTTAATCTATAGACTACCAGTAATCTGTAACCAAACAGATAGATGTTGTTTTACCTACAGACTACCAGTAATGTGTAACCAAACAGATAGATGCTGTTTTATCTACAGACTACCAGTAATCTGTAACCAAACAGATAGATGTTGTTTTATCTACAGACTACCAGTAATCTGTTAGCAAACAGATAGATGTTGTTGTTTTATCTACAGACTAGCAGTAATCTGTAACCAAACAGATATATGTTGGTTTATCTACAGACTACCAGTAATATGTAACCAAACAGATAGATGTTGTTGTTTTATCTACAGACTACCAGTAATCTGTAACCAAACAGATAGATGTGGTTTTATCTACAGACTACCAGTAATCTGTAACCAAACATATATATGTTGTTGTTTTATCTACAGACTACCAGTAATCTGTAACCAAACAGATAGATGCTGTTGTTGTATCTACAGACTAGCAGTAATCTGTAACCAAACAGATAGATGATGTTGTTTTATCTACAGACTACCAGTAATCTGTATCCAAACAGATAGATGTTGTTTTATCTACAGACTACCAGTAATCTGTTAGCAAACAGATAGATGCTGTTGTTTTATCTACAGACTACCAGTAATCTGTATCCAAACAGATAGATGTTGTTTTATCTACAGACTACCAGTAATCTGTATCCATACAGATAGATGATGTTGTTTTATCTACAGACTACCAGTAATCTGTAACCAAACAGATAGATGTTGTTGTTTTATCTACAGACTACCAGTAATCTGTAACCAAACAGATAGATGTTGTTATATCTACAGACTACCAGTAATCTGTATCCAAACAGATAGATTTTGTTTTATCTACAGACTACCAGTAATCTGTAACCAAACAGATAGTTGTTGTTTAATCTATAGACTACCAGTAATCTGTAACCAAACAGATAGATGATGTTTTTTTATCTACAGACTACCAGTAATATGTAACCAAACAGATAATGTTGTTTTATCTACAGACTACCAGTAATCTGTAACCAAACAGATAGATGTTGTTGTTGTATCTACAGACTAACAATAATCTGTATCCAAACAGATAGATGTTGTTTTATCTACAGACTACCAGTAATCTGTAACCAAACAGATAGATGTTGTTGTTTTATCTACAGACTACCAGTAATCTGTATCCAAACAGATAGATGTTGTTGTTTTATCTACAGACTACCAGTAATCTGTATCCAAACAGATAGATGTTGTTGTTTTATCTACAGACTACCAGTAATCTGTAACCAAACAGATAGTTGTTTTATCTACAGACTACCAGTAATCTGTAACCAAACAGATAGATGTTGTTGTTTTATCTACAGACTACCAGTAATCTGTAACCAAACAGATAGATGTTGTTGTTTTATCTACAGACTACCAGTAATCTGTAACCAAACAGATAGATGTTGTTGTTGTATCTACAGACTACCAGTAATCTGTATCCAAACAGATATATGTTGTTGTTTTATCTACAGACTACCAGTAATCTGTAACCAAACAGATAGATGTTGTTGTTGTATCTACAGACTAACAGTAATCTGTATCCAAACAGATAGATGTTGTTTTATCTACAGACTACCAGTAATCTGTAACCAAACGGATAGATGTTGTTTTATCTACAGACTACCAGTAATCTGTTAGCAAACAGATAGATGCTGTTGTTTTATCTACAGACAACCAGTAATCTGTATCCAAACAGATAGATGTTGTTTTATCTACAGACTACCAGTAAACTGTAACCAAACAGATAGATGTTGTTTAATCTATAGACTACCAGTAATCTGTAACCAAACAGATAGATGTTGTTTTACCTACAGACTAACAGTAATGTGTAACCAAACAGATAGATGCTGTTTTATCTACAGACTACCAGTAATCTGTAACCAAACAGATAGATGTTGTTTTATCTACAGACTACCAGTAATCTGTTAGCAAACAGATAGATGTTGTTGTTTTATCTACAGACTAGCAGTAATCTGTAACCAAACAGATATATGTTGGTTTATCTACAGACTACCAGTAATATGTAACCAAACAGATAGATGTTGTTGTTTTATCTACAGACTACCAGTAATCTGTAACCAAACAGATAGATGTGGTTTTATCTACAGACTACCAGTAATCTGTAACCAAACATATATATGTTGTTGTTTTATCTACAGACTACCAGTAATCTGTAACCAAACAGATAGATGCTGTTGTTGTATCTACAGACTAGCAGTAATCTGTAACCAAACAGATAGATGTTGTTGTTTTATCTACAGACTATCAGTAATCTGTAACCAAAGAGATAGATGTTGTTGTTGTATCTACAGACTACCAGTAATTTGTATTCAAACAGATATATGTTGTTGTTTTATCTACAGACTACGAGTAATCTGTAACCAAACAGATAGATGCTGTTGTTTTATCTACAGACTAGCAGTAATCTGTAACCAAACAGATAGATGTTGTTTTATCTACAGACTACCAGTAATCTGTATCCAAACAGATAGATGTTGTTTTATCTACAGACTACCAGTAATCTGTTAGCAAACAGATAGATGCTGTTGTTTTATCTACAGACTACCAGTAATCTGTATCCAAACAGATAGATGTTGTTTTATCTACAGACTACCAGTAATCTGTATCCATACAGATAGATGATGTTGTTTTATCTACAGACTACCAGTAATCTGTAACCAAACAGATAGATGTTGTTGTTTTATCTACAGACTACCAGTAATCTGTAACCAAACAGATAGATGTTGTTATATCTACAGACTACCAGTAATCTGTATCCAAACAGATAGATTTTGTTTTATCTACAGACTACCAGTAATCTGTAACCAAACAGATAGATGTTGTTTAATCTATAGACTACCAGTAATCTGTAACCAAACAGATAGATGATGTTTTTTTATCTACAGACTACCAGTAATCTGTAACCAAACAGAAAGATATTGTTTTATCTACAGACTACCAGTAATCTGTAACCAAACAGATAGATGGTGTTTTATCTACAGACTACCAGTAATCTGTAACCAAACAGATAGATGTTGTTTTATCTACAGACTACCAGTAATCTGTTAGCAAACAGATAGATGTTGTTGTTTTATCTACAGACTAGCAGTAATCTGTAACCAAACAGATAGATGTTGTTTTATCTACAGACTACCAGTAATATGTAACCAAACAGATAATGTTGTTTTATCTACAGACTACCAGTAATCTGTAACCAAACAGATTGATGTTGTTGTTGTATCTACAGACTAACAATAATCTGTATCCAAACAGATAGATGTTGTTTTATCTACAGACTACCAGTAATCTGTAACCAAACAGATAGATGTTGTTGTTTTATCTACAGACTACCAGTAATCTGTATCCAAACAGATAGATGTTGTTGTTTTATCTACAGACTACCAGTAATCTGTAACCAAACAGATAGTTGTTTTATCTACAGACTACCAGTAATCTGTAACCAAACAGATAGATGTTGTTGTTTTATCTACAGACTACCAGTAATCTGTAACCAAACAGATAGATGTTGTTGTTTTATCTACAGACTACCAGTAATCTGTAACCAAACAGATAGTTGTTTTATCTACAGACTACCAGTAATCTGTAACCAAACAGATAGATGTTGTTGTTTTATCTACAGACTACCAGTAATCTGTAACCAAACAGATAGTTATTTTATCTACAGACTACCAGTAATCTGTAACCAAACAGATAGTTGTTTTATCTACAGACTACCAGTAATCTGTAACCAAACAGATAGATGTTGTTGTTGTATCTACAGACTACCAGTAATCTGTATCCAAACAGATATATGTTGTTGTTTTATCTACAGACTACCAGTAATCTGTAACCAAACAGATAGATGTTGTTGTTGTATCTACAGACTAACAGTAATCTGTATCCAAACAGATAGATGTTGTTTTATCTACAGACTACCAGTAATCTGTAACCAAACAGATAGATGTTGTTGTTTTATCTACAGACTACCAGTAATCTGTATCCAAACAAATAGATGTTGTTTTATCTACAGACTACCAGTAATCTGTAACCAAACAGATAGATGTTGTTTTATCTACAGACTACCAGTAATCTGTAACCAAACAGATAGATAGATGTTGTTTTATCTACAGACTACCAGTAATCTATAACCAAACAGATATATGTTGTTTTATCTACAGACTACCAGTAATCTATAACCAAACAGATAATGTAGTTTTATCTACAGACTACCAGTAATCTGTAACCAAACAGATAGATGTTGTTGTTTTATCTACAGACTACCAGTAATCTGTAACCAAACAGATAGATGTTGTTTAATCTATAGACTACCAGTAATCTGTAACCAAACAGATAGATGATGTTTTTTTATCTACAGACTACCAGTAATCTGTAACCAAACAGAAAGATATTGTTTTATCTACAGACTACCAGTAATCTGTAACCAAACAGATAGATGGTGTTTTATCTACAGACTACCAGTAATCTGTAACCAAACAGATAGATGTTGTTTTATCTACAGACTACCAGTAATCTGTTAGCAAACAGATAGATGTTGTTGTTTTATCTACAGACTAGCAGTAATCTGTAACCAAACAGATAGATGTTGTTTTATCTACAGACTACCAGTAATATGTAACCAAACAGATAATGTTGTTTTATCTACAGACTACCAGTAATCTGTAACCAAACAGATAGATGTTGTTGTTGTATCTACAGACTAACAATAATCTGTATCCAAACAGATAGATGTTGTTTTATCTACAGACTACCAGTAATCTGTAACCAAACAGATAGATGTTGTTGTTTTATCTACAGACTACCAGTAATCTGTAACCAAACAGATAGATGTTGTTATATCTACAGACTACCAGTAATCTGTAACCAAACAGATAGATGTTGTTTTATCTACAGACTACCAGTAATCTGTAACCAAACAGATAGATGTTGTTGTTTTATCTACAGACTACCAGTAATCTGTAACCAAACAGATAGATGTTGTTTTATCTACAGACTACCAGTAATCTGTTAGCAAACAGATAGATGCTGTTGTTTTATCTACAGACTACCAGTAATCTGTATCCAAACAGATAGATGTTGTTGTTTTATCTACAGACTACCAGTAATCTGTAACCAAACAGATAGTTGTTTTATCTACAGACTACCAGTAATCTGTAACCAAACAGATAGATGTTGTTGTTTTATCTACAGACTACCAGTAATCTGTAACCAAACAGATAGATGTTGTTGTTTTATCTACAGACTACCAGTAATCTGTAACCAAACAGATAGTTGTTTTATCTACAGACTACCAGTAATCTGTAACCAAACAGATAGATGTTGTTGTTTTATCTACAGACTACCAGTAATCTGTAACCAAACAGATAGTTGTTTTATCTACAGACTACCAGTAATCTGTAACCAAACAGATAGTTGTTTTATCTACAGACTACCAGTAATCTGTAACCAAACAGATAGATGTTGTTGTTTTATCTACAGACTACCAGTAATCTGTAACCAAACAGATAGATGTTGTTGTTTTATCTACAGACTACCAGTAATCTGTAACCAAACAGATAGATGTTGTTGTTTTATCTACAGACTACCAGTAATCTGTAACCAAACAGATAGATGTTGTTGTTGTATCTACAGACTACCAGTAATCTGTATCCAAACAGATATATGTTGTTGTTTTATCTACAGACTACCAGTAATCTGTAACCAAACAGATAGATGTTGTTGTTGTATCTACAGACTAACAGTAATCTGTATCCAAACAGATAGATGTTGTTTTATCTACAGACTACCAGTAATCTGTAACCAAACAGATAGATGTTGTTGTTTTATCTACAGACTACCAGTAATCTGTATCCAAACAAATAGATGTTGTTTTATCTACAGACTACCAGTAATCTGTAACCAAACAGATAGATGTTGTTTTATCTACAGACTACCAGTAATCTGTAACCAAACAGATAGATAGATGTTGTTTTATCTACAGACTACCAGTAATCTATAACCAAACAGATATATGTTGTTTTATCTACAGACTACCAGTAATCTATAACCAAACAGATAATGTAGTTTTATCTACAG
>NC_138301.1:56362500-56652500 GCF_965601325.2 Salmo salar
TCTACGCCTGTCTTCCTTTATCTATCTGTCTATTTCTTTTCTCTCCTTCTTTCTCTCCTTTTCTCTCTACGCCTGTCTTCCTTTATCTGTCTATTTCTTTTCTCTCCTTCTTTCTCTCCTTCTCTCTCTCCTTCTCTCTACGCCTGTCTTCCTTTACCTATCTGTCTATTTCTTTTCTCTCCTTCTTTCTCTCCTTCTCTCTCTCCTTCTCTCTACGCCTGTCTTCCTTTATCTATCTGTCTATTTCTTTTCTCTCCTTCTTTCTCTCCTTTTCTCTCTACGCCTGTCTTCCTTTATCTATGTCTATTTCTTTTCTCTCCTTCTTTCTATCCTTCTTTCTCTCCTTCACTCTACACCTGTCTTCCTTTACCTATCTGTCTATTTCTTTTCTTTCCTTCTTTCTCTCCTTCTCTCTATCTCTCTATCTTTATCTCTCTATCTTTATCTCTCTCCTTCTCTCTATCTCTCTATCTTTATCTCTCTCCTTCTCTCTATCTCTCTATCTTTATCTCTCTCCTTCTCTCTATCTCTCTATCTTTATCTCTCTCCTTCTCTCTATCTCTCTATCTTTATCTCTCTCCCTGTCTGTCTGTCTGTCTGTCTGTCTGTCTGTCTGTCTGTCTGTCTGTCTGTCTGTCTGTCTGTCTGTCTGTCTGTCTGTCTGTCTGTCTGTCTGTCTGTCTGTCTGTCTGTCTGTCTGTCTGTCTGTCTGTCTGTCTGTCTGTCTGTCTGTCTGTCTGTCTGTCTGTCTGTCTCTCTCTCTCTCTCTCTCTCTCTCTCTCTCTCTCTCTCTCTCTCTCTCTCTCTAAATCTGGAGCAGAGCAGCAGTGGTTGCCATGGTCACCACCGAGTGTCCTTGGCTGGGGTGTGGCTTGACTGGCAGCATCCTCCGGCTTCATGACTCTGAGAGGTGTGTGTGTGTGTTTGTGTGTTTGTGTGTAATCAGGACCCGCCCCTCTACCTACGCACATCATCCTCCTCTGCATAAGTTAAACTAAGAACAAGCTGGAGTGCAGACACAGAGAGAGAGAGAGAGAGAGAGAGAGAGAGAGCGAGAGGGGAGAGGGGGAGAGAGAGGGGGATAGGGATAGAGAGAGAGGGGGGGAGAGGGAGAGAGAGAGAGGGGGAGAGGGAGAGAGAGAGGGGGGAGAGAGAGAGAGAGGGAGAGAGAGGGGGAGAGGGAGAGAGAGAGAGGGGGGGAGAGAGAGGGGGAGAGGGAGAGAGAGAGAGGGGGAGAGAGAGATGGGGAGAGAGAGATGGGGGAGAGAGAGATGGGGAGAGATGGGGGGAGAGAGAGAGTGGGGATAAGGGAGAGTGAGGGGGGAGAGAGAGAAAGGGAGAGAGAGAGAGAGAGAGCATAAGTCAAACTAAGATGAAGTCAAACTAACAAAGAGCTGGAGGGCAGACACGGAGAGAGAGAGAGAGAGAGAGAGAGAGAGAGAGAGAGAGGGAGAGAGAGAGAGAGAGTGAGAGGGATAGAGATACAGAGAAAGGGAGAGAGAGAATGAGATAGAGGAGGAAGAGGAAGAGAAAGAGGAGGAGGAGGAAGAGGAGAGGTGCTGGTCTAGGTTCAGTATGGTAGAAGAGAGGTGCTGGTCTAGGTTCAGTATGGTAGAAGAGAGGTGCTGGTCTAGGTTCAGTATGGTAGAAGAGAGGTGCTGGTCTAGGTTCAGTATGGTAGAAGAGAGGTGCTGGTCGAGGTTCAGTATGGTAGAAGAGAGGTGCTGGTTTAGGTTCAGTATGGTAGAAGAGAGGTGCTGGTCTAGGTTCAGTATGGTAGAAGAGAGGTGCTGGTCTAGGTTCAGTATGGTAGAAGAGAGGTGCTGGTCTAGGTTCAGTATGGTAGAAGAGAGGTGGTGCTGGTCTAGGTTCAGTATGGAAGAAGAGAGGTGCTGGTCTAGGTTCAGTATGGTAGAAGAGAGGTGCAGGTCTAGGTGCGGTATGGAAGAAGATAGTTGCTGGTCTAGGTTCAGTATGGTAGAAGAGAGGTGCTGGTCTAGGTTCAGTATGGTAGAAGAGAGGTGCTGGTCTAGGTTCAGTATGGTAGAAGAGAGTTGCTGGTCTAGGTTCAGTATGGTAGAAGAGAGGTGCTGGTCTAGGTTCAGTATGGTAGAAGAGAGGTGCTGGTCTAGGTTCAGTATGGTAGAAGAGAGGTGCTGGTCTAGGTTCAGTATGGTAGAAGAGAGGTGCTGGTCGAGGGATGAATTACAATTCAAGTTGTCCGTGACGTGATTTCAATACGCAACTTTTGGGTTGCTGGACGTTCGCGTTATACGGCTACCCATCTTCATCGACCAACCTCCCTCCTTTCGTTTTTGGCTTAAGTAACCTTTTCTATCTTATGAAACCATATCAAACGTAACATATCACCAGCCTGGCCTCAAAAACGAAATGTCCCCGCTGCTTCCCTGCATGCCAGCCTGGCCTCAAAAACGAAATGTCCCCGCTGCTTCCCTGCATGCCAGCCCGGCCTCAAAAACGAAATGTCCCCGCTGCTTCCCTGCATGCCAGCCTGGACTCAAAAACTAAATGTCCCCGCTGCTTCCCTGCATGCCAGCCTGGCCTCAAAAACTAAATGTCCCCGCCTCTTCCCTGCATGCCAGCCTGGCCTCAAAAACTAAATGTCCCCGCTGCTTCCCTGCATGCCAGCCTGGCCTCAAAAACTAAATGTCCCCACTGCTTCCCTGCATGCCAGCCAAAAACGAAAGGAGGGAGGTTGGTCGATGAAGATGGGTAGCAGTATAACGCGAATGTCTAGCAACCCAAAGGTTGCGTATTCAAATCACATCACTGACAACTTTAATTGTAATTCATACCTTATCTTATCATTGGATTATGGACATCCCAAAATTAATACTGCACATGCCATATACGAAACGTAACATATAATAGGAATTTGGGTGTCACAGATTTACGTGTACTATGTTACCATTTACCTCTGAGTCCAGGTTGTACATGCCTGTAAGACTTCACACAGCACCGCACCCTCCCACCCACCCACCCACACACACACACACACACACACACAGGGAGATGTAAGTTAGCTGGTGATGTAATTTCATATGTTGAGCTGCTAACTAGGACACTCCCTTCCCTCAGTGAGAACAGTTAAACTCACACACACTGTCATGTCTTACTGAGTGAACCATTAAACTCACACACACTGTCATGTCTTACTGAGTGAACCGTTAAACTCACACACACTGTCATGTCTTACTGAGTGAACCGTTAAACTCACACACACTGTCATGTCTTACTGAGTGAACAGTTAAACTCACACACACTATCATGTCTTACTGAGTGAACTGTTAAACTCACACACACTATCATGTCTTACTGAGTGAACCGTTAAACTCACACACACTGTCATGTCTTACTGAGTGAACAGTTAAACTCAAACACACTGTCATGTCTTACTGAGTGAACAGTTAAACTCACACACACTGTCATGTCAAATGTCTAAACACATGTTTTCACTTTGTCATTATGGGGTATTGTGTGTAGATGGGTGAGGGGAAAAAATACATCTATTTTGAATTCTTGGCTGTAACAACAACACAATTTTGAATAAGTCAAGGGGTATCAATACTTTCTGAAGGCACTGTATATCACAGCAGTGGTCAAGTTCACTGCGACCTTCAGTGTATTTCATACAGAGTTGGAGTTAGCTCATGAAGCCATCGCGGGGATACTATGGGAAACATGGTTAGGGTTAGGATGGCAATGGAAAAGGCATCCAGTCTGCAGCAAACCTATTAGCATTTGGTGCTAACACAACAGCAGAGAAGTATTAGCATCCATGCTAACACAACAGCAGAAAAGTACCTATAGGCCTATTGGTATGTATGCTAACACTAGCATCCACACTAACACAACAACAGAGAAATACTGTAGGCCTATTGGTATCTACAGTATGATAACACTAGCATTCATGCTAATACAACACCAGAGAAGTACTGTAGGCCTATTAGTATCTTTGCTAATATTAGCATCCATGCTAATGCAATAACAGAGAAATACTGTAGGCCTATTGGTATCTATGCTAACACTAGCATCCATGCTAATGCAACAGTGCAAAATAGCTACCCAACTGTATTGTGCATTCAACAGTGTCATAGATATAATGCAAACTGCTATCAAAGACAGAACTACAGCCAGTTCGAACACAGGCCTCAAAAAACATCTCTCAATTCATTTCCAAAGAACAACAACCACTTGGCATGGCGTCACGTGCCGATAAACATCTTATAACCTTCAGTGGCTGCATTAGAAGGTTCATAACCATAAGAGTCACCAGCCAACAGAATAGAGACAGCTGAGGATATAACTACATTATTCATTAATACTCTCACTCTCTCCTATCTTTCTTTCTCTCTCCTATCTTTCTCTCTCCCTCCTATCTTTCTCTCTCCTATCTTTCTCTCTCCCTCCTATCTTTCTCTCTCCCTCCTATCTTTCTCTCTCCTATCTCTCTCTCTCCCTCCTATCTTTCTCTCCTATCGCTCTCTCTCCCTCCTATCTTTCTCTCCTATCTTTCTCTCTCGCTCCTTTTACATTTCTCTCTCTCTTCTCCTCTCTCTCATTCCTTATTTCCCTTCTCTCTCTCTTCTCCTCTCTCTCATTCCTTATTTCCCCTCTCTCTCTCTCTCTCTCTCTCTCTCTCTCTCTCTCTCTCTCTCTCTCTCTCTCTCTCTCTCTCTCTCTCTCTCTCTCTCTCTCTCTCTCAATTTAAGGGTCTTTTCTCTCTCTCTGTCTCAGATCTAATGAAAAATTGATGTCTGATCAAAGAGAGAGGGATGATGAAGATGGATTCAAGCCAGAATGAAACAAGGCTCCTCTTCATCTGCCAGCTAGCCTGTTCTGTCCGTATGTGTTTCCTCACTAAATACAGTGTCTTGCTTTCTGACTATAATGAGTTAATGAGTTCATGGCGTCGTGACATGGACTGTTCCCTGAGATGATGTCCGTCTTCTTCACGTCCTGGTTCTGTTCACTGAGGTGACAGACAAGGATTCAGGTCAGGAAGGACATCAGAAAGAGACTAGGATAAGAAAATACCAATTTCCTACAGGACATTTCTTCTTTTTTTTCTCCTACTGCCGATCTCTGTTTCACGTACAGGCTAGAGCATCATAGTGGCTATGTAGGTGGGAAAGACATGGACCGGAGAGTTACTGTAGTAACCACATAGTAACCACTGAGACTACTCCACGACAGGAAACAGAGGAGGGGACCTTACTGTAGGTAAAATAACTAGGACACAGGAAACAGAGGAGGGGACCTTCCTGTAGGTAAAATCACTAGGACACAGGAAACAGAGGAGGGGACCTTCCAGTAGGTAAAATCACTAGGACACAGGAAACAGAGGAGGGGACCTTCCAGTAGGTAAAATCACTAGGACACAGGAAACAGAGGAGGGGACCTTCCAGTAGGTAAAATCACTAGGACACAGGAAACAGAGGAGGGGACCTTCCAGTAGGTAAAATCACTAGGACACAGGAAACAGAGGAGGGGACCTTCCTGTAGGTAAAATCACTAGGACACAGGAAACAGAGGAGGGGACCTTCCAGTAGGTAAAATCACTAGGACACAGGAAACAGAGGAGGGTTCCTGACTGTAGGTAAAATCTATAGGAAACAGAGGAGGAGACCTGACTGTAAAATCACTAGGACACAGGAAACAGAAGAGACCTTACTGTAGGAAACATCTCTAGGACACAGGAAACAGAGGAGGGGACCTTCCTGTAGGTAAAATCACTAGGACACAGGAAACAGAGGAGGGGACCTTCCTGTAGGTAAAATCACTAGGACACAGGAAACAGAGGAGGGGACCTTCCTGTAGGTAAAAGCTCTAGGAAACAGAAGGAGACCTGACTGTAGGAAAAATCTACAGGAAACAAGAGGTGGGCACCTTACTGTAGGTAAAATCTCTAGGACACAGGAAACAGGAAACAGAGGAGAGGACCTGACTGTAGGTAAAATCTGGTCCCGTGTGGCTCAGTTGGTAGAGCATGGTGTTTGCAACGCCAGGGTTGTGGGTTCGATTCCCACGGGGGACCAGTACGGAGAAAACATTTATGAAATGTATGCATTCACTACTGTAAGTCACTCTGGATAATAGTGTCTGCTAAATGACTAAAATGTAAATGTAAAAAATGTTCTCTGTCTCTGACATGAATGAGGACATCTAGTGTAGTATTTGACTAAACAGCAGGTAGATGATACATATAGAGGGTGTTAATATTCTGCCCTGCTACTAACCAGGGAAAGCAATTACTGGACTGAAATAAAAATGTACCATAACCCTGATACTATGTCCTACTCAGTCCAGTCCTACCTAACCCTGATACTATGTCCAGTCCAGTCCTACCTAACCCTGATACTATGTCCAGCCCTACCTAACCCTGATACTATGTCCTACCCAGTCCAGTCCTACCTAACCCTGATACTATGTCCTACCCAGTCCAGTCCTACCTGATACTATGTCCAGTCCAGTCCTACCTAACCCTGATACTATGTCCTACCCAGTCCTACCTAATCCTGATACTATGTCCTACCCAGTCCAGTCCTACCTAACCCTGATACTATGTTCTACCCAGTCCAGTCCTACCTAACCCTGATACTATGTCCTACCCAGTCCAGTCCTACCTAACCCTGATACTATGTCCTACCCAGCCCAGTCCTAACTAACCCAGCCCAATCCTATCTAACCCAGGCCTAACTAACCAAGTCATATCTAACCCAGCCCTACCTAACCCAGTCCAGTCCTATCTAACCCAGTCCTACCTAACCCAGCCCGGTTCTGGTCTTACCTTCCAGCAGATCTCTGGCCAGCCCAGGCTCCGCCCCAGTGGACCTGATGAAGTCCGACAGGACGGCGTCCATGTCCAGAGTCATGTGGTCATGTGGATGGGCTGCCCAGGCCGCAGTGGTCACCTTAGTCGACGCCAGCCTTCACACTGTCATCTGGGAACACGAGGACACACACACACACACACACACACACACACAACCAGTTTGATGAGTTCATACAAGTAGCTTTGCGAAGGCAGTGTGAACTAACAAAAGTGTCACAGCATCACAGCAGCCTGACATATTCCAGGGACATCACACAGCGTCTCGAAACAAAAGAGTTTAACTTCAACGTGTGTGGACAGCTGCACGGTTGGCTCCATACAGTATGTTTGTGTTTATGAGTGAAGTGTAGTGTAGTGTAGTGTAGTGTAGAGTAGTGTAGTGTAGTATAGTGTAGTGTAGAGTAGTGTCATGACTGTCCTGATCAGGTCAGGGTACAGGAGACCACCACCCTACAGATTATCTCCCAAACCCCCAACAGAGGAGCAGAGATCTAGGGGTCTGAAGATGTGGGGGGTTTTATGACACCTCACGCCCATAATAAACCTTAGGCCACTGAGAAATTCCTTTGTCCTCTCACTATGGAGAACTGGCCTCAGAACATTAAAACATGCAATGAAGGGACTTTGGAACAATGGTTTCCGTCAGCCACAATGGTGGTCATGACGAGAGGTGGAATATGAAAATGTATGTAACTTTTGAATTGTTATTAAAGGTTAAGAGATGACGTTATTATGAAAACATTGTACCTTTAAGAGTTTTCCCAGTATATGCCTGATGTTTATACATTGTACGTTGTGTGGAAAATATCCAAATCAAAGAGAATGTTTTGGTAAAGATGAGATGTGAAGGTAGTGTCTAAAATAGGATTTTAGTCAAATCTAGGCCTTGCCCCTTAACTTGGTCCGCCCAGAGAATTGCCCTAAAGGCGGTTACGCCCACTTCTGACCCTAGGGTATAAGACAGGAGAGTGAAGAATTAACATATGAGACTAATTGACCCCAAGCTGCAGCGAAGGTCTAACAAAGTCAACGAACCCCAAAACGAAACACAAGGTTGAAGACAAAGAAATCTTTTCTACACGAGCTACGGACGAGTAGCTGTGTCTAAGCGGGTGAATTCAAGCCGAACCACCCAGCCTCCACTCTCCATTAAATCGGGGTATCTACACCGTTCGAGTCCGAAGCTGTGAGCTCTGAGCTACAGAGCTGTCTGTCCTCAGAAGACCCCTTTCAGATCAAGGGCGAGGGATCAGACCACTTAGCCAAGAAGGACACCGACATAGTGAGGACAACCAGAGAGTTGCGCCGGAGAAGTGCGTCATTGAGAAGCCTAAACGACCCACGCGGAGCTTCCCACCTGAGACCTCCAACACGTAATTACATCATTATATTCTGACCCATAAGAGCGTAAGTTCGGGGCAAGGCTAGGTTTAAATAAGCATAGCTGACAAATGAACCCAAATGTATATTTCTCTCGTGTACTTCCTTTGTTTCTCTCTCTTTTAAATCCCCATTTTGGGTAACACGCGCCATAGTGTGTTGGCCCGTTATACTAAGTCCTAATCAATAGCTAGACTGTGTTTTGTCTATGTGTATTTTTATCATCATTTTAGCTTGCTAGTAAATAAATAATCAACTAAGATTGGTGTGGTAAACTCATTGGTGAAGCCCGGGTCCGTGCAGATTCCCGGATTATGCGACGTTCAGAATGAGACTGTAGAGGAAATTGATTAATTTAGCGACTGTTGTAAAATCGATATTCTGATATCCTTTGAGTTAATTTGGGAAATAGAAACTCAATCAAAATACTGTTCCCATGGTGCCCCGGGTTGATGAGTTAATAATTGCTTGATTCATTGCTTAATTCATTTAATCACGCAATTATAAACCGTTAATCATTCGATGAGCAACAGTCGTCACATTAACTAATACAACGTCACGACATATGGTGCCCCGTGTGAGGCATCTAAGATAGGACTAGGCCGCACTGTTGGGTTATTCCATATCAATTGCGTAGCAAGATATATACATTCCATTAATAGCTATAGGCAGGACTAGTGCGGGAGAGAAGTGTGTGTGTCGGTCCATTTCACCCAGATACTGGTCGGAATAGAACGACCCGGGTTGTATATCTGACCAAAGCAGTGTGAAGGGGGGTCTACTGAATGCTACGAGCTAGGACATATGTACCAGCCGATGTAGGCATTCTGAGAAATAATACTCGTTGGGCCTAACGTAGTGTTATTTCTGTCGATCGCTTTCAGGAGTGATCTGACTCGGTCATAAGTAATTCCTAGAGCAGAGGACATATGAGCCAGCCATTACGGAAATTAGAGTAGATCTATTCGTTTGACCGAAGCGAAGTTATTATCTCTCTACCTCTCGCGTTTGGTAAACGGGAAGAGGTTAAGGGTTGAACGTAAACTTGTTCACTTGTTGGAGGGAACTCCCCTTGTGCGGCGAGGGGGAAACCCCGCGCAAGGGAAGCTAAGCATTGCGCCAGATGCTAGGCTAAAAAAGGGGAGCAGCCATTTTTGTTTTCCTCTTTGTTCATAGTGAATTCCCGCGTTAGGCAGGAATCCTGTGAGATCTCAGCTGGGGCTATCCGTAACCCCTGGCGAAGAATCGCCAGTCATTTTTCGTAAAATAAGTCAGGTTACGCTGTAGGATATCAAACCAGTCTTAACTGATTAGATATCATTGTCTTGTTCAATTTTATACATACATTAAATTGATACACTACCTTTCCAGGTTGGTTATGGGAATAATACACACACGAATGTGCCATAACCAATGAGACATTGTTAAACTGTTCCACGTTAACTTAGATATAGCAACTATTTCAGGTTAATTAAAGCTAATTCCTTTAGCCTATACGGGGTTGACTAATCATTCAAATTGATTAATAGATTAAAGCTGTTTTACTAGCTTAATGGTGTTTAGGTAGACTTTTTAACAGTATTGTAAAATTCTATTTTCACTGGTACCCTGTCGATTTTAGCTTGTGTTAACAGTGACCTCCGGTGGTGAAGAATCACCAGTAATTATTTTTAAATAATTCAGGTTATGCTGTACGATATCTAACCAGTCTCAACTGATTGGATATCGTTGTCTCGTTCAATTTAATATACATTAAATTGCTACACTACCTGTCCAGGTTGGTTATTGGAATAATACGCAAACTAATGTGTTCTAACCAATGAGACATAGTTGAACTTTTCAACGTTAACTTAGATATAGCAACTACTTCAGGTTAATTAAAGCTAATTCCTTTAGCCTATACGGGGTTGACTAATCTTTCAAATTGATTAATAGATTAAAGCTGTTTTACCAGCTTAATGGTGTTTAGGTAGACTTTTTAACAGTATTGTAAAATTCTATTTTCACTGGTACCCTGTCGATTTTAGCTTGTGTTAACAGTGACCTCCGGTGGTGAAGAATCACCAGTAATTATTTTTAAATAATTCAGGTTATGCTGTACGATATCTAACCAGTCTCAACTGATTGGATATCATTGTCTCGTTCAATTTAATATACATTAAATTGCTACACTACCTGTCCAGGTTGGTTATTGGAATAATACGCAAACTAATGTGTTCTAACCAATGAGACATAGTTAAACTTCTCAATGTTAACTTAGAGATAGCAACTCTTTCAGGTGAATTAAAATTAAAATTCCCAAATAGCCTATACAGGTTAGATTTATCATTAAAATCGATTTAATCAATTAAACCTGTTTTGGCAAGTTAAGTAATAACCAACTCACATTACTGACCCAGTCTTGATGATTCATTGATGTTTACAAACTGAGTTAAATCGTGTTTGCAGCCTCCAACTAAAAAACCCAAACATTACGTAAATTGAAATAACTGACAATCATAATAATGAGCAATCCATCAGATGGGTTTCCACCCATTTCCCCTCTAATCAGCGGACCTTCACCCACGGAAAGATTGATCGCGGACCTCAGCAACGATGCAAATCCTAACTATGCCGAGGGGCTGAAAATGTTAGATTTCAATGCCATAAGCGAGAAAAATGCAGACATTGCGACAGACACTCTTCAAAATAGACCATCAGGCGGAGGCCTTGTGAAGGTTCTCTCCAGTTTAGCCCTCAACTATGCCCACCAGCAGAGATGGACAGTGCACCAGTACCTCAGTGCCCAGCAGAGGCACGAGCAGGAAGCTGGGGAGTTCAAGGTACAGGTGGAGAGAACCAGGGAGCTGGCATCGAAAGCCGAAAAAGATAAGCTACTGCTAGCCGAGGAACTGTGTGTGAGAACAGATAAATTGGAAGATCTGTCTAACACTTATAACAAAGAACGCGAACAAACTCTTGACCAAGTCTGTATTCTAAAAGAACAACTCGGTTTAGCTAAAACTAAATACGATGAAGTCCACGCGAAACTAGATGAGTCGGACGCGCTAGCTAGAAAACGGGGCGAGCAAATTGATGCCCTGCAAGCGGTTGTGAATGAAACCACTCAAAGCAATAATGCTCTATTCCAAAAGCTGCAGACCAAAGACGATCAGTTAATGAACACAATGACCAAGTTGGAGGACAAAACAGCAGAACTCATTGAAGTCGCTGATTTAATGAAGGATGAGAAACACCAGGTGAGAAAGTTGGAAAATGTGACCTCTAAACAAAAGGAGGACATCGCATCACTGGATCTCTCACTCCACACTCGCGACCTCTCCCTGCAAACCAGGACAGATAAGTATGAGGCCGAGCGAAGCAAGGGCGACACCTACATGTCGAAAATAATCACCCTCAACTCCCAGGTGGACTCTGCGATGCAGCATAACACCACCCTTAGGTATCATCTGGAGGAACTCCAGAACAGTCACGCGCTATCGCGGGACAACCAAACCAAGCAACCTAGCTCACATCCGGAGCTAAGAGAACGAGGGAAGGTAGATGACAGGAGATTTCAGCCTCTTTCTCTTGGCCATTCGGCCCACAGTGAATTGGGGCCTCCTCGCCAACACAACCACAGCTTGACTTTTCCTCTTGGCCTCTCGGCCCACAATTCTCCACGGGAGAGTGCAGATGCTCCCCGCGCACTTGGCGGGGATCGCCTTGACAAAATTGTCAAAAACTTCCGCCTCTTCGACCCAGTTCCGGGAAAGCCAAATGACACTGAGACATTCTTAGCAGACATAGAGAACGCCTTGGATGGCTACCCAAACGCTACGAATGCAGACAGGCTCTATCTTTTGAAGCGAACGTCCAACAGACACGTGACAAGGTTCATCCGTCTACAAGAGCAACACATGCAAAACGACTATGCTAAACTTGCCACGGTTTTGAAAATAGAATTCAGTGGTTCTGCGACTCGCAAACACGATAGTTCGTTGGCTAACAATATCAGACAAGCTCGAAATGAACACCCACAAGCCTACTATCACCGGCTTCGTTCAGCTTACTTTGGCATGCTCACTGAAACAGGAATGGAAGACCTATTACCGTTCAAACAACTTTTTCTGTCACACATGTCTCCCAACTTCATTAACTACTTGGGCCCTACTGCCCACGTCGGGTTGCCAATCTCGACGCTCCGAGAGCTGGCAAGCACCGCTTTTGAAGCATCAAAAGCAAGCCGGGCTAAGAGCCCGGACCCCTCGACTTTCGAGCTTAGGCGGGAACCATCACTCGAATTAGAAGGGGCTGCATCAGGGACATATGCGGTAAAAGAGGACGATCAAAGGGGGTGGCTACCAAGTAACCACCACCCCGACAACCACCGCCGTAACAATAGCTACGATGAACGTCCCCAATCTAACAGGTCCCGTAGAGATCAACCTAGCCGACATGCCCCTCCGCCTAACTCTCACAAAGGGTCAGGACACAAGGGTAACAAGCGTAACAAGGGCAACAAAGTGTTCAACAATGATTTAAACGCTTACCGAAATGATATAGAAGCTCTGATAAAAGATGTACTGCATCGTAAGAAATTTGAGAAAGAGGACAAGGATAAGTCCTCATGAATAGGCGTAAAATCGTTGGAAACCGAGTCCGCCGAAATTCATGCAATTCAAGAGGACGCAAACATTTCCATTACCCCCGCCCCCACTCAAATCCCTGTCCAGGTACCGCCCGTTCTAGACACAAGCCCGCAGGTTTTGTCTACAGACTTGGACACGGAGGTGGAGATGCATGAGATAAGCAGCTTTGCAACAGATGATTCCTCTCCCATTCCGATAGAGGACCCACTGGGTCACGTAGGTGACTTATCTGTCTTGGAAATCGACGCAGATTACAAACCGCTCCGTTCTCCCAACCCACTCCATTTTGTTGGGGATATGACGAGAAAAACCAACTCGAACAGGCCATACCTTAGAACAGTCCTGGAGGACTGTGTGACCTGTCACGCTCTGATAGATTCGGGTTTGACAATTTCCCTCATATCCGAAACCTTGCTGGATGAACTAAAAAGGGCAGTGGACCCAACAAAACGTTGGTTGAAAACGGAACATTGCGATACGAATCTTCGAGGTTTCACTCAAGCTACCTCGCCCCTAACCAAACGTCTCCTACTTAAACTCAACTTCGAAAGCGTGTCACTCATACACCCCGTGTATGTGACTAGCATCGAAATCGAACGGATGCTGATTGGGAGTGATTTAATTGACCGTTTGGTACCACTAATGGATTGGAAAACCAATCAAATCTGGTCACAAATACCTATGCTAACTCCGTTGACTTCGCCGCATTCTTCCAAGGCTACCTGCCATACATTGTGCAACGACGTGGCTCCGACGTCAGCATCTGACGCAACCCGGTGAACTTGGCCCTGAGCCCGCCATTTGTGGCAAATGACAATGTGAGTTCGACTCGGAACTTAACCGAACATGAGGTTTTCTTGTGCGGCTTGGGTGATTCACCAGCCGACACTTACCGCCCTCCTCTGATAGGGGGCGTGTGCCTGAACGGCACTATGGCTGAGGATACCAGGCTGGCCACCTGGTCAGAAAAATCCGCAATCAGTTTGGAAATGTTCAACGAAATTTCGAAAACAGCTAACTGCCATCCCCTTGTGCCGAAAACTTTTAGATTTCCACTGGGAACGACTCCCCAGACAACACTCACCGCAATAGGGGTGTGTGCGCTATCAATCCGCATTGGAACCAAGGAATTATCCCACTACCTACTGGTTGTCGCGGACCTCCCACATACAGTCTATGTGGGAGCGGATATCTTGGTAAGATTGGGTGTTAAACTTGCTACCATACACCAAGTTCTTTGGTCTTTGGCGCAGCCAAACCAACATGCCTTGTCTTTCGACCCGGTGCGAATGGCTTCCGGGCAGACTATTCCTGAAGCTTGCAAGGCGATAACTGAGTCCGCCATGTTGATACCGGCAAGAACCACAGAGGTTTCTGTAAGACTGAACCTGGCGCCCGGATACCGGATGGAAGGCACCACTGCGTTCTTCCAACCCTCTCCAAAACTATTCGACTTGGGGCTAACTATCAATGGCAACCCACTGTTGGAACTAACCGCTAGATCCACTTACCTCCTGGTACAAAATCTGATTCAAGCGGATATTTCCATTCCTCGGCACACTCAGCTAGGAACATTGATCAATTACGCCTTCCATGATTTTGAACTAGTTGTTCCCGTGATTGGGCCTCTTCCGTCCTCCCTAGACCTAGATGGCGAGGGAGGGACACTGTTTACTTGTCAGTCAAAAGCAATAGCACTAACTCCCGTATTGCCACTGGACGACACATCGGCGTTCCGGCTGGATGTTGATCCTGACAGCAACCTGTTAATATACTCCATCGTCACGGAGGATGATATTGCGTCTCCTCCGGCATGCGAAGTACACTCTTGTGAGGTAACAACCGATGACTCTTCCAAAAGTGACATGCTGTCACCACCCGATGAAGACCTGTACAATGTCGCCGAACCATATCCTGGTTTCCATGCACAGGTAATACAACTACTGTCGGAGGCTGATGCTCTTGTCAATGACACTGAACGCCATCAGTTGAGAGAACTGTTTAATAAACACAGTGAGATCTGGTCGACAGACTCGCTGGATTGCGGGGTTACGGGTATCCATATGGTGCGTATTCCTACGCCACCCGGAGCAACTCCTACGTTTGTTAGACAATACAAAATCCCGCTCGCAGCATACACAGCAGTACAAGAGATTATCGATTCCTTATTAGCTAAACGGATAATCAGGGAATGTAACAGTACGTACAGCGCTCCCGTGTGGCCCATTCTGAAACCAACGGGTAAATGGCGTCTTACCATTGACTATAGACAACTCAACAAACTGGTTCCGTTGTCTCGTTGGCCAATGACACAGCTCGACCAAGAGTTGCCAAAGGTGGCAAACGCCAAGTACTTCTCCACCGTCGACGTGGCAAATGGTTTCTGGACCATGACAGTCGACCCGCGTGACCAACACAAGTTGGCTTTCTCTTTCTCGAACAAGCTCTTCACGTTCAATCGTTGCCCATTTGGGTATGCCAACTCCCCCTCAGAGTTCAACATCTTCCTGCACAAGGCGATGCCAGACGCAGCCTCTAGGGGGACGATAATTTACGTGGCCGACGTTCTCATGAGAAGTGAGACTTGGTCACATCACCTCAATGAAATGGACCACGTTCTCACCCAACTCGGGACTGCAGGGGCTAAGTTGGCCATCATGAAAGGACAATGGTGCAGGACCAAGGTAAACTACGTTGGGCTTCTGGTGGGTGCCGAGGGCATCCTGCCACAGTCTAACAGAATCCAAGCAGTCCGCAACATCAAAACACCTACAAACCTTCACGAGGTGCGCAGCTTCTTGGGAGTATGTAATTACTCCCGTCAATTCATCGAAAACTACGCCGACTTGTCAAAACCGTTGACTCACCTTCTTCAGAAAGACACCCCATTCGTTTGGGATGCCACTCACAACGAAGCGGTGGCTTCCTTGAAAAACCTGCTTTGCGAGGCACCCTGCCTGGTATACCCCAACAAAGACAAGACATTCTTTTTGGAAGTCGGTTTCTCAGAGCACTGCCTTAGCGCTGGGTTGTACCAAAAATACGACCAAGACAAACGTGTGGTTGCTTACGCGAGCAAAACACTCAACCCCGCCGAACACAAATACTCAGACTGCGAAAAACCGCTGCTGTCGACAGTCTGGGCAATCAAACACTTCACCAGTTATGTCGGCGGACAAAAGGTGATCATAGAAACATGTCACCAGCCTGTGACTTTTCTGAAAAACCAACGAATCCGTGAGGGTGCTGTACACAACAGCAGGATAGCGGCTTGGCTCATGACGCTGCAGAGCCATGATGTAGTAATCAACTACGCAAAAGCAAAAAACCTGCCTTTGGGCAGTGCTTTGGCGGTGTGTCAACACTGTGGTGACGATGAAACCGACTCCGGACCACCCCCGCGTGACATCGCTCCGCCATTGCCTTCGAACCATCACTATTTCGAAGAGAACGTGTGTCTCGACATGCCGATGGCATTTGTAGATGGCTGTTCTTACCGCCATCTAGACCACTTGCAAGCTGGGGTGGGATTGGTATGGCACAACGACATTCCGTGCAAACCACTTCAATTTCAGCTTGGCAACAAGACCAGCCAGTTTGCAGAAGTGGCTGGCGTGCTGATCACCCTGCAAACAGCGGTAAAACACGAATTGGCAGAACTGGCGATCTGCACCGACTCAAACTACGCGAGACTCACCTTCTTATGCCACTTGCCGTTTTGGAAACAAAAGCACATGACTACTTCAAGTGGTAAAGAGGTGAAAAACAAAGAGCTCATTCTAGCTTGTGATGACCTCATCACCAAACACGACATACAGGTGTATTGGAAGAAAGTCAAGGGACACTCCAAATCACCTGGTCGTGACAAACTTGGCAACGACCATGCTGACAGCATGGCGAAATCTGGTGCAATTCACGGCACCCCTTGGGTGTTTGATGCTCGAGACGAGAAACCCACTGAGGAAGCTATGGTGTCTGCGGTAACGCGTAACCATGTAGCACCACGGAAAACGTCTTCGCACGAACATAATGTGCTGCTAACGCATTCATTCATGAATGGCGACCTGGTAGCAATGCAACACCAAGATGAGTCCCTCGCCACTTTGATGGCATTCCTGTCGGATCCTGTCAACCACCCAGTGTCCGAACTGGCTTTGGCAGGTTCACACGACTTGCGTTCGCTGTACGCAACTAAACAGCACCTCACACTTGTAGATGACCTATTGGTGTATGTTTCAGAATCCGACACCGCTCGAAGGTGGGTGGTTCCTAAAACACAGAGGGGGATAATGATAGCTCATGCCCACGACGAGCCATGTGGAGGCCATAGGGGGGTCAAGGCTACATGTGAAACATTGCGACAGGTGGCCCACTGGCCTCACATGGAACAAGACGTGGCACGATACGTGAGGGGGTGTCTAGTTTGCTGCCAGTTTCAACCCACCAAGCCACTTCACAGAGCACCCCTGCAACGCAAGGGTATGTCTTACCCCTGGAGCTCGATCCAGATCGACTGGGTCGGCCCAGTTGCCAGGTCGGCCAGAGGCAACAAGTACCTCCTCACAGTGACTTGCGCATTCACAAAGTGGGTGGAGTGCCTGCCGGCGACCAATGACACAGCGGAAACCACTGCCGTTTTGTTGCTAAACCACGTTTTCAGTCATTTCGGCCTGCCAGGAGAAACCGTGGACAGCGACAGAGGAACCCACTTTTCGGCAGCTGTAATGACCGAACTGTGGAAACTCCTGGGAGTCAAAGCTAAACTCCACATCGCGTACCACCCTAGGAGCTCGGGGGGGGTAGAAAGGAGCAACCAATCAATTGTCAGAATCTTGAGGAAATATGTGGCAGCCAACCACAAAGATTGGGACCTCAAACTCCCATTGGTACTGATGGCAATCAGAGCCACACGCAACAGGTCTACGGGAATGACACCCTTTGAGATGATGACGGGCCGGCAAATGACCCTTCCACTGCATCTCCTGTACCAACCGGGAGATGTCGCCGCAGCCACCGCCTACACGGCTCATCAATACGTGACCGACTTGCGGAACCATCTCCAGACTACCTTTGCGTACGCTCAAGGACAATTGGAAAGAAGTGCAGAAGGTGACAAGACCTATTACGACAAAAAAGCCTCACACCAGGTGTTCGAGGTCGGAGATAAGGTGTGGTACTACATATACACCAAACCCGCGGGCGTCACAACAAAGTTCCTGCCCCACTGGACGGGGCCACACGAGATTGTGGTGAAGCTATCACCTGTAGCTTACCAGATCAAAATCAGCAAAGGTCGACAAAACGCCACATTAAAGTGGGTCCACCGGAACCAAATCAAGTTGTACACTCCCCCCATGGGAATAGAAGGGGTGCTAGCCAGCACCGAATAGATAAAAACCCTAGCAAAACCAGAGGTACTAAGAAAATTCTTAAGTACCCTCAGCTGATCCCTTCCAGGAGAACAGTACGTTGCACCTAATATCTTTTATTCTCTTCCCAGCTACCAGATATACATCTGTTGTCACTAGTGATATCGTCCTGCGCTGTACTGATTAAAAATAAGAAAAACAGAAAAATAGTTGTCAAAACAATTTTTGTTTACGAATACAAATAACTGAAATAATCCAACAATCTCTGATTATGCGCTTCTGTAGGATGGAGTTCCTTTGGATGATCCTGACACTCTGCGCCCTGGTCAAAACCAACCCAGCAGACGTAATCACGAACGGACCCCCTACGGGGATCGTTCTCCGCGACGATCCAGGACTCCTCATAACTAACTGCAGAGTACACACGCAGAGGGTATATGTCCGCCTAGATGCAGAGAATGTGTACCGCCAACACATTCCACCTGCGGCGCATTTGAGTTGGGCCGGGGCTGACTGGACCAGCCAGGCAATTAAGCACGCCCAGCTAGACACTGCCCATATGTTGGCCCAACTCCAAAAGTTCACAGTAACACAGTCAGAACTAGCTGAGCCCAGGCGAGAAAAACGATTCGTCGGGGCGCTACTATCGATAGGGGCAGCCGTAGGGTCACTATTTGCCCTAGGTACCACTGCTGTCAACGCAGTCAGTCTAGCCACAGTCAAGAGGAATGTTAGGGAGATTACTGAAGAGATGCCACTTATCCAGCAGCAGATGAAGGCACAGGCCCTTAGGTTGCAACATGTGGGAAAGTCTCTCCAGGACACTATTCTGGTGGTCAACACACACGCTACTCTCCTGAACAAAACTATCCTGTCTGTAGGAAAGCTAGCAGAGGTCATGAACCATGACTATGCCCATGTCCAATTGGTTCGATTGTTACTGGAGGATTTTCTCCCTGATGTTAGCTCTTCTATGGACCACTTGGCCATGAATAGAATCCCCTCATATCTAGTGCCCCTCTCAATGGTGCACGACATATTGACCTCAGCTGCTTCAACCACGATAAGGCCGTTACAGTCACATTTGGCCTATAGCCTGGGGTCGGCCATCCCAATACACGTTGATGTTGATCGTAATGAAGTGGGTTTTCTACTGACGCTGCCGGTTGTTGAACTGGAGAATATCTATAGATTGAAAACGGTTCTCAATGTAGGATTTTGGCGCGACAGTACCCACGTAAAGATTGCCACGCCCCCAGTTGTAGCTTACCAGGAAAACAACCCAGATTTCTATCTCACCCCTAACCTGCTAATGTGTACTCTAACCAAAGATGTCCACTACCTTTGTCCTAGCAAACCATTTGTCAGGGATAACACCGAGCGTCTTTGTGGTATTAAAGCTATCACCAGCGAAGAACGCTGTAGAGCCAAACTAACAGCCAGGGATGGGGCCACCACCACACAAGTGGAGGTGGTAGGGAACCGATGGTTGGTCAACACACCGTTCGCGTCCGCCACTATGACTTACGAACGCCATGACTCCATCACCCAATTGAACCTCCCCAACCAGACTGTTTTTGTTACGGTACCAGAGGGGGCGATTATTCACGTAGACGACCTCGCTCTATACCACCTTCCCGACGACCGGATAGACACAGAGATTGAAATGCCGGACGCTTTTGCTAAACGTTCCCTTGAGTTACCACAAGCCATTCAATACCAAATCCAGTACGAGGGACCCATGACTGTTGATTTTAGCGTACTGGATGAGGCACTGTTAGTCGACCCGACTGACTACAGACCAAAAGATTGGTCTGTCGCCCGCTCTTGGACGGTGCCGGACAGTATCCTGACTGTGACTATGATCCTTGGTCTCATTTCCCTTGGCGTGTGCACCTACTACGTACACAGGCGCACACGTGCAATGGAAGACCTAATGAGGTCTTATACTAGGATCACCCGTGGGACGGAAGCGATCCCGATTTTTGGAAAGTTGGCAATGGATCCGGAAACCCTCTTACAGGGCCCAGTCCCAGCCTCCTCTCCCGAACTCGCTAGGTCAGCCCAGTAATGTCCCTAATGTAAGCTTTGGCCTTCAGGGGCCAAGTTTTTCCAAGTGCCTTAACTACCCACCTGCAAGTAGGATCACCCTAGACATGACATTAGAGACAATGCCATGATAGAGCTATTTAGCCAAGACCTTGGACATATATAGAACATAGTCCATATTAGATGATTAAGGTGTGGTAGATTTATTTTGTATACTTTTATGTTTTTATTCCAATTTTTCGTTTCATTACCTTTGACACTTAGGACGCCTTAGAGCCAAGACGCCGCTCGTTTGGGGAGGAAATGTAATGATGTATTGCCTGAGTGTTGTGCGTTATTAACGTCTGCCAAGTTACTGCCTAGGTCCACTAGCCGGGATAACCGGATGACGGGCCGGAACACAGAGCCACTGCCAGACCTCCTAGGTCCATTCTGGTGGTGATCCACAGCTTGCGGAAAGCCTACCAGGGTGAACCACCAAAGGGGGGGGGGGGCTGCTCTGATGATCCACAGACCAGGACATCCGATGGTCATTCTTATGGTGGGTTGCAACATGCAGAATCATTCCAAGTTGAACCTACCAGAGGGGGACTGTCATGACTGTCCTGATCAGGTCAGGGTACAGGAGACCACCACCCTACAGATTATCTCCCAAACCCCCAACAGAGGAGGAGAGATCTAGGGGTCTGAAGATGTGGGGGGTTTTATGACACCTCACGCCCATAATAAACCTTAGGCCACTGAGAAATTCCTTTGTCCTCTCACTATGGAGAACTGGCCTCAGAACATTAAAACATGCAATAAAGGGACTTTGGAACAATGGTTTCCGTCAGCCACAATGGTGGTCATGACGAGAGGTGGAATATGAAAATGTATGTAACTTTTGAATTGTTATTAAAGGTTAAGAGATGACGTTATTATGAAAACATTGTACCTTTAAGAGTTTTCCCAGTATATGCCTGATGTTTATACATTGTACGTTGTGTGGAAAATATCCAAATCAAAGAGAATGTTTTGGTAAAGATGAGATGTGAAGGTAGTGTCTAAAATAGGATTTTAGTCAAATCTAGGCCTTGCCCATTAACTTGGTCCGCCCAGAGAATTGCCCTAAAGGCGGTTACGCCCACTTCTGACCCTAGGGTATAAGACAGGAGAGTGAAGAATTAACATATGAGACTAATTGACCCCAAGCTGCAGCGAAGGTCTAACAAAGTCAACGAACCCCAAAACGAAACACAAGGTTGAAGACAAAGAAATCTTTTCTACACGAGCTACGGACGAGTAGCTGTGTCTAAGCGGGTGAATTCAAGCCGAACCACCCAGCCTCCACTCTCCATTAAATCGGGGTATCTACACCGTTCGAGTCCGAAGCTGTGAGCTCTGAGCTACAGAGCTGTCTGTCCTCAGAAGACCCCTTTCAGATCAAGGGCGAGGGATCAGACCACTTAGCCAAGAAGGACACCGACATCGTGAGGACAACCAGAGAGTTGCGCCGGAGAAGTGCGTCATTGAGAAGCCTAAACGACCCACGCGGAGCTTCCCACCTGAGACCTCCAACACGTAATTACATCATTATATTCTGACCCATAAGAGCGTAAGTTCGGGGCAAGGCTAGGTTTAAATAAGCATAGCTGACAAATGAACCCAAATGTATATTTCTCTCGTGTACTTCCTTTGTTTCTCTCACTTTTAAATCCCCATTTTGGGTAACACGCGCCATAGTGTGTTGGCCCGTTATACTAAGTCCTAATCAATAGCTAGACTGTGTTTTGTGTATGTGTATTTTTATCATCATTTTAGCTTGCTAGTAAATAAATAATCAACTAAGATTGGTGTGGTAAACTCATTGGTGAAGCCCGGGTCCGTGCAGATTCCCGGATTATGCGACGTTCAGAATGAGACTGTAGAGGAAATTGATTAATTTAGCGACTGTTGTAAAATCGATATTCTGATATCCTTTGAGTTAATTTGGGAAATAGAAACTCAATCAAAATACTGTTCCCATGGTGCCCCAGGTTGATGAGTTAATAATTGCTTGATTCATTGCTTAATTCATTTAATCACGCAATTATAAACCGTTAATCATTCGATGAGCAACAGTCGTCACATTAACTAATACAACGTCACGACAGTAGTGTAGTGTAGTGTAGTGTAGAGTAGTGGGGTGTAGTGTAGTGTAGAGTAGTGTAGTGTAGAGTAGTGTAGTGTAGTGCAGTGTAGAGTAGAGTAGAGTAGAGTAGAGTAGAGTAGTGGAGTGTAGTGTAGTGTAGTGTAATGTTGTTGAGTATAGTGTAGTGGAGTGTGGTGTAGTGTAGTGTACTGTAGTGCAGTGTAGTGTAGTGTAGAGTAGTGTAGTGTAGTGTAGTGTAGTGTAGAGTTGTGTAGAGTAGTCTAGTGCAGTGTAGTGTAGTGTAGAGTAGTGTAGTGTAGAGTAGTGTAATGTAGTGTATTGTAGTGTAGTGTAGTGTAGAGCAGTGTAGTGTAGTGTAGTGTAGTGTAGAGTAGTGTAGAGTAGTGTAGTGTAGAGTAGTGTAGTGTAGTGTACTGTGGAGTAGTGTAGTGTAGTGTAGTGTAGTGTAGTGTAATGTAGTGTAGTGTAGAGTAGTGTAGTGTAGTGTAGAGTAGTAGTGTATAGTAGTGTAGTGTAGTGTAGAGTAGTAGTGTAGTGTAGTGTAGAGTAGTAGTGTATAGTAGTGTAGTGTAGTGTAGAGTAGTGTAGTGTAGTGTAGTGTAGAGTAGTGTAGTGTAGTGTATTGTAGTGTGGAGTAGTATGTTGTAGTGTAGTGTAGTGGAGTGTAGAGTAGTGTAGTGTAGTGTAGTTGAGTATCGTGTAGTGTAGTGTAGTGTAGTGTAGTGTAGTGCAGTGTAGTGTAGAGAAGTGTAATGGAGTGTAGAGTAGTGTAGTGTAGTGTAGAGTAGTATAGTGTAGTGTAGTGTTGTGTAGTGTAGTGTAGTTGAGTGGAGTGTAGTGTAGAGTAGTGGAGTGGAGTGCAGCGTAGTGTAGTGTAGTGCAGCTTAGTGTAGTGTAGTGTGTTGGAGAGTAGTGTAGTGTAGTGAGGAGTAGTGTAGTGTAGTGTATTGTAGTGTGGAGTAGTGTGTTGGAGTGTAGTGTAGTGTAGTGTAGTGTAGTGTAGTGTAGTCTAGTGTAGTGGAGTGGAGTGTAGAGTAGTGGAGTGTAGTGCAGTGTAGTGTAGTGTGGAGTAGTGTAGTGCATTGTAGTGTGTTGGAGAGTAGTGTAGTGTAGTGTAGAGTAGTGTAGTGTAGTGTATTGTAGTGTGGAGTAGTATGTTGTAGTGTAGTGTAGTGGAGTGTAGAGTAGTGTAGTGTAGTGTAGTTGAGTATCGTGTAGTGTAGTGCAGTGTAGTGTAGAGAAGTGTAATGGAGTGTAGAGTAGTGTAGTGTAGTGTAGAGTAGTATAGTGTAGTGTAGTGTTGTGTAGTGTAGTGTAGTTGAGTGGAGTGTAGTGTAGAGTAGTGGAGTGGAGTGCAGCGTAGTGTAGTGTAGTGCAGCTTAGTGTAGTGTAGTGTGTTGGAGAGTAGTGTAGTGTAGTGTGGAGTAGTGTAGTGTAGTGTATTGTAGTGTGGAGTATTGTGTTGGAGTGTAGTGTAGTGTAGTGTAGTGTAGTGTAGTGTAGTGTAGTGGAGTGGAGTGGAGTGTAGAGTAGTGGAGTGTAGTGCAGTGTAGTGTAGTGTGGAGTAGTGTAGTGCATTGTAGTGTGTTGGAGAGTAGTGTAGTGTAGTGTGGAGTTGTGTAGGGTATTGTAGTGTGGAGTAGTGTGTTGGAATGTAGTGTAGTGTAGTTTAGTGCAGTGTACTGTAGGGTAGTGTAGTGCAGTGTAGAGTAGAGTAGTGTAGTGTAGTGCAGTGTAGTGTAGAGTAGTGGAGTGTAGTGCAGTGTACTGTGGAGAAGTGTAGTGTAGAGTAGTGTAGTGCATTGTAGTGTGTTGTAGTGTAGTGTAGTGTAGTGTGGAGTAGTGTAGTGTATTGGAGTGTGGATTAGTGTAGTGTAGTGTAGTGTGGAGTAGTGTAGTGCATTGTAGTGTGTTGGAGTGTAGTGTAGTGTAGTGTGGAGTAGTGTACTGTAGTGAAGTGTGTTGTGTTGTGGAGTGTATTGTAGTGTAGTGCAGTGTAGTGTAGAGTAGTGTAGTGCAGTTTAGTGTAGTGGAGTGTAGTGTAGTGCAGAGTAGTGTAGTGTAGTGTAGAGTAGTGTAGTGTAGTGTAGTGCAGTGTAGTGTAGAGCAGTGTTGTGTAGAGCAGTGTAGTGTAGAGCAGTGTAGTGTAGTGTAGTGTAGTGTAGTGTAGAGCAGTGTAGTGTAGTGCAGTGCAGTGTAGTGTAGAGCAGTGTTGTGTAGAGCAGTGTAGTGTAGAGCAGTGTAGTGTTGTGTAGTGTAGAGCAGTGTAGTGTAGAGCAGTGTAGTGTAGTGAAGAGTAGTGTAGAGCAGTGTAGTGTAGTGTAGTATAGTGTAGAGCAGTGTAGTGTAGTGCAGTGTAGTGTAGAGCAGTGTAGTGTAGTGCAGTGTAGTGTAGAGCAGTGTAGTGTAGTGTAGTGTAGTGAAAAGTAGTGTAGTGTTCCAAGGGCTGTCTAATGTTGTGAACTCTAGTACTCTCTCTCTCTCTCTCTCTCCCTCTGTCTCTTTCTCTCTCTCTCCCTGTCTCTCTCTCTCTCTCCCTCTGTCTCTTTCTCTCTCTCTCTCTCTCTCCCTCTGTCACCTCCCATCTGCAGAGACCATTTCCCCAGTGTGTGTGTGTGTGTGTGTGTGTGTGTGTGTGTGTGTGTGTGTGTGTGTGTGTGTGTGTGTGTGTGTGTGTGTGTGTGTGTGTGTGTGTGTGTGTGTGTGTGTGAGCTATAAGGATGACTCATCAGTAGGTCACTAGTGTTACTGTGTGAGGAGCAGAGCGAGGTGTACCCATCCCGTCTTGACAGTGAAATGTCTCTCTCTGTCCTTCTCACTCTCTCTGTCTATCTCTCTCCTCTCTCTTTCTCAATTTCAATTTAATTTTAATTTCAGGGCTTTACTGGCATGGGAAACATATTTCAACATTGCCAAAGCAAGTGAAATAGATAATAAACAAAAGTGAAATAAACTTTATACTCACAAAAGTTCCAAAAGAATAAAGACAATTCAAATGTCATATTATTTCTATATACAGTGTTGTAATGATGTGCAAATAGTTAAAGTACAAAATGTAAAATAAATAAACATAAATATGGGTTGTATTGACAATGGTGTTTGTTCTTCACTGGTTGACCTTTTCTTGTTGCAAAAGGTCACAAATCTTTCAACTGTGATGGCACAGTGGAATTTCACCCAGTAGATATGGGAGTTTATCAAAATTGGGTTTGTTTTCTAATTCTTTGTGGGTCTGTGTAATCTGAGGGAAATATGTGTCTCTAATATGGTCATATATCTTCTCTGTCTCTCTCTCTATCTCTCTCTGTCTCTCTCTCTCTCTGTCTCTCTCTCTCTCGCTCCGTCTCTCTCTCGCTCCATCTCTCTCTCTGTCTCTCTCAATCACTCAGTTTCTCTCTCTCTCTCCCTCTTTCTCTCTCTGTCTCACTGTTTCTCTGTCTCTCACTCGCTCTCTTTCAATTAAATTCAACTTGCTTTATTGGCATGACGTAAAAATGTACACATTGCCAAAGTGTACTTGGAAATTAAGTGATTCATTTACAATATTAACCTAACTAAAAAAATAGGTGGAAATGTCACTCTCTCTGGTTCTGCTATCAAGTTCTCTCTCTTCTTCTCTCTCTTTCTGTCATGTCCTGACCAGCAGAGGGCGTATTGCTTAGTCTAGGTCAGGATGTGGCAGGGGGTTTGTGTTTGTTAAATGTTGGGTTGATGATTGGGACTTCCAATTGAAGGTAGGTGTGTATAGTTGCCTTTGATTGGAAGTCCTATATAGGTGTGTGTGTTTGTCTTTGGGGTTGTGGGGAATTGTTCTGTGTTGAGCCTATGCTTTGCCAGACTGTTGGTCGTTCGTTCGTTCGTTCGTTCGTTCGTTCGTTCGTTCATTCTCGTGAGTTCGTTTTGTTGTTTTGATGTTCATTTAGTCTGTAAATAAATACACACGATGAGCATACACACACCTGCTGCGTTTTGGTCCTCTTCTCTCCAGTACGACATTTTCAAGGATGAGTACGACTTATTTTATGACAGAATTCCCCACCAACAAAGGACCAAGCAGCGGAAGAAGGCTGGCGAGGACTGGGAGACACAACGGGTAAGGGAGACCGAGAGGCACCCCCAAGAATTTTTTAGGGGGGGCACAAGGGCTGTTTGACGGGGCAAGAGCTGCCCGCCAGTCAACAGTCGTCATCAGAGCTGCCCACCAGTCAACAGTCGTCATCAGAGCTGCCCGCCAGTCAACAGTCGTCGTCAGAGCTGCCCGCCAGTCAACAGTCGTCGTCAGAGCTGCCCGCCAGTCAACAGTCGTCGTCAGAGCTGCCCGCCAGTCAACAGTCGTCGTCAGAGCTGCCCGCCAGTCAACAGTCATCGTCAGAGCTGCCCGCCAGTCAACAGTCGTCAGAGAGGTCAGACTGCGCTGAACTGCCGGAGTGGCCAGACTGCGCTGAACTGCCGGAGTGGCCAGACTGCCCAGACTGTCCCCAGTTGCCAGACTGCCCAGACTGTCCCCAGTTGCCAGACTGCCCAGATTGTCCCGAGCTGCCAGACTGCCCAGACTGTCCCGTGCTGCCAGAGTGGCCCGACTGCCTGGAACGGCCTGCACCTGAGCCACCTCCAGGATAGGTGGGTTGGGGAGGGAGGGTGTAGCACAGTGCCGTCGTTGACGGCAGCCACCCTCCCTTCCCTCCCTTATGGTTTAGGGGTTATTGTTTGTTGGGTTTTTGTTGGGGTATTGGGGATTTTCTTGTTTTTCTTTTTTAGGTGCATCCTGGAGTCTGCACCTTGAGGGGGGGGTACTGTCAGGTCCTGACCAGCAGAGGGCGTATTGCTTAGTCTAGGTCAAGATGTGGCAGGGGGTTTGTGTTTGTTAAATGTTGGGTTGATGATTGGGACTTCCAATTGAAGGCAGGTGTGTATAGTTGCCTTTGATTGGAAGTCCTATATAGGTGTGTGTGTTTGTCTTTGGGGTTGTGGGGAATTGTTCTGTGTTGAGCCTATGCTTTGCCAGACTGTTGGTTGTTCGTTCGTTCATGCTCGTGAGTTCGTTTTGTTGTTTTGATGTTCATTTAGTCTGTAAATAAATACACATGATGAGCATACACACACCTGCTGCGTTTTGGTCCTCTTCTCTCCAGTACGACATTTTCAAGGATGAGTACGACTTATTTTATGACACTTTCTCTCTCTCTCTCTCTCTGTCTCTCTCTCGCTCCATCTCTCTCTCTCCATCTCTCCAGCTCTCTGTCTATCTCTCTTTCCCTCTCACTCTCTCACTCAGTCTCTCTCTCCCTCTTTCTCTCTCTGTCTCTCACTCTCTCTTTCAATTAAATTCAACTTGCTTTATTGGCATGACGTAACAATGTAAATTAAGTGATTAATTTACAATATTAACCTAACTAAAAAAATAGGTGGAAATGTCACTTTGTCTCTGGTTCTGCTACCTCTCACTCTCTCTCTCTGACTCTTTCTCTCTCTCTCTGACTCTGTCTCTCTCTCTCTCTCTGACTCTCTCTCTCTCTCTCTCTCTGACTCTGTCTCTCTCTCTCTGACTCTTTCTCTCTCTCTCTGACTCTTTCTCTGACTCTGTCTCTCTCTCTTTCTCTGACTCTGTCTCTCTCTCTTTCTCTGACTCTGTCTCTCTCTCTCTCTCTGACTCTGTCTCTCTCTGACTCTGTCTCTCTCTGACTCTCTCTCTCTGACTCTCTCTCTCTGACTCTCTCTCTCTCTGTCTCTCTCTGTCTCTGTCTCTCAGAGTGATTCATAGTTGTAATGTGGAAAGTAGTGAGTGGGTGTAAGTGTTTTTCACACTCCACTGATAGGGAGCCTTGAGGGGTCAGAGGAGACTTACTCTCCGATTTGGAAAATGATGAACAGCAGAAACTATGAATTTGCAATAAAACGCATAATTTCTTATAAATTCATGGAAACAGTCTTGAGGGGAAAAACATAACCACTTCTATGATATATAATCTTCTAGCAGCCGACCCAGAAGCCCTCATTGCCTAATGATATAGAATTGTATGCAACAGGCTTTGAACATTGAATTACTGAAGCGATGGGTGAGTAAAGGTAACTTACCTTCAGTCTACAGTATTCCCATCATAATGGCCCTGTTTCTGTAAGTGTATATCCAGTGAGGGAGGTGTGAATTTCACCCATTAGCCAAGGCCTGTTAATCTGCTCCTGTTTCTATACTTTATCTACTGTCAGACCAAACCCCTACATTTACCCTCTACTTTATCTACTGTCAGACCAAACCCCTACATTTACCCTCTACTTTATCTACGGTCAGACCAAACCCCTACATTTACCCTCTACTTTATCTACTGTCAGACCAAACCCCTACATTTACCCTCTACTTTATCTACTGTCAGACCAAACCCCTACATTTACCCTGTCTCTCTCTCTCTCTCTTGGTTTCTGCCTCTGTCTCTCTCTCCGTCTCTCTCTCTCTTTGTTTCTCTCTCTGTCTCTCTCTCTCTTTCTTTCTCTCTCTCTGTATCTCTCCCTCTCTCTCCCAGTCCCTCTGTCTCTCTGTCTCTCTGTCTCTCTCTGTCTCCCTCTCTTTCCCTCTCTCTGTTTCTCTCTCTCTTTCTTTCTTTCTCTCTCTCTGTATCTCTCCCTCTCTCTCCCAGTTCCCCTCTCTCTCCCAAGTCACTCCAGATAAAATACTCCAACAGCCCAACAACACAACATCCACCAGACCTCTGTGAAGTTAATAACAGGCCCAATGAGAGAGAGAGAGAACGTGACACTGATAGATGGAGCGTTGTCTCTCTCTCCCTCTCTCTCTCTCTCTCTCTCTCTCTCTCAGGGCCTAGCAATCTGTTTGTGTTTGTGGTAAAAAAAACAGACTGTGAACGCTGAAAAGATAAATACAGGCTGTGTCCTAAATATCAGCCTATTCCCTATGTAGTGGACCACTTTCTGACCTGGACCCATAGGGAACCAATCCTTTCACTGAGAAATGAAGAGTTGTCTCTCTCTCTCTCCACAGGTCTAGCAGTCTGCTATAGGATATATCATATTCTGATTCATAAAGTGTCTCAGCATAGGATTGCTGATCCTAGATCAGTTTAGCCTTTTACATTATAATGAATAAGATTACATGGACATGAAGGGGACCTGATCCTAGATCAGATTAGCCTTTTACATTATAATGAATGAGATTACATGGACATGAAGGGGACCTGATCTTAGATCAGTTTAGCCTTTTACATTATAATGAATGAGATTACATGGACATGAAGGGGACCTGATCCTAGATCAGTTTAGCTTTTTACATTATAATGAATGAGATTACATGGACATGAAGGGGACCTGATCCTAGATCAGTTTAGCCTTTTACATTATAATGAATGAGATTACATGGACATGAAGGGGACCTGATCCTAGATCAGTTTAGCCTTTTACATTATAATGAATGAGATTACATGGACATGAAGGGGACCTGATCTTAGATCAGTACTCCTACTCAGATACGGTTCTGGGTCCGGTACTCTGCTACAGTAGTGGCCAGGGAATCTAGACGCTGATTTAAAGATATGTCATATGATGTAAGAATCAATACGGTAGGTATATCCCGACTGGGAACAGATGTCCATTCAACGTCTATTCCACATTGGTTCAACATCATTTAACGTTGAAACAACGTTGATTCAACCATTGTGTGTGCCCCAGTGGGATGTCTATTTTTCATGATCAATTAACCTGGGTCATTCTTGAATTGCAGTGGTAAATGCTGTCCCTTCACTATGGCATAAAACACTTTAAATCCTGTGTCCAACTCAAGGCCCGTGGGATGGATCTGGTCCACAAACCCATATATTGTATAAAGTCTATTCAGACCCTTTGACTCTTCCACTTTGTGTTACGTTACAGCCTTATTCTAAAATGTATTAAATATATTTTTTTTTCATCAATCTACACACAATACCCCATAATGACAAAGCAAAAAACTGTTGTTTTTTTTAGATTAAAAAATAAATAAATAAATGAAATACCTTATTTTCATAAGTATTCAGACCCTTTGCTATGAGACTCAAAATTGAGCTCAGGTGCATCCTGTTTCCATTGATCATCCTTGAGATGTTTCTACAACTTGATTGGACTCCACCTGTGGTAAATTCAATTAATTGGACATGATTTGGAAAGGCACACACCTGTCTATATAAGGTCCCACAGTTGGCAGTGCATGTCATAGCAAAAACCAAGCCATGAGGTCGAAGGAATTGTCCATAGAGCTTTGAGACAGGATTGTGTCGAGGCACAGATCTGGGGAACGGTACCAAAACATTTCTGCAGCATTGAAGGTCCCCAAGAACACAGTGGCCTCCATCATTTTTAAATAGAAGTTTGGAACCACCAAGACTCTTCCTAGAGCTGGGCACCCGGCCAAACTGAGCAATCGGGGGAGAAGGGGCTTGGACAGGGGGTTGACCAAGGACCTGATGGTCACTGACAGAGCTCCAGAGTTCCAAGATTGAACGCTTTGGGCTGAATGCCAAGTGTCACGTCTGGAGGAAACCTGGCACCATCACTACGGTAAAGCATGGTGGTGGCAGCATCATGCTGTGGGGATATTTTTCAGCAGCAGGGACTGGGAGACTAGTCAGGATCAACAGTCGTACTGACAGTTATGGCTGCTTTGCGTGATGTATTGTTGTCTCTACCTTCTTGCCCTTTGTGCTGTTGTCTGTGCCAAACAATGTTTGTACCCTGTTTTGTGCTGCTACCATGTTGTGCTGCTGTCATGTTGTGCTGCTGCCATGTTGTGCACAAAAACAGAAGGGAGTAGTACATAGATTTGTACAAGATCTTCAGTTTCTTGGCAATTTCTCGCATGGAATAGCCTTCATTTCTCAGAACAACAATAGACTGACGAGTTTCAGAAGAAAGTTCTTTGTTTACGGCCATTTTGAGTCTGTAATGGAACCCACAAATGCTGATGTTCCAGATACTCAAGTATAGTCTAAAGAAGGCCAGTTTTATTGCTTCTTTAACCAGAACAACAGTTTTCAGCTACGCTAACATAACTGCAAAAGGGTTTTCTAATGATTAATTAGCCTTTTAAAATGATAAACTTGGATTAGCTAACACAACGTGCCATTGGAACACAGGAGTGATGGTTGCCGATAACGGGCCTCTGTACGCCTATGTAGATATTCCATTAAAAATCAGCCGTTTCCAGCTACAATAGTCATTTACAACATTAACAATGTCTACACTGTATTTCTGATAAATTATATGTTATTTTAATGGACCAAAAATGTGCTTTTCTTTCAAAAACAAGGACATTTCTAAGTGACCCAAAACTGTTGAACGGTAGTGTATTTTTTTCTCCAAATACCCCCGGAATTCAAGAACGACCCTCCTATAAAAACACGTTTGACTGAACAATGAAAATGGAAGATGGACTCGAAAGAAAAATAATATTTCAGGGATAGGTAGAATACTGTCACGACAGTGACGGATGGTGGCGCCCCTCCTCGGCCGGGCAGAGCTCGGCGGTCGTCGTCGCCGGCCTACTAGCTACCATCGATCCCTTTTTGTTTCACTTTCGTTTGGTTAGGTCTAGGTAGGCACGCACCTGTTTTGGGTTAGTTATTAGTAAGGGGGGGTTATTTAGGTTAGCGTAGGATGTATGTGGTTGTACGTGATTGTGTTGCTTGTCCGGGGGTTTTTTTGTGCGAAAAGAACGTGTACTGAGTTTTCCTTCTGCCAGTGGTTTATTTTATTTGTGTACACCACCGCAGAATCTTTAAGGGCTGCGCCCCTATACCTTGTCGACCACAAACAGTTGCTTCAAATAAAGAAGTGTGGTCACGGACTCTCTGTCTCCTGCGCCTGACTCTACCTCTCCTGTTGTTCCTCGAGCCAGCCCGTGACAAATACAGCCTCATCATTAGATGAAAAATACTTTCTGCAGTACAGATTATTAGCAGTAGTTAAAGTAGTAGTAGAAGAAGAAGAAGCAGTAGAGGCAGAAGAAGAAGAAGCAGTAGAAGCAGAAGAAGAAGCAGTAGAAGCAGAAGAAGAAGCAGTAGAAGAAGAAGAAGCAGTTGAAGAAGAAGCAGAAGCAGAAGAAGAAGTAGAAGAAGCAGTAGCAGACGAAGAAGAGGCCAGACTTACTTCTATCTGATCACAGTGGGGTTGTTAGATGCCCTTTCTGAGGCATGCTTGTGTCTGACATCACACACAATGGCTCTGCTCTTTAGTCCATCGTTTCACTGGTAGAAATGATGGAGGGAAACTCGTTCCTGAGAGAGAGAGAGAGAGAGAGAGAGGAACAACATCTTAGAACATTGACATTCTCATTGGACACTGGAGATGTAATTTCATGAATGTTCATCAATCATTTACATTTTGGTCATTTATCCAGAGAGACCTACAGTAATTTGTGAGTCCATACATTTTTTGTACAGGTCCTCCGTGGGAATCGAACCCACAACACTGGTGTTGCAAGAGCCACACTCTACCACCTGAGCCATATATCATCTAGATGTTCTCCCCCCCCCCCCCCCACACACACACACACACACACACACACACACACACACACACACACACCACACACACACACACACACACACACACACACACACACACACACACACACACACACACACACACACACACACACACACCACACACACACACACACACACACACACACACACACACACACACACACACACACACACACACACACACACACACACACACACACACACACACACACACACACACACTCTGGACGTGTGGTCTGCATGTCCAATTTGATCATTGGTTGACTTTCAACAGCCTGAGAAAGGCTCATATTCTCTGAATCGCAGAACATCCGATATTTGCATGGACAACTGGTGTGAGAAAAGGCTGCTCTGGGATCAGGTACAAAGCTATGAAGAGTTGATTCACAACGTCATGGAAAAGCTTTACTTGAATAGGCTATACTCCTGATAAGTGCAATGGATTGGGATCGCTGTGAATGTTAAGTATGACTAAAACAGTCTAGACCGAGAGAGAGAGAGAGAGAGAGAGGGAGAGAGAGAGAGAGAGAGAGGAGAGAGAGAGAGAGAGAGAGAGAGAGAGAGAGAGAGAGAGACAGAGAGAGAGACACATCTAGTCATTGGATGAGTGATTTGTATTTCCACCGGAGGTGTGCTGAGCTTCCAGGAAACAATCCTAAAGGTACTAATGATTGCTGCTCTTTCTGATTGGACGTCACAGAGGTTCTCTTTGACGTCCAACCAGTTGCTATTATTTTTGGTAGGAGGAGAGTTGTACTGGGACATGGGAGGTATGCCCATCTGATAGCGTTCATGTTCTTCATTGTTGCTCATTGTTCCTAACTCTACTGATTAACATCCCAGAAATTTATTTTGACATCTGTAGGTTGTTGTTGTTGTTGTCTGTGGTGATGGTATGAGGTGTATCTACAGCTGTATGGGAGGATCGTGTTGTGTTCTAGATACCATCTGATCGTGTTGTGTTCTAGATGTCCATCTGATTGTGTTGTGTTCTAGATACCATCTGATCGTGTTGTGTTCTAGACACCATCTGATTGTGTTGTGTTCTAGATACCATCTGATCATGTTGTGTTCTAGACACCATCGGATCATGTTGTGTTCTAGATACCATCGGATCGTGTTGTGTTCTAGACACCATCTGATCGTGTTGTGTTCTAGACACCATCTGATCGTGTTGTGTTCTAGACACCATCTGATCGTGTTGTGTTCTAGATACCATCTGATCGTGTTGTGTTCTAGACACCATCTGATCGTGTTGTGTTCTAGACACCATCTGATCGTGTTGTGTTCTAGACACCATCTGATCGTGTTGTGTTCTAGACACCATCTGATCGTGTTGTGTTCTAGACATCATCTGATCGTGTTGGGTTCTAGATACCACCTGATCGTGTTGTGTTCTAGATGTCCATCTGATCGTGTTGTGTTCTAGACGTCCATCTGATCGTGTTGGGTTCTAGACGTCCATCTGATCGTGTTGTGTTCTAGACGTCCATCTGATCGTGTTGTGTTCTAGACGTCCATCTGATCGTGTTGTGTACTAGATACCATCTGATCATGTTGTGTACTAGATACCATCTGATCGTGTTGTGTTCTAGACACCATCTGATCGTGTTGTGTACTAGATACCATCTGATCATGTTGTGTTCTAGACACCATCTGATCGTGTTGTGTTCTAGACACCATTTGATCGTGTTGTGTTCTAGATACCATCTGATCGTGTTGTGTTCTAGATACCATCTGATCGTGTTGTGTTGTAGATACCATTTGATCGTGTTGTGTTCTAGATACCATCTGATCGTGTTGTGTTCTAGATACCATCTGATCAAGGTTGTGTTCTACATACCATCTGATCGTGTTGTGTTCTAGACACCATCTGATCAAGGTTGTGTTCTAGACACCATCTGATCGTGTTGTGTTCTAGACACCATCTGATCAAGGTTGTGTTCTAGATACCATCTGATCGTGTTGTGTTCTAGACACCATCTGATCGTGTTGTGTTCTAGATACCATCTGATCGTGTTGTGTTCTAGATACCATCTGATCGTGTTGTGTTCTAGATACCATCTGATCGTGTTGTGTTCTAGATACCATCTGATCATGTTGTGTTCTAGACACCATCTGATCGTGTTGTGTTCTAGACACCATCTGATCGTGTTGTGTTCTAGATACCATACATTACTGTAGATGTGAGAGATTCTAAAGGGCAGGAGACATCACATGTGTCAGTACTGTACGGATTAGTCCTTAACACCGCCAAAGATTCTACATCCCAAATGGCACCCTATTCCCTACATAGTGCTCTGCTTCTGGCCAGGGGCAATAGGGCTCTGGTCAAAAGTAGTGCACTATATAGGGAATAGGGTGCCATAGGGCTCTGGTCAAAAGTAGTGCACTATATAGGGAATAAGGTGCCATAGGGCTCTGGTCAAAAGTAGCGCACTATATAGGGAATAGGGTGCCATAGGGCTCTGGTCAAAAGTAGTGCACTATATAGGGAATAGGGTGTCATTTGGGACGTATTCCTTGACTCAAGGACCAAAACAACTCATAACATCCTCAAACATCCTTCTCAAATAAATCTGATTCAGTCAACATTCATCCATTGACGACGAGCCAATTTGGCAGCTCTCTGTCACTGTGTCACTGACAAGTTTTGAGAACTGAGGGGAGATTAATCTTCCAGATTAATTTAATTCACAACCGTGTAATAGGAAGATTTCACCAGAGTCTCAAATGGCAGCCTATTCCCTACATAGTGCACTACTTGAGACCTGGTCAAAAGTAGTAGTGCACTATAAAGGGAATATGGTGCTATTTGGTTCACGTATATTTTGCTGATGACCCATACTGAAGAACCATACGAAACAGTCCCTTTGTGGATGAAGGATCTCAGACAAAAACAAATTAGACATTTCCTCTTCACAAATCATGCCAGTGGAGAGAAACCATTTAAAAGGGAAGAATTATTGTGTTCTTTGCATGTCGGTTATCAGCATTCATCACAATGAATATTGCTTTTTGTTAACCACACAAAAGACTGGAAATAAAGTTTAGACAAAACTCCCCAATAACAACAGCAGACTTAACAATCATCTCACACACTTCTTCTTACTAAGATAACTAAACGTCCTTCTGGTTAGTTTTAGTACTCAGACACACTAGTCAGTACTCAGACACACACTAGTCAGTACTCACACACACACTAGTCAGTACTCACACACACACTAGTCAGTACTCAGACACACACTAGTCAGTACTCACACACACACTAGTCAGTACTCACACACACACTAGTCAGTACTCACACACACACTAGTCAGTACTCACACACACTAGTCAGTACTCAGACACACTAGTCAGTACTCACACACACTAGTCAGTACTCACACACACACACTAGTCAGTACTCACACACACACACTAGTCAGTACTCACACACACACACTAGTCAGTACTCACACACACTAGTCAGTACTCACACACACTAGTCAGTACTCACACACACTAGTCAGTACTCAGACACCCTACTGGTGTTATAAAGCAGTGCTGGTGAAAAGTCCCGGTCCCGTTTTCCCCACGACCACATGACATAACAGCACCTCTCTGCTTCCTCCCTGCCTGTCCACAAAGCCAATCCACACAACAAAACCCCTGATCAAACACGGTCTTCTTCTTCTTCAAAAACAATAACAACAGTTACGGTTTTACTAGCAAAATGATCATGATATGATACGTGTTTAAATGATCAGATTGTAAGACAGAGCATCAGCTAAATGACTCATGTAAAATGAAGATAGAAAACAACAACAATAATAACAACAACAACAGCAGCAGCAGTACATCTGAAACACCTCTCTCTCTCTCGCTCTCTGTGACGAATGTTGTTGTTTACAAGGCTGACTCTAAGGACAGAGAGAGTGTCCATGTCACTGTAGCAGGAGGATGATGCACAGGGTAACACTATCCCTTGAATGGCCAGCTGGATGAGTAGAGCCAGGACAGCTTTAGAGAAACAGCTGATGATTAGAGCCAGGACAGCTTTAGAGAAACAGCTGATGATTAGAGCCAGGACAGCTTTAGAGAAACAGCTGATGATTAGAGCCAGGACAGCTTTAGAGAAACAGCTGAAGATTAGAGCCAGGACAGCTTTAGAGAAACAGCTGATGAGTAGAGCCAGGACAGCTTTAGAGAAACAGCTGATGATTAGAGCCAGGACAGCTTTAGAGAAACAGCTGATGATTAGAGCCAGGACAGCTTTAGAGAAACAGCTGATGAGTAGAGCCAGGACAGCTTTAGAGAAACAGCTGATATCAACACTTTCTGTTGTACTATAGTGTGCGTGATTTATGGACCTCAGCTGTGAAAGTGCCAAATTGCCCCACTAAACAAGCAGCTACAATCTACCATCTAGCCCCACTACACAACCATCTACCATCTACCATCTAGCCCCACTACACAACCATCTACCATCTACCATCTAGCCCCACTACACAACCAACTACCATCTAGCCCCACTACACAACCAGCTACCATCTACCATCTAGCCCCACTACACAACCATCTACCATCTAGCCCCACTACACAACCATCTACCATCTAGCCCCACTACACAACCATCTACCATCTAGCCCCACTACACAACCATCTACCATCTAGCCCCACTACACAACCATCTACCATCTAGCCACACTACACAACCAGCTACCATCTACCATCTACCATCTAGCCCCACTACACAACCATCTACCATCTAGCCCCACTACACAACCATCTACCATCTAGCCCCACTACACAACCATCTACCATCTAGCCCCACTACACAACCATCTACCATCTAGCCCCACTACACAACCAGCTACCATCTAGCCCCACTACACAACCATCTAGCCCCACTACATCATCTACCATCTAGCCCCACTGCGCAACCATCTACCATCTAGCGCCCACTACACAACCATCTACCATCTAGCCCCACTACAAAACCAGCTACCATCTACCATCTACCATCTAGCCCCACTACACAACCATCTACCATCTAGCCCCACTACACAACCATCTACCATCTATCCCCACTACACAACCAGCTACCATCTAGCCCCACTACACAACCATCTACCATCTAGCCCCACTACACAACCATCTACCATCTAGCCCCACTACACAACCATCTACCAACTAGCCCCACTACATCATCTACCATCTAGCCCCACTACACAACCATCTACCATCTAGCCCCACTACACAACCATCTACCATCTTGCCCCACTACACAACCATCTACCATCTACCATCTAGCCCCACTACACAACCATCTACTATCTAGCCCCACTACACAACAATCAACCATCTACTATCTAGCCCCACTACACAACATTCAACCATCTACTATCTAGCCCCACTACACAACCAGCTACCATCTAGCCCCACTACACAACCAGCTACCATCTAGCCCCACTACACAACCAGTTACCATCGAGCCCCACTACACAACCTCCTACCATCTAGCCCCACTACACAACCAGCTACCATCTAGCCCCACTGCACAACCAGCTACCATCTAGCCCCACTGCACAACCAGCTACCATCTAGCCCCACTACACAACCAGCTACAATCTAGCCCCACTGCACAACCAGCTACCATCTAGCCCCACTACACAACCAGCTACCATCTTGCCCCACTACACAACCAGCTACCATCAAGCCCCACTATGCCAACAAACTACCATCTAGCCCCACTACACAACCAGCTACCATCTACCATCTAGCCCCACTACACAACCATCTACCATCTAGCCCCACTACACAACCATCTACCATCTAGCCCCACTACACAACCATCTACCATCTAGCCACGCTACACAACCAGCTACCATCTACCATCTACCATCTAGCCCCACTACACAACCATCTACCATCTAGCCACACTACACAACCAGCTACCATCTACCATCTACCATCTAGCCCCACTACACAATCAACTACCATCTAGCCTCACTACACAACCATCTACCATCTAGCCCCACTACACAACCATCTACCATCTACCATCTAGCCCCACTACACAACCATCTACCATCTACCATCTAGCCCCACTATACAACCATCTACCATCTACCATCTAGCCCCACTACACAACCAGCTACCATCTTGCCCCACTACACAACCAGCTACCATCAAACCCCACTATGCCAGCAAACTACAATCTAGCCCCACTATGCCAACAAACTACCATCTAGCCCCACTACACAACCAACTACCATCTAGCCTCACTACACAACCATCTACTATCTACCATCTAGCCCCACTACACAACCATCTACCATCTAGCCCCACTACACAACCATCTACCATCTAGCCCCACTACACAACCAACTACCATCTAGCCTCACTACACAACCATCTACCATCTACCATCTAGCCCCACTACACAACCATCTACCATCTAGCCCCACTACATAACCAGCTACCATCTAGCCCCACTATACAACCATCTACCATCTAGCCCCACTACACAACCAGCAACCATCTACCATCTACCAACTAGCCCCACTACACAACCAGCAACCATCTACCATCTACCATCTAGCCCCACTACACTACCATCTAGCCCCACTACACAACCATCTACCATCTAGCCCCACTACATAACCATCTACCATCTAGCCCCACTACACAACCATCTACCATCTAGCCCCACTATACAAACCAATACTAGAAGACTATAGAAGGTTCTGACTACAACGTCGTAGGAAAGCAGCAGGTTTGTTCTGTCTGGAAGTCTCTCCATCTATTTCCTCAAGAGAAACTACAACAGGAATGGATGAGGGGTCAACAAGTGGCACAGAGAGATTTCCCACCGACTCCAGTTAAACTACAATCAAGATCAACTCAGGGGAATAGAGGAGAGATTTCCCACCGACTCCAGTTAAACTACAATCAAGATCAACTCAGGGGAATAGAGGAGAGATTTTCCACCGACTCCAGTTAAACTACAATCAAGATCAACTCAGGGGAATAGAGGAGAGAAGAGAGATTTCCCACCGACTCCAGTTAAATTAAACTACAATCCACTGTCTCTCTCTCTCTCTCTCCATCACTCTGTCCTGCCTCTCTCTCTCTCTCTCTCTCTTCATCACTCTGTCCTGCCTCTCTCTCTCTCCATCACTCTATCCTGCCTCTCTCTCTCCATCACTCTATCCTGCCTCTCTCTCTCTATCACTCTATCCTGCCTCTCTCTCTCCATCACTCTATCCTGCCTCTCTCTCTCCATCACTCTATCCTGCCTCTCTCTCTCCATCACTCTATCCTGCCTCTCTCTCTCTTCATCACTCTATCCTGCCTCTCTCTCTATCACTCTATCCTGCCTCTCTCTCTCCATCACTCTATCCTGCCTCTCTCTCTCCATCACTCTATCCTGCCTCTCTCTCTCCATCACTCTATCCTGCCTCTCTCTCCATCACTCTGTCCTGCCTCTCTCTCTCTCTCTCATCACTCTATCCTGCCTCTCTCTCTCTATCACTCTATCCTGCCTCTCTCTCTCTCTCTCCATCACTCTATCCTGCCTCTCTCTCTCTCTCTCTCTCCTTATCACTCTACCATGCCAATCTCTGTGCCACTGACTGTCTTAGATCCCATCTTGTAACCATAGATCCCATCACACCGTCTTGTAACCATAGATCCCATCACACCATCTTGTAACCATAGATCCCATCACACCATCTTGTAACCATAGATCCCATCACACCGTCTTGTAACCATAGATCCCATCACACCGTCTTGTAACCATAGATCCCATCACACCGTCTTGTAACCATAGATCCCATCACACCATCTTTTCCCCGAATTGCTTGGGCCATTGCTTTGTTCCTTTCTCTGCTTCAGACGGACAGACAGAGACAGAACGACAGACAGAGACAGACCGACAGACAGACAGAGACAGACCGACAGACAGACAGATGGTTTCAGGGTGTTTTCTTCTCTGTGTAATGTCTTGTGACAGCTTCCTCACTGCAGGGGCCAAAGGGAGGGCTGAGAGGAGACACACCTGCTCTTCCTGCACTGAGACCAGCTCTCTCCTCTCCTCTCCTCTCCTCTCCTCTCCTCTCCTCTCCTCTCCTCTCCTCTCCTCTCCTCTCCTCTCCTCTCCTCTCCTGCAGTACAGCCCAGCCATGGTATGTCTAGCTACACAGCTTCCATCTCAGACACATCTCTTCTGTTATTGTAGCTAGGTGCGTATGATGCGTTACTTATGGATTGTCTGCTTATGACTACTGTGAAAGTGGAGTAGAGACAACAAGTGCATAGCTTGGTTACAAAAAGCAATCTGAAATCGCATTATAACCTTGACGTTTGTTGAAGTGTGGTCAGGTCTGGTGTAGACGAAAAACAGAGGTGGAGACAATTCACCCTAATTACAACCTAAAGACAACATCTGATGTTATTACAACCTAAAGACAACATCTGATGTTATTACAACCTAAAGACAACATCTGATGTTATTACAACCTAAAGACAACATCTGATGTTACAGGTTATTACAACCTAAAGACAACATCTGATGTTACAGGTTATTACAACCTAAAGACAACATCTGATGTTACTACAACCTAAAGACAACATCTGATGTTATTACAACCTAAAGACAACATCTGATGTTATTACAACCTAAAGACAACATCTGATGTTATTACAACCTAAAGACAACATTTGATGTTATTACAACCTAAAGACAACATCTGATGTTATTACAACCTAAAGACAACATCTGATGTTATTACAACCTAAAGACAACATCTGATGTTATTACAACCTAAAGACAACATGTGATGTTACAGGTTATTACAACCTAAAGACAACATCTGATGTTATTACAACCTAAAGACAACATCTGATGTTACAGGTTATTACAACCTAAAGACAACATCTGATGTTATTACAACCTAAAGACAACATCTGATGTTATTACAACCTAAAGACAACATCTGATGTTATTACAACCTAAAGACAACATCTGATGTTACAGGTTATTACAACCTAAAGACAACATCTGATGTTATTACAACCTAAAGACAACATCTGATGTTACAGGTTATTACAACCTAAAGACAACATCTGATGTTATTACAACCTAAAGACAACATCTGATGTTATTACAACCTAAAGACAACATCTGATGTTATTACAACCTAAAGACAACATCTGATGTTACAGGTTATTACAACCTAAAGACAACATCTGATGTTATTACAACCTAAAGACAACATCTGATGTTACAGGTTATTACAACCTAAAGACAACATCTGATGTTATTACAACCTAAAGACAACATCTGATGTTATTACAACCTAAAGACAACATCTGATGTTACAGGTTATTACAACCTAAAGACAACATCTGATGTTATTACAACCTAAAGACAACATCTGATGTTACAGGTTATTACAACCTAAAGACAACATCTGATGTTACAGGTTATTACAACCTAAAGACAACATCTGATGTTACAGGTTAAATACACTAGTACTAGACCACCGGACAGACAGACTGACAGACAGGCAGACAGATTGTGGCCTGATTTGCAGAGAGAGAGAGAGAGAGAGGGGGATAGAGATAGAGAGGTAGACAGGCTGCCCTAGTATACAGTAGGGGATAGAGAGAGAGAGAGAGAGAGAGAGAGAGAGAGAGAGAGAGAGAGAGAGAGAGAGAGAGAGAGAGAGAGAGAGAGAGACAGAGAGAGAGAGAGAGACAGAGAGAAAGAGACAGAGAGAGAGACAGAGAGAGAGAGAGAGAGAGAAAGAGAGAGAGAGAAAGAGAGAGAGAGAGCCTCCCATCTCATCTTTCTCTGTCCTAGTTCTGACAGGGACCCTCCCAGGGATAGTTATCAGACGATCACCTCATTGTTATACCCAAATACCCCACTGCAGTCTGGACAACGTGAATTAGAACATACTTAAAGTATTGAGTCCTTTCATAAGAGTGTCTGCTAAATGACTAACATGTAAATAGACATTCTATGAGTGCATTGGGATAGGGATAATGCATAGGATTAGGGATCATGCATGGGGTTAGGGCTAATGCATGGGGTTAGGGCTAATGCATGGGATTAGGCATAATGCATGGGGTTAGGGATAATGCATGGGATTAGGGCTAATGCATGGGATTAGGGCTAATGTATGGGGTTAGGATAATGCATGGGGTTAGGGCTAATGCATGGGATTAGGGCTAATGCATGGGATTAGGGCTAATGCATGAGGTTAGGATAAGGCATGGGGTTAGGGATAATGCATGGGATTAGGATAATGCATGGGATTAGGGGTAATACGTGGGATTAGGGATAATGCATGGGATTATGACTAATGCACAGGGTTATGATAATGTATGGGATTAGGGATAATGCATGGGATTAGGGGTAATACGTGGGATTAGGGATAATGCATGGGATTATGGCTAATGCACGGGGTTAGGGCTAATGCATGGGATTATGGATAATGCATGTGATTAGGGATAATGCATGGGATTATGGATAATGCATGTGATTAGGGATAATGTGTGGGTTAGGGATAATGCATGGTGTTAGGGATAATGTGTGGGATCGGGGATAATGCATGGGTTAGAGATAATGCATGAGGTTAGGGCTAATGCATGGTGTTATGGCTAATGCATGGGGTTAGAGATAATGCATGGGGTTAGAGATAATGCATGTCTGAAATGTTAATGTCATCAACTGCCTGGTTTCTGTTCCAACAGGCTACACTACTGTATGTATCTATTGATACTGCTGACAAGGTGAAAATCTATCGCCCCTGAACAAGGCAGGTAACCCACTGTTCCTAGGCCGTCATTGAAAATATGCATTTGTTCTTAACTGACTTGCCTAGCTAAATAAAGGTAAAAAAAACAACAACATAAAACACTGTATGTATCTATTGATGTACGGTCTATAGACTACACTACTGTATATATCTATTGATGTATGGTCTACAGACTACTCTACTGTAGGCATCTATTGATGTACGGTCTACAGACTACTCTACTGTATGTGTCTATTGATGTATGGTCTACAGACTACACTACTGCATGTATCTATTGATGTATGATCTACAGACTACACTACTTTATGTATCTATTGATGTATGATCTACAGACTACACTACTGTATGTATCTATTGATGTATGGCTATACATTAGACTAGAACAAAAAGACTGTAAATGGAATAAAGCTGTACAACTTTATCTCTGTCATCTCTGACTCTCCTTTAAAAGCACCATTACTGTAGTCCTACTGTACATTACTGTAGTCGTACTGGACATTACTGTATATTACTGTAGTCCTACTGTATATTACTGTAGTCCTACTGTACATTACTGTAGTCCTACTGTACATTTAAGTCATTTAGCAGACGCTCTTATCCTGTACATTACTGTAGTCCTACTGGACATTACTGTATATTACTGTAGTCCTACTGTACATTACTGTAGTCCTACTGGACATTACTGTACATTACTGTAGTCCTACTGGACATTACTGTATATTACTGTAGTCCTACTGTACATTACTGTAGTCCTACTGGACATTACTGTATATTACTGTAGTCCTACTGTACATTACTGTAGTCCTACTGGACATTACTGTATATTACTGAAGTCCTACTGTATATTACTATAGTCCTACTGTACATTACTGTAGTCCTACTGTACATTTAAGTCATTTAGCAGACGCTCTTATCCTGTACATTACTGTAGTCCTACTGGACATTACTGTATATTACTGTAGTCCTACTGTACATTACTGTAGTCCTACTGGATATTACTGTACATTACTGTAGTTCTACTGTACATTACTGTAGTTCTACTGGACATTACTGTAGTCCTACTGGACATTACTGTATATTACTGTAGTCCTACTGTACATTACTGTAGTCCTACTGGACATTACTGTATATTACTGTAGTCCTACTGTACATTACTGTAGTCCTACTGGACATTACTGTATATTACTGTAGTCCTACTGTACATTACTGTAGTCCTACTGTACATTACTGTAGTCCTACTGTACATTACTGAAGCCTACTGTACATTACTGTATACTACTGTAATCCACCTGCACATTACTATACATTACTGTAGTCCTACTGCACATTACTGTATATTACTGTAGTCCTACTGTACATTACTGTAGTCCTACTGTACATTACTGTAGTCCTACTGGACATTACTGTATATTACTGTAGTCATACTGTACATTACTGTAGTCCTACTGTACATTACTGTACATTACTGTAGTCATACTGTACATTACTGTAGTCATACTGTACATTACTGTAGTCCTACTGGACATTACTGTATATTACTGTAGTCTTACTGTACACTAATGTAGTTCTACTGTACATTACTGTAGTCCTACTGTACATTACTGTAGTCCTACTGTACATTACTGTATATTACTGTAGTCATACTGTACATTACTGTAGTCCTACTGTACATCACTGTACATTACTGTAGTCATACTGTACACTACTGTAGTCATACTGTACATTACTGTAGTCCTACTGGACATTACTGTATATTACTGTAGTCCTACTGTACATTACTGTAGTCCTACTGTACATTACTGTAGTCCTACTGTACATTACTGTACATTACTGTAGTCATACTGTACATTACTGTAGTCCTACTGGACATTACTGTAGTCCTACTGGACATTACTGTATATTACTGTAGTCCTACTGTACATTACTGTAGTCCTACTGTAGTCCTACTGGACATTACTGTAGTACTACTGGACATTACTGTTCTCCTACTGGACATTACTGTAGTACTACTGGACATTACTGTAGTACTACTGGACATTACTGTTCTCCTACTGGACATTCCTGTTCTCCTACTGGACATTACTGTACTCCTGCTGCACCTTATATACAATAATAAAGTGTTTCCAATCTTCACAGTCTCTGGTCATATCCCCATTCACTACACAATAAATAAAGAGAAAGAAAGACAGACAGACAGACAGACAGACAGACAGACAGACAGACAGACAGACAGACAGACAGACAGACAGACAGACAGACAGACAGACAGACAGACAGACAGACAGAAACGAAGGTCACCTTCTCATTTTAATTTGCCTCTTGTTCCCAAACTCAGTTCCATTACTTTCCACTGTCTGTCTCTGCTGAGTCACCTGGCTTCTGGAGACATCAACAACAACCATCTTATAGGACCACTGTGGTATTTACAGCAAAATGGGGTCATTTAAATGAACCCATTTGTTCTTCACAAATACTTGTTATAAATACCTCATGAGCTCTTTAATATGGGTAGGTCTGTCTAGTAGTGGTGACAGGGGTGAAGAGCAGGCTGCTGTGGTCTGACAGGAGACAACAGGGGGCTGCTGTGGTCTGACAGGAGACGACAGGGGGCTGCTGTGGTCTGACAGGAGACAACAGGGGGCTGGTGTGGTCTGACAGGAGACAACAGGGGCTAGGTGTGGTCTGACAGGAGACAACAGGGGGCTGGTGTGGTCTGACAGGAGACAACAGGGGGCTGGTGTGGTCTGACAGGAGACAACAGGGGCTAGGTGTGGTCTGACAGGAGACAACAGGGGGCTGGTGTGGTCTGACAGGAGACAACAGGGGGCTGGTGTGGTCTGACAGGAGACAACAGGGGGCTTGTGTGGTCTGACAGGAGACAACAGGGGCTAGGTGTGGTCTGACAGGAGACGACAGGGGGCTGGTGTGGTCTGACAGGAGACAACAGGGGGCTGGTGTGGTCTGACAGGAGACAACAGGGGCTAGGTGTGGTCTGACAGGAGACAACAGGGGGCTGGTGTGGTCTGACAGGAGACAACAGGGGGCTGCTGTGGTCTGACAGGAGACAACAGGGGGCTGCTGTGAGGGATGTTGTGGTTTAAGCCAACCCATGCAGTAAAGTGTATTTCCACTGATCTGTTAGTTAATGGTGTGACCTTCAAGACATGATGAGTAAAAAGATCAGAAAGACCAGCACCCAGATTCAACGGGCAAATAAGAAAACACTTTGAACGTCTGGAAAAAAACAGAACAAACACAGGAAAACACTTTGAACATCTGGAAGAAACCAGAACAAACACAGGAAATCACTTTGAACGTCTGGAAGAAACCAGAACAAACACAGGAAATCACTTTGATTGTCTGGAAGAAACCAGAACAAACACAGGAAATCACTTTGAATGTCTGGAAGAAACCACAACAAACACAGGAAATCACTTTTGAACGTCTGGAAGAAACCAGAACAAACACAGGAAATGACTTTGATCGTCTGGAAGAAACCAGAACAAACACAGGAAATCACTTTGATCGTCTGGAAGAAACCAGAACAAACACAGGAAATCACTTTGAACGTCTGGAAGAAACCAGAACAAACAAGCCAATCAATTGCTATTCAATGACACCCTTAGAATAACTAATTGTTTTAGCAAATTGTCTGTACAGACTGTACAGTGGTGTAGAACTCGATAGTGTGTGTGTGTGTGTGTGTGTGTGTGTGTGTGTGTGTGTGTGTGTGTGTGTGTGTGTGTGTGTGTGTGTGTGTGTGTGTGTGTGTGTGTGTGTGTGTGTGTGTCCTATTCAGGGCTGAGGTAACAGAGGCCTGGAGCAGCGAGGTAGAGCAGGGCAATAACAGACACACACACATACAAAGACACACACATACACACACACAAAAACACACGTACACACACACACAAAGAGACACACAAAGAAATACGCTAATCTGAAAACAAGGCTCCCCAAATTCTATCAGCATATCGATTGTGCACCAGGGGAAGCAAAACCCTGGATCATTGTTATTCTAACTTCAGTCAGAACAGAGGGTTTCAGTCAGAACAGAGGGTTTCAGTCAGAACAGAGGGTTCCAGTCAGAACAGAGGTACAGAGGGTTCCAGTCAGAACAGAGGGTTCCAGTCAGAACAGAGGGTTTCAGTCAGAACAGAGGGTTTCAGTGACAGAGGGTTTCAGTCAGAACAGAGGGTTCCAGTCAGAACAGAGGGTTTCAGTCAGAACAGAGGTACAGAGGGTTTCAGTCAGAACAGAGGGTTCCAGTCAGAACAGAGTCACAGAGAGTTTCAGTCAGAACAGAGGGTTTCAGTCAGAACAGAGGTTTTCAGTGACAGAGGGTTTCAGTCAGAACAGAGGGTTCCAGTCAAAACAGAGGGTTTCAGTCAGAACAGAGGTACAGAGGGTTTCAGTCAGAACAGAGGGTTCCAGTCAGAACAGAGTCACAGAGAGTTTCAGTCAGAACAGAGGGTTTCAGTCAGAACAGGGGGTTCCAGTCAGAACAGAGGGTTCCAGTCAGAACAGAGGGTTCCAGTCAGAACAGAGGGTTACAGTCAGAACAGAGGGTTTCAGTCAGAACAGAGGGTTTCAGTCAGAACAGAGTTACAGAGGGTTTCAGTCAGAACAGAGGGTTTCAGACAGAACAGAGGGTTCCAGTCAGAACAGACGGTTTCAGTCAGAACAGACGGTTTCAGTCAGAACAGACGGTTTCAGTCAGAACAGAGGGTTTCAGTCAGAACAGAGGTACAGAGGGTTTCAGTCAGAACAGAGGGTTCCAGACAGAACAGTCACAGAGAGTTTCAGTCAGAACAGAGGGTTTCAGTCAGAACAGAGGGTTTCAGTCAGAACAGGGGGTTCAAGTCAGAACAGGGGGTTCCAGTCAGAACAGAGGTACAGGGGGTTCCAGTCAGAACAGAGGGTTTCAGTCAGAACAGAGGTACAGAGGGTTCCAGTCAGAACAGATGGTTTCAGTCAGAACAGAGGGTTTCAGTCAGAACAGAGGGTTTCAGTCAGAACAGAGGTACAGAGGGTTCCAGTCAGAACAGAGGGTTTCAGTCAGAACAGAGGGTTTCAGTCAGAACAGAGGGTTTCAGTCAGAACACAGGTTAACATCACCTCAACCATCACAGGTAAACATCTATTATCACCTGTGTCCATCACAGGTTAACATCTATTATCACCTGGGTCCATCACAGGTTAACATCTGTTATCACCTGGGTCCATCACAGGTTAACATCTGTTATCACCTGGGTCCATCACAGGTTAACATCTATTATCACCTGGGTCCATCACAGGTTAACATCAGCTATCACCTGGGTCCATCACAGGTTAACATCTGTTATCACCTGGGTCCATCACAGGTTAACATCTGTTACCACCTCAACCATCCCAGGTTAACATCTATTATCACCTTGGTCCATCACCTGGGTCCATCATAGGTTAACATCTGTTACCACCTCAACCATCACAGGTTAACATCTGTTATCACCTGGGTCCATCACATGTTAACATCTATTATCACCTGGGTCCATCACAGGTTAACATCTATTATCACCTGGGTCCATCACAGGATAACATCTGTTATCACCTGGGTCCATCACAGGTTAACATCTGTTACCACCTCAACCATCACAGGTTAACATCTATTATCACCTTGGTCCATCACCTGGGTCCATCACAGGTTAACATCTGTTACCACCTCAACCATCACAGGTTAACATCTGTTATCACCTGGGTCCATCACAGGTTAACATCTATTATCACCTGGGTCCATCACAGGTTAACATCTATTATCACCTGGGTCCATCACAGGTTAACATCTATTATCACCTGGGTCCATCACAGGTTAACATCTGTTATCACCTGGGTCCATCACAGGATAACATCTGTTATCACCTGGGTCCATCACAGGTTAACATCTATTATCACCTGGGTCCATCACAGGTTAACATCTGTTATCACCTGGGTCCATCACAGGTTAACATCTATTATCACCTGGGTCCATCACAGGTTAACATCTATAGGCTTGTGGTGTTGATGGTATCCTAAATGAAATGATCAAATATACAGACCATAAATTCCAATTGGCTATACTTAAACTCTTTAACATCATCAAATATTTGGAACCAAGGACTGATCACCTCAATCCACAAAAGTGGAGGCAAATTTGACCCCAATAACTACCGTGGGAAACGCATCAACAGCAACCTTGGGGAAATCCTCTGCATTATCATTAACAACAGACTCGTACATTTCCTCAGTGAAAACAATGTAGTGAGCACATGTCAAATTTTATTTTAACCAAATTACCGTACGACAGACCACGTATTCACCCTGCACACCCTAATTGAAAAACAAACAAACCAAAACAAAGGCAAAGTCTTCTCATGATTTGTTCATTTCAGAAAAGCTTTTGACTCAATTTGACATGAGGGTCTTCTATACAAATTGATGTAAAGTGGTGCTGGGGGAAAAACCTATTACATAATAAAATGAATGTACACAAACAACAAGTGTGCGGTTAAAATTGGCAGAAAACACACATTTCTTCCCACAGGGCCGTGGGGTGAGACATGGATGCAGCTTAAGCCTCACCCTCTTTAGCATATTTATATCAATGAATTGGCGAGGGCACTAGAACAGACTGCAGCACCCGGCCTCACCCTACTAGAATCTGAAGTCAAATGTCTACTGTTTGCTGATGATCTGGTGCTTCTGTCACCAACCAAGGAGGGCCTACAGCAGCACCTAGATCTTCTGCACAGATTCTGTCAGACCTGAACCCTGACAGTAAATCTCAGTAAGACCAAAATAATGGTGTTCCAAAAAAGGTCCAGTCGCCAGGACCACAAATACAAATTCCATCTAGACACCGTTGCCCTAGAGCACACAAAAAACTATACATACCTCGGCCTAAACATCAGCGACACAGGTAACTTCCACAAAGCTGTGAATGATCTGAGAGACAAGGCAAGAAGGGCCTTCTATGCCATCAAAAGGAACATAAAATTCAACATACCAATTAGGATCTGGCTAAAAATACTTGAATCAGTTATAGAACCCATTGCCCTTTATGGTTGTGAGGTCTGGGGTCTGCTCACCAACCAAGAATTCACAAAATGGGACAAACACCAAATTGAGACTCTGCATGCAGAATTCTGCAAAAATATCCTCCGTGTACAACGTAGAACACCAAGTAATGCATGCAGAGCAGAATTAGGCCGATACCCGCTAATTATCAAAATCCAGAAAAGAGTTGTTAAATTCTACAACCACCTAAAAGGAAGCGATTCCCAAACCTTCCATAACAAAGCCATGACCTACATAGAGATGAACCTGGAGAAGAGTCCCCTAAGCAAGCTGGTCCAGGGGCTCTGTTCACAAACATAAACAGACCCCACAGAGCCCCGGGACAGCAACACAATTAGACCCAACCAAATCATGAGAAAACAAAAAGATAATTACTTGACACAATGGAAAGAATTAACAAAAAAACAGAGCAAACTAGAATGCTATTTGGCCCTAAACAGAGAGTACACAGTGGCAGAATACCTGACCACTGTGACTGACCCAAACTTAAGGAAAGCTTTGACTATGTACAGACTCAGTGAGCATAGTCTTGCTATTGAGAAAGGCTGCCATAGGCAGACCTGGCTCTCAAGAGAAGACAGGCTATGTGCAACACTGCCCACAAAATGAGGTGGAAACTGAGCTGCACTTCCTAACCTCATGCCAAATGTATGACCATATTAGAGACACATATTTCCCTCAGATTACACAGATCCACAAAGAATTCGAAAACAAACCCAATTTTGATAAACTCCCATATCTACCGGGTGACAGCAGCAAGATTTGTGACCTGTTGCCACAAGAAAAGGTCAACCAGTGAAGAACAAACACCATTGTAAATACAACCCTCACTTGCTTTGGCAATGTTAAGACATGTTTCCCATGCCAATGAAGCCCCTTGAATTGAATTGAATTGAGAGAGAGAGAGACAGAGAGAGAGAGAGAGAGAGAGAGACAGAGAGAGAGAGAGAGAGAGAGAGAGAGACAGAGAGAGAGAGAGACAGAGACAGGGAGAGAGAGAGAGAGAGAGAGAGAGACAGAGAGAGAGAGAGAGAGAGAGAGGGAGAGAGAGAGAGAGACAGAGTGAGAGACAGAGCGAGAGAGAGAGAGAGAGCGAGAGAGGGAGAGAGAGAGACAGAGAGAGAGAGAGACAGGGAGAGAGAGACAGAGAGAGACAGAGACAGAGAGACAGAGAGAGAGAGAGAGAGAGAGCACGTAAAACAATGTAACAGGTGTGAAAGGTAAATATGTCTGTGCTCAAACTAGGGAGCACAGAGAGATAGCTATACAAACATAGTCCCTGTAGGTTGGAAATCACCAGACTGCGGGTCGTACTCAGTATCAAACAGCACAACAGGGTCATTTGAGTAGAAAACACTTTATTTTGACATCAGTCACGATTTAGGAGGGTTAAGGATTATAATTTATAGAGAAAACCTTTTGACGGTAGCTTTACTTAAACTAATATTGTGTCTATGAACGTCACAGCTTGCTTTATCTGATCCACACAATAATAGATTTGTTTTTAGGCCAAACGAATCGGAAAAATGCTTGTATAACAAATGAAAACATAATATTGAATTGAATTTCTTATCACTTCTCAGCATTTCTCTTCCACTCATCGTTAATTTGACTGATATTTTTTATCCAATTCATTCATCTAGATTACTTATGTCTATATTTCAGTACAAAACAAATGCATTTTTTTGTTGTTGTTGCAGTTTTCAGTTGGTTTTAGTCCCCTAATTCAATATGTACCTGTAGCTGGAATAATCCTGGTTAGTGGAACACACTGAATAAGGTCGACACAATAACCAGCCTGTGTAGCCTTAGTCTACATTACAATGACAGGGCCAGATTTGAATGTGACTTATTGCACCATAAAGACTGTGTCCTAAATCTGGGGGAAACAGATTTATGTAGACGTTTCTCATTCACCCTCATGGCTGTCATTCACAGAAATAACATTATGAGAGAAAATGACTGTTTCTTTCACTAAATACTTTAATTCATCTCAAGTAAGTAAGCTATGAATGTCCAGCTTATTGGAAGCTATGAAATGTTAACTATTTAAAACGCTGTAGCGCCTGACAGTAGAACCACAGTTAGCCCTCGAGAGTACTGCACCAACACTCCTGCTGAGGGTTAGTTACAACATCCACTTCCTGAAGAGGAGGCAGCGCTACATACAAAACAACATCCACTTCCTGAAGAGGCAGCACTACATACAAAACAACATCCACCTCCTGAAGAGGCAGCACTACATACAAAACAACATCCACTTCCTCAAGAGGAGGCAGCACTACATACAAAACAACATCCACTTCCTCAAGAGGAGGCAGCACTACATACAAAACAACATCCACTTCCTGAAGAGGAGGCAGCACTACATACAAAACAACATCCCCTTCCTCAAGAGGAGGCAGCACTACATACAAAACAACATCCACTTCCTCAAGAGGTGGCAGCACTACATACAAAACAACATCCCCTTCCTCAAGAGGAGGCAGCACTACATACAAAACAACATCCACTTCCTCAAGAGGAGGCAGCACTACATACAAAACAACATCCACTTCCTCAAGAGGAGGCAGCACTACATACAAAACAACATCCACTTCCTCAAGAGGAGGCAGCACTACATACAAAACAACATCCACTTCCTCTAGAGGAGGCAGCACTACATACAAAACAGCATCCACTTCCTCAAGAGGAGGCAGCACTACATACAAAACAACATCCACTTCCTCAAGAGGAGGCAGCACTACATTCAAAACAACATCCCCTTCCTCAAGAGGAGGCAGCACTACATACAAAACAACATCCACTTCCTCAAGAGGAGGCAGCACTACATACAAAACAACATCCACTTCCTCAAGAGGAGGCAGCACTACATACAAAACAACATCCCCTTCCTCAAGAGGAGGCAGCACTACATACAAAACAACATCCACTTCCTCAAGAGGAGGCAGCACTACATACAAAACAACATCCCCTTCCTCAAGAGGAGGCAGCACTACATACAAAACAACATCCACTTCCTCAAGAGGAGGCAGCACTACATACAAAACAACATCCACTTCCTGAAGAGGAGGCAGCACTACATACAAAACAACATCCCCTTCCTCAAGAGGAGGCAGCACTACATACAAAACAACATCCACTTCCTCAAGAGGTGGCAGCACTACATACAAAACAACATCCCCTTCCTCAAGAGGAGGCAGCACTACATACAAAACAACATCCACTTCCTCAAGAGGAGGCAGCACTACATACAAAACAACATCCACTTCCTCAAGAGGAGGCAGCACTACATACAAAACAACATCCACTTCCTCAAGAGGAGGCAGCACTACATACAAAACAACATCCACTTCCTCTAGAGGAGGCAGCACTACATACAAAACAGCATCCACTTCCTCAAGAGGAGGCAGCACTACATACAAAACAACATCCACTTCTTCAAGAGGAGGCAGCACTACATTCAAAACAACATCCCCTTCCTCAAGAGGAGGCAGCACTACATACAAAACAACATCCACTTCCTCAAGAGGAGGCAGCACTACATACAAAACAACATCCACTTCCTCAAGAGGAGGCAGCACTACATACAAAACAACATCCACTTCCTCAAGAGGAGGCAGCACTACATACAAAACAACATCCACTTCCTCAAGAGGAGGCAGCACTACATACAAAACAGCATCCACTTCCTCAAGAGGAGGCAGCACTACATACAAAACAACATCCACTTCCTCAAGAGGAGGCAGCACTACATACAAAACAGCATCCACTTCCTCAAGAGGAGGCAGCACTACATACAAAACAACATCCCCTTCCTCAAGAGGAGGCAGCACTACATTCAAAACAACATCCCCTTCCTCAAGAGGAGGCAGCACTACATACAAAACAACATCCACTTCCTCAAGAGGAGGCAGCACTACATACAAAACAACATCCACTTCCTCAAGAGGAGGCAGCACTACATACAAAACAACATCCACTTCCTCGAGAGGAGGCAGCACTACATACAAAACAACATCCACTTCCTCAACAGGAGGCAGCACTACATACATGTAACGCCCTGGCCATAGAGAGGTGTTTTTTGTTCTTTATTTTGGTTAGGCCAGGGTGTTACATTGGGTGGGCGTTCTATGTTCCTTTTTCTATGTTTTGGTATTTCTTTGTTTTGGGCCGTGTGTGTGGCTCCCAATCAGGCACAGCTGAAGCTCGTTGCTGCTGATTGGGAGTCACACATAAGGAGCATGTTTTTCCTTTGGTTTTTGTGGGTAATTGTTTCTGTTTAGAGTATTTTCCTAACAGGACTGTTTGCTGTCGTTTTTGTTCATTTTGTAGTGTTCTCTTGCTTTTTTGAATTAAAATTCTAATGATGAACACATCCTCTGCTGCACCTTGGTTCCCTCTTACAGACAGCCGTTACAGAATTACCCACCAACAACGGACCAAGCAGCAGAGGAAGGAGCAGCACAAGGAGAGGCACCAGGAGAAAGGCTATCTGGAGTCATGGACTTGGGAGGAAATCCTGGACGGGAAAGGACCATGGACTCAAGCTGGGGATTATCGCCGCCCACAGTGGGAGATCGAGGCGGCGAGAGCTGAGAGGCGCTGGTATGAGAAGAGGGAGCGCAACGGACACGGGAGGCAGCCCCACAATTTTTTTGGGGGGGGGCACACGGGGAGATTGGCGGAGTCAGGTGGTAGACCTAAGCCAACTCCCCGTGCTTACCGGAAGCAGCGTGGTACTGGTAAGACACCGTGTTATGCTGTGGAGCGCACGGTGTCCCCAGTGCGCGTTCAAAGCCCGGTGCACTACATACCAGCCCCCCGCAAGTGCCATGCGAGTGCAGGCATCGAGCCAGGGCGGATGGTGCCAGCTCAGCGCGTCTGGTCTCCAGTGCGCCTCCTCGGTCCAGGTTATCCTGCGCCGGCGTTGCGCACTGTGTCTCCAGAGCGCTGGGAGGGTCCAGTTCGCCCAATGCCTGCTCTCCGCCCGTGCCGGGCCAAAGTGGGCATTCAGCCTGGAGTGTGGGTAAAGAGTGTCCGTACCAGAACTCCAGTGCTCCCCCACAGCCCGGTTTATCCTGTGCCTCCTCCTCGGACCAGGCCTCCAGTGGGTCTCCCCATCCTGGTCCATCCTGTGCCACCTCCCAGGACCAGGCCTCCAGTGGGTCTCCCCATCCTGGTCCGTCCTGTGACACCTCCCAGGACTAGGCCTCCAGTGGGTCTCACCTGTCCAGAGCTGCCCGCCAGTCAACAGTTGTCAGAGCTGCCCGCCAGTCAACAGTCGTCAGAGCTGCCCGCCAGTCAACAGTCGTCAGAGCTGCCCGCCAGTCAACAGTCGTCAGAGTGGCCAGACTGCGCTGAACTGCCAGAGTGGCCAGACTGCGCTGAACTGCCAGAGTGGCCAGACTGCGCTGAACTGCCAGAGTGGCCAGACTGCGCTGAACTGCCAGAGTGGCCAGGGATGCCCGCCAGCCCGGTGAGTCCTGTGCCTACGCCTAGGGCCAGGCCTCTGTCATGTCTCCCCAGCCTGGTGAGTCCTGTGCCTGTGCCCAGGGCCAGGCATCCATCATGTCTCCCCAGCCTGGTGAATCCTGGGTCAGTGCCGTCGGAGCCGCCAGGGACGCCCGCCAGCCGGGCGCAGCCAGGGTCGCCCGCCAGCCGGGCGCAACCAGGGTCGCCCGCCAGCCCGGGCGCAACCATCGCCGGTCGCCAGCCGGGCGCAACCAGGGTCGCCCGCCAGCCGGGCGCAACCAGGGTCGCCCGCCAGCCGGGCGCAGCCAGCGCCGCCCGCCAGCCGGGCGCAGTCAGCGTCGCCCACCAGACCTTCGGCGCGGCCAGGTGCGCCACCTAAGAGGGCGACGTCAAGGGTGGAGCAGAGGCCACGTCCCGCACCTGAGCCGCCGCCGTAAGAAGGTCCAGCCGGACCCTCCCCTTCAGAGTCAGGTTTTGCGGCCGGAGTCCGCACCTTTGGGGGGGGGTACTCTAACGCCCTGGCCATAGAGAGGGGTTTTTTGTTCTTTATTTTGGTTAGGCCAGGGTGTTACATTGGGTGGGCGTTCTATGTTCCTTTTTCTATGTTTTGGTATTTCTTTGTTTTGGGCCGTGTGTGTGGCTCCCAATCAGGCACAGCTGAAGCTCGTTGCTGCTGATTGGGAGTCACACATAAGGAGCATGTTTTTCCTTTGGGTTTTGTGGGTAATTGTTTCTGTTTTGAGTATATTCCTAACAGGACTGTTTGCTGTCGTTTTTGTTCATTTTGTAGTGTTCTCTTGTTTCTTGAATTAAAATTCTAATGATGAACACATCCTCTGCTGCACCTTGGTCCCCTCTTCCAGACAGCCGTTACAATACAAAACAACATACACTTCCTCAAGAGGAGGCGGCGCTACATACAAAACAACATCCACTTCCTCAAGAGGAGGCAGCACTACATACAAAACAACATACACTTCCTCAAGAGGAGGCAGCGCTACATACAAAACAACATCCACTTCCTGAAGAGGAGGCAGCACTACATACAAAACAACATCCTCTTCCTCTAGAGGAGGCAGCACTACATACAAAACAACATACACCTCCTCGAGAGGAGGCAGCGCTACATACAAAACAACATCCACTTCCTCAAGAGGAGGCGGCACTACATACAAACAACATCCTCAACATAACATCCTAGTAGCCTGGTCCCAGATCTGTTGGTGCTGTCCTCTCAATGCCTACATGGTCACGTGACAACAACACACAAACAGATCTGGGACCAGGCTAACAGACAGCAACATGTCCTGGTCTCACGGGTTAAAGCCTTCATGGACCCTCTTCTTCTCTTGAATCGTTCAGAAGTGGTCCAGTCCAGCGTTGAAACGTCAGCGGTCTGATCACTATAGCAACCCACAACCTTAGAACGGTTCCAACACAAAGGATGAGGATCAGAACTTAGATTTGAAATGGTGGAACGAGGTGCCATTTGGGAACGCAGAAAAAGTCCTGCATGGCAGGAACTTTCCCTAGAGATGGCAATACTACATACAAAAACAACATTTCTAGGTCTCACGTATTTTCCTAGTAGCCTGGTCCCAGAACTGTTGGTGCCGTCTTGCCAATGCCTATGGTCACATGGATCTAACACAAACAGATCTGGGACCAGGCTTAAAGACAGCAACATGTCCTGGTCTCACGGTTACAGCCTTCAAGGACTCTCTTCTCTTGAATCATTCAGAAGTGGTCCAGAGTTCCATGGTGCTGAACCGAGGCCAACAGGACCCATTCACAAAGCCACAATGTCATTCCGATGGGTCTCTTTGTGGAGCGAGGAGCAACAGAGCTAAAATTCACTGGGATGTCTGATCCGAGGCCAAGCAGCGTCCCCGGAGTCTCCATGTCCACAGCACACTGAGCACAGTGGTACAGTCCAGACCAATGAGAAGAACCCCCATGTCCACAGCACAGTGGTACAGTCCAGACCAAGGAGAAGAACTCCCATGTCCACAGCACACTGAGCACAGTGGTACAGTCCAGACCAAGGATAAGAACCCCCATGTCCACAGCACAGTGGTACAGTCCAGACCAAGGAGAAGAACCCCCATGTCCACAGCACAGTGGTACAGTCCAGACCAAGGAGAATAACCCCCATGTCCACAACACAGTGGTACAGTCCAGACCAAGGAGAATAACCCCCATGTGCACAGCACAGTGGTACAGTCCAGACCAAGGAGAAGAACCCCCATGTCCACAGCACAGTGGTACAGTCCAGACCAAGGATAAGAACCCCCATGTCCACAGCACAGTGGTACAGTCCAGACCAAGGAGAAGAACCCTCATGTCCACAGCACAGTGGTACAGTCCAGACCAAGGAGAAGAACCCCCATGTCCACAGCACAGTGGTACAGTCCAGACCAAGGAGAAGAACCCCCATGTCCACAGCACAGTGGTACAGTCCAGACCTAAGAGAAGAACATGCCCTGCTAGCCTGGCATCAGATCTATTTGTGCTGTCTTGCCAACTTTGCAGGAAAACAGCCATAGCAGTTACTGTAGCTATACAGCACAAACCCATCTAGGACCAGGCTAATGCCCTGTAGGCTGGGCCTTAGTCAGCATAGTCAGGTGCCTAGACACCTGGAATACACCTGACATATACTGGTTATAACCTGCTATAGGCTACACCCTCTAGACACCTGTTATACACCTGACATATACTGGTTATAACCTGCTATAGGCTACACTCTCTAGACCTGTTATACACCTGACATATACTGGTTACAACCTGCTATAGGCTACACTCTCTAGACACCTGTTATACACCTGACATATACTGGTTATAACCTGCTATAGGCTACACTCCCTAAACACCACCACAACCTTTTAATGCATTATATATAGCTAATAAGGTGTTATAAATGTGTTTATAATGCATTATGAAAAGGGTATTCAGGAAGTGCTACAGTACGAACGTTTCTTCTTCAGGTTTATCATCCCTCTCTGTGAGAGCCCCCCCCTCCGCCAACCCCCCTCCGCCAACCTCCGCCACCCCCCCCCCCCCCCCCCCCTTCGCCCCTCCGCCAACCCCCCTCCGCCCACTACATGATCTCTAATGCATGCTGCTGGGACCTGACCTAAATCTAGAATAGGATGAAACCCTGCCATGCACACACACACATACACACACACACACACACACACACACCACACACACACACACACACACACACACACACACACACACACACACACACACACACACACACACACACACACACACACACACACACACACACACACAAACGGAACACAGAATACAGGGGAATGCAGAATGACCGTGGTCGAGGTTCGGCCTAGGTAAGAGGTCTAAGTCTTAACTAGTCTGAGTCCATGTTGTAGACAGACACAGAAGTCATTATATTTAACTAGTCTGAGTCCATGTTGTAGACAGACACACAGCAGTCATTATATTTAACTAGTCTGAGTCCATGTTGTAGACAGACACCCAGCAGTCATTAAATTTAACTAGTCTGAGTCCATGTTGTAGACAGACACCCAGCAGTCATTATATTTAACTAGTCTGAGTCCATGTTGTAGACAGACACACAGAAGTCATTCTATTTCTATGGTTGTATGCCGTTTACAATCAGTATGATTATTACATAATAGTTTGTGTCTGAGTGGTACTGGTATGGTCAGGTGGATGGATCCAGGTACTGGTATGGTCAGGTGGGTGGATCCAGGTACTGGTATGGTCAGGTGGATGGATCCAGGTACTGGTATGTTCAGGTGGATGGATCCAGGTACTGGTATGGTCAGGTGGATGGATCCAGGTACTGGTATGGTCAGGTGAATGGATACAGGTACTGGTATGGTCAGGTGGATGGATCCAGGTACTGGTATGGTCAGGTGGATGGATCCAGGTACTGGTATGTTCAGGTGGATGGATCCAGGTACTGGTATGGTCAGGTGGATGGATCCAGGTAATGGTATGGTCAGGTGGATGGATGGATACAGGTACTGGTATGGTCAGGTGGATGGATCCAGGTACTGGTATGGTCAGGTGGATGGATCCAGGTACTGGTATGGTCAGGTGGATGGATCCCGGTACTGGTATGGTCAGGTGGATGGATCCAGGTACTGGTATGGTCAGGTGGGTAGATGGATCCAGGTACTGGTATGGTCAGGTGGGTAGATGGATCCAGGTACTGGTATGGTCAGGTGGATGGATACAGGTACTGGTATGGTCAGGTGGATGGATCCAGGTACTGGTATAGTCAGGTGGGTAGATGGATCCAGGTACTGGTATGGTCAGGTGGGTGGATGGATCCAGGTACTGGTATGGTCAGGTGGGTGGATGGATCAAGGTACTGGTATGGTCAGGTGGGTAGATGGATCCAGGTACTGGTATGGTCAGGTGGGTAGATACAGGTACTGGTATGGTCAGGTGGATGGATCCAGGTACTGGTATGGTCAGGTGGTTGGATGGATCCAGGTACTGGTATGGTCAGGTGGGTAGATACAGGTACTGGTATGGTCAGGTGGGTGGATGGATCCAGGTACTGGTATGGTCAGGTGGGTAGATACAGGTACTGGTATGGTCAGGTGGGTGGATGGATCCAGGTACCTGTATGGTCAGGTGGGTGGATACAGGTACTGGTATGGTCAGGTGGGTGGATGGATCCAGGTACTGGTATGGTCAGGTGGGTAGATACAGGTACTGGTATGGTCAGGTGGGTGGATGGATCCAGGTACTGGTATGGTCAGGTGGGTAGATACAGGTACTGGTATGGTCAGGTGGGTGGATGGATCCAGGTACCTGTATGGTCAGGTGGATGGATCCAGGTACTGATATGGTCAGGTGGGTGGATGGATCCAGGTACCTGTATGGTCAGGTGGGTGGATCCAGGTACTGGTATGGTCAGGTGGATGGATCCAGGTACTGGTATGGTCAGGTGGGTGGATGGATCCAGCTACTGGTATGGTCAGGTGGGTAGATACAGGTACTGGTATGGTCAGGTGGATGGATACAGGTACTGGTATGTTCAGGTGGATGGATACAGGTACTGGTATGGTCAGGTGGATGGATCCAGATACTGGTATGGTCAGGTGGATGGATCCAGATACTGGTATGGTCAGGTGGATGGATGGATCCAGGTACTGGTATGGTCAGGAGGATGGATCCAGGTAATGGTATGGTCAGGAGGATGGATCCAGGTACTGGTATGGTCAGGAGGATGGATGGATACAGGTACTGGTATGGTCAGGTGGGTGGATCCAGGTACTGGTATGGTCAGGTGGATGGATCCATGTACTGGTATGGTAAGGTGGATGGATACAGGTACTGGAATGGTCAGGTGGATGTATCCAGGTACTGGTATGGTCAGGTGGATGGATGGATACAGGTACTGGTATGGTCAGGTGGGTGGATCCAGGAACTGGTATGGTCAGGTGAATGGATACAGGTACTGGTATGGTCAGGTGGATGGATACAGGTACTGGTATGTTCAGTTGGATGTATACACGTACTGGTATGGTCAGGTGGATGGATACAGGTACTGGTATGGTCAGGTGGGTAGATACAGGTACTGGTATGGTCAGGTGGGTGGATGGATCCAGGTACTGGTATGGTCAGGTGGGTAGATACAGGTACTGGTATGGTCAGGTGGGTGGATGGATCCAGGTACTGGTATGGTCAGGTGGGTAGATACAGGTACTGGTATGGTCAGGTGGATGGATCCAGGTACTGATATGGTCAGGTGGATGGATCCAGGTACTGATATGGTCAGGTGGGTGGATGGATCCAGGTACCTGTATGGTCAGGTGGGTGGATCCAGGTACTGGTATGGTCAGGTGGATGGATCCAGGTACTGGTATGTTCAGGTGGATGGATACAGGTACTGGTATGGTCAGGTGGATGGATCCAGATACTGTTATGGTCAGGTGGATGGATGGATCCAGGTACTGGTATGTTCAGGAGGATGGATCCAGGTACTGGTATGGTCAGGAGGATGGATGGATACAGGTACTGGTATGGTCAGGTGGGTGGATCCAGGTACTGGTATGGTCAGGTGGATGGATCCATGTACTGGTATGGTCAGGTGGATGGATACAGGTACTGGAATGGTCAGGTGGATGGATCCAGGTACGGGTATGGTCAGGTGGATGGATACAGGTACTGGTATGGTCAGGTGGGTAGATCCAGGTACTGGTATGGTCAGGTGGATGGATCCAGGTACTGGTATGGTCAGGTGGGTGGGTGGATCCAGGTACTGGTATGGTCAGGTGGGTGGATGGATACAGGTTCTGGTATGGTCAGTTGGATGGATCCAGGTACTGATATGGTCAGGTGGATGGATCCAGGTACTGGTATGGTCAGGTGGATGGAAACAGGTACTGTTATGGTCAGGTGGATGGATCCAGGTACTGGTATGGTCAGGTGGGTGGATACAGGTACTGGTATGGTCAGGTGGACGGATGGATCCAGTTACTGGTATGGTCAGGAGGATGGATACAGGTACTGGAATGGTCAGGTGGGTGGATACAGGTACTGGTATGGTCAGGAGGATGGATACAGGTACTGGTATGGTCAGGTGGGTGGATTCAGGTACTGGTATGGTCAGGAGGATGGATCCAGGTACTGGTATGGTCAGGAGGTTGGATCCAGGTACTGGTATGGTCAGGAGGATGGATGGATACAGGTACTGGTATGGTCAGGTGAGTGGATCCAGGTACTGGTATGGTCAGGTGGATGGATCCATGTACTGGTATGGTCAGGTGGATGGATACAGGTACTGGAATGGTCAGGTGGATGGATCCAGGTACTGGTATGGTCAGGTGGATGGATACAGGTACTGGGTATGTTCAGGTGGATCCAGATACAGGTATGTTCAGGTGGATGGATCCAGGTACTGGTATGGTCAGGTGGGTGGATACAGGTACTGGTATGGTCAGGTGGATGGATCCAGGTACTGGTATGTGCAGGTGGATGGATAAAGGTACTGGTATGGTCAGGTGGGGGTAGATGGATCCAGGTACTGGTATGGTCAGGTGGATGGATCCAGGTACTGGTATGGTCAGGTGGATGGATCCAGGTACTGGTATGGTCAGGTGGATGGATACAGGTACTGGTATGGTCAGGTGGGCGGGTGGATCCAGGTACTGGTATGGTCAGGTGGGTGGATGGATACAGGTACTGGTATGGTCAGGTGGATGGATCCAGGTACTGGTATGGTCAGGTGGATGGATCCAGGTACTGGTATGGTCAGGTGGATGGATACAGGTACTGTTATGGTCAGGTGGATGGATCCAGGTACTGGTATGGTCAGGTGGGTTGATACAGGTACTGGTATGGTCAGGTGGATGGATACAGGTACTGGTATGGTCTGGTGGATGGATACAGGTACTGGTATGGTCAGGTGGATGGATACAGGTACTGGTATGGTCAGGTGGGTGGATCCAGGTACTGGTATGGTCAGGTGGGTGGATCCAGGTACTGGTATGGTCAGGTGGATGGATACAGGTACTGGTATGGTCAGGTGGGTGGATCCAGTTACTGGTATGATCAGGTGGATGGATCCAGGTACTGGTATGGTCAGGTGAATGGATACAGGTAGTGGTATGGTCAGGTGGGTGGATCCAGGTACTGGTATGGTCAGGTGGATGGATGGATACAGGTAATGGTATGGTCAGGTGGATGGATGGATACAGGTACTGGTATGGTCAGGTGGATGGATCCAGGTACTGGTATGGTCAGGTAGATGGATCCAGGTACTGGTATGGTCAGGTGGATGGATACAGGTACTGGTATGGTCAGATGGATGGATACAGGTACTGGTATGGTCAGGTGGATGGATACAGGTACTGGTATGGTCAGGTGGGTGGATCCAGGTACTGGTATGGTCAGGTGGATGGATCCAGGTACTGGTATGGTCAGGTGGATGGATCCAGGTACTGGTATGGTCAGGTGGATGGATGGATCCAGGTACTGGTATGGTCAGGTGGATGGATGGATCCAGGTACTGGTATGGTCAGGTGGATGGATGCAGGTACTGGTATGGTCAGGTGGATGGATCCAGGTACTGGTATGGTGAGGTGGATGGATAGATCCAGGTACTGGTATGGTCAGGTGGGTGGATAGATCCAGGTACTGGTATGGTCAGGTGGGTGGATGGATCCAGGTACTGGTATGGTCAGGTGGATGGATCCAGGTACTGGTATGGTCAGGTGGATGGATCCAGGTACTGGTATGGTCAGGTGGATGGATCCAGGTACTGGTATGGTCAGGTGGGTGGATCCAGGTACTGGTATGGTCAGGTGGGTGGATCCAGGTACTGGTATGGTCAGGTGGATGGATCCAGGTACTGGTATGTTCAGGTGGATGGATCCAGGTACTGGTATGTTCAGGTGGATGGATCCAGGTACTGGTATGGTCAGGTGGATGGATCCAGGTACTGGTATGGTCAGGTGAATGGATACAGGTACTGGTATGGTCAGGTGGATGGATCCAGGTACTGGTATGGTCAGGTGGATGGATCCAGGTACTGGTATGTTCAGGTGGATGGATCCAGGTACTGGTATGGTCAGGTGGATGGATCCAGGTAATGGTATGGTCAGGTGGATGGATGGATACAGGTACTGGTATGGTCAGGTGGATGGATCCAGGTACTGGTATGGTCAGGTGGATGGATCCAGGTACTGGTATGGTCAGGTGGATGGATCCCGGTACTGGTATGGTCAGGTGGATGGATCCAGGTACTGGTATGGTCAGGTGGGTAGATGGATCCAGGTACTGGTATGGTCAGGTGGGTAGATGGATCCAGGTACTGGTATGGTCAGGTGGATGGATACAGGTACTGGTATGGTCAGGTGGATGGATCCAGGTACTGGTATAGTCAGGTGGGTAGATGGATCCAGGTACTGGTATGGTCAGGTGGGTGGATGGATCCAGGTACTGGTATGGTCAGGTGGGTGGATGGATCAAGGTACTGGTATGGTCAGGTGGGTAGATGGATCCAGGTACTGGTATGGTCAGGTGGGTAGATACAGGTACTGGTATGGTCAGGTGGATGGATCCAGGTACTGGTATGGTCAGGTGGTTGGATGGATCCAGGTACTGGTATGGTCAGGTGGGTAGATACAGGTACTGGTATGGTCAGGTGGGTGGATGGATCCAGGTACTGGTATGGTCAGGTGGGTAGATACAGGTACTGGTATGGTCAGGTGGGTGGATGGATCCAGGTACTGGTATGGTCAGGTGGGTAGATACAGGTACTGGTATGGTCAGGTGGATGGATCCAGGTACTGATATGGTCAGGTGGATGGATCCAGGTACTGATATGGTCAGGTGGGTGGATGGATCCAGGTACCTGTATGGTCAGGTGGGTGGATCCAGGTACTGGTATGGTCAGGTGGATGGATCCAGGTACTGGTATGGTCAGGTGGGTGGATGGATCCAGCTACTGGTATGGTCAGGTGGGTAGATACAGGTACTGGTATGGTCAGGTGGATGGATACAGGTACTGGTATGTTCAGGTGGATGGATACAGGTACTGGTATGGTCAGGTGGATGGATCCAGATACTGTTATGGTCAGGTGGATGGATGGATCCAGGTACTGGTATGGTCAGGAGGATGGATCCAGGTACTGGTATGGTCAGGAGGATGGATGGATACAGGTACTGGTATGGTCAGGTGGGTGGATCCAGGTACTGGTATGGTCAGGTGGATGGATCCATGTACTGGTATGGTCAGGTGGATGGATACAGGTACTGGAATGGTCAGGTGGATGGATCCAGGTACTGGTATGGTCAGGTGGATGGATACAGGTACTGGTATGGTCAGGTGGGTAGATCCAGGTACTGGTATGGTCAGGTGGATGGATCCAGGTACTGGTATGGTCAGGTGGGTGGGTGGATCCAGGTACTGGTATGGTCAGGTGGGTGGATCCAGGTACTGGTATGGTCAGGTGGATGGAAACAGGTACTGTTATGGTCAGGTGGATGGATCCAGGTACTGGTATGGTCAGGTGGGTGGATACAGGTACTGGTATGGTCAGGTGGACGGATGGATCCAGTTACTGGTATGGTCAGGAGGATGGATACAGGTACTGGAATGGTCAGGGGGATGGATCCAGGTACTGGTATGGTCAGGTGGATGGATACAGGTACTGGTATGTTCAGGTGGATCCAGATACAGGTATGTTCAGGTGGATGGATACAGGTACTGGTATGGTCAGGTGGATGGATACAGGTACTGGTATGGTCAGGTGGGTGGATCCAGGTACTGGTATGGTCAGGTGGGTGGATCCAGGTACTGGTATGGTCAGGTGGATGGATACAGGTACTGGTATGGTCAGGTGGGTGGATCCAGTTACTGGTATGATCAGGTGGATGGATCCAGGTACTGGTATGGTCAGGTGAATGGATACAGGTAGTGGTATGGTCAGGTGGGTGGATCCAGGTACTGGTATGGTCAGGTGGATGGATGGATACAGGTACTGGTATGGTCAGGTGGATGGATGGATACAGGTACTGGTATGGTCAGGTGGATGGATCCAGGTACTGGTATGGTCAGGTAGATGGATCCAGGTACTGGTATGGTCAGGTGGATGGATACAGGTACTGGTATGGTCAGATGGATGGATACAGGTACTGGGATGGTCAGGTGGATGGATACAGGTACTGGTATGGTCAGGTGGGTGGATCCAGGTACTGGTATGGTCAGGTGGATGGATCCAGGTACTGGTATGGTCAGGTGGATGGATCCAGGTACTGGTATGGTCAGGTGGATGGATGGATCCAGGTACTGGTATGGTCAGGTGGATGGATGGATCCAGGTACTGGTATGGTCAGGTGGATGGATGCAGGTACTGGTATGGTCAGGTGGATGGATCCAGGTACTGGTATGGTCAGGTGGATGGATAGATCCAGGTACTGGTATGGTCAGGTGGGTGGATAGATCCAGGTACTGGTATGGTCAGGTGGGTGGATGGATCCAGGTACTGGTATGGTCAGGTGGATGGATCCAGGTACTGGTATGGTCAGGTGGATGGATCCAGGTACTGGTATGGTCAGGTGGATGGATCCAGGTACTGGTATGGTCAGGTGGGTGGATCCAGGTGCTGGTATGGTCAGGTGGGTGGATCCAGGTACTGGTATGGTCAGGTGGATGGATCCAGGTACTGGTATGTTCAGGTGGATGGATCCAGGTACTGGTATGTTCAGGTGGATGGATCCAGGTACTGGTATGGTCAGGTGGATGGATCCAGGTACTGGTATGGTCAGGTGAATGGATACAGGTACTGGTATGGTCAGGTGGATGGATCCAGGTACTGGTATGGTCAGGTGGATGGATCCAGGTACTGGTATGTTCAGGTGGATGGATCCAGGTACTGGTATGGTCAGGTGGATGGATCCAGGTAATGGTATGGTCAGGTGGATGGATGGATACAGGTACTGGTATGGTCAGGTGGATGGATCCAGGTACTGGTATGGTCAGGTGGATGGATCCAGGTACTGGTATGGTCAGGTGGATGGATCCCGGTACTGGTATGGTCAGGTGGATGGATCCAGGTACTGGTATGGTCAGGTGGGTAGATGGATCCAGGTACTGGTATGGTCAGGTGGGTAGATGGATCCAGGTACTGGTATGGTCAGGTGGATGGATACAGGTACTGGTATGGTCAGGTGGATGGATCCAGGTACTGGTATAGTCAGGTGGGTAGATGGATCCAGGTACTGGTATGGTCAGGTGGGTGGATGGATCCAGGTACTGGTATGGTCAGGTGGGTGGATGGATCAAGGTACTGGTATGGTCAGGTGGGTAGATGGATCCAGGTACTGGTATGGTCAGGTGGGTAGATACAGGTACTGGTATGGTCAGGTGGATGGATCCAGGTACTGGTATGGTCAGGTGGTTGGATGGATCCAGGTACTGGTATGGTCAGGTGGGTAGATACAGGTACTGGTATGGTCAGGTGGGTGGATGGATCCAGGTACTGGTATGGTCAGGTGGGTAGATATAGGTACTGGTATGGTCAGGTGGGTGGATGGATCCAGGTACTGGTATGGTCAGGTGGGTAGATACAGGTACTGGTATGGTCAGGTGGATGGATCCAGGTACTGATATGGTCAGGTGGATGGATCCAGGTACTGATATGGTCAGGTGGGTGGATGGATCCAGGTACCTGTATGGTCAGGTGGGTGGATCCAGGTACTGGTATGGTCAGGTGGATGGATCCAGGTACTGGTATGGTCAGGTGGGTGGATGGATCCAGCTACTGGTATGGTCAGGTGGGTAGATACAGGTACTGGTATGGTCAGGTGGATGGATACAGGTACTGGTATGTTGAGGTGGATGGATACAGGTACTGGTATGGTCAGGTGGATGGATCCAGATACTGTTATGGTCAGGTGGATGGATGGATCCAGGTACTGGTATGGTCAGGAGGATGGATCCAGGTACTGGTATGGTCAGGAGGATGGATGGATACAGGTACTGGTATGGTCAGGTGGGTGGATCCAGGTACTGGTATGGTCAGGTGGATGGATCCATGTACTGGTATGGTCAGGTGGATGGATACAGGTACTGGAATGGTCAGGTGGATGGATCCAGGTACCGGTATGGTCAGGTGGATGGATACAGGTACTGGTATGGTCAGGTGGGTAGATCCAGGTACTGGTATGGTCAGGTGGATGGATCCAGGTACTGGTATGGTCAGGTGGGTGGGTGGATCCAGGTACTGGTATGGTCAGGTGGGTGGATGGATACAGGTTCTGGTATGGTCAGGTGGATGGATCCAGGTACTGATATGGTCAGGTGGATGGATCCAGGTACTGGTATGGTCAGGTGGATGGAAACAGGTACTGTTATGGTCAGGTGGATGGATCCAGGTACTGGTATGGTCAGGTGGGTGGATACAGGTACTGGTATGGTCAGGTGGACGGATGGATCCAGTTACTGGTATGGTCAGGAGGATGGATACAGGTACTGGAATGGTCAGGTGGGTGGATACAGGTACTGGTATGGTCAGGAGGATGGATACAGGTACTGGTATGGTCAGGTGGGTGGATTCAGGTACTGGTATGGTCAGGAGGATGGATCCAGGTACTGGTATGGTCAGGAGGTTGGATCCAGGTACTGGTATGGTCAGGAGGATGGATGGATACAGGTACTGGTATGGTCAGGTGGGTGGATCCAGGTACTGGTATGGTCAGGTGGATGGATCCATGTACTGGTATGGTCAGGTGGATGGATACAGGTACTGGAATGGTCAGGTGGATGGATCCAGGTACTGGTATGGTCAGGTGGATGGATACAGGTACTGGTATGTTCAGGTGGATCCAGATACAGGTATGTTCAGGTGGATGGATACAGGTACTGGTATGGTCAGGTGGATGGATACAGGTACTGGTATGGTCAGGTGGATGGATCCAGGTGCTGGTATGGTCAGGTGGATGGATACAGGTACTGGTATGGTCAGGTGGGTAGATCCAGGTACTAGTATGGTCAGGTGGATGGATCCAGGTACTGGTATGGTCAGGTGGATGGATCCAGGTACTGGTATGGTCAGGTGGGTGGATACAGGTACTGGTATGGTCAGGTGGATGGATCCAGGTACTGGTATGTGCAGGTGGATGGATAAAGGTACTGGTATGGTCAGGTGGGTAGATGGATCCAGGTACTGGTATGGTCAGGTGGATGGATCCAGGTACTGGTATGGTCAGGTGGATGGATCCAGGTACTGGTATGGTCAGGTGGATGGATACAGGTACTGGTATGGTCAGGTGGGCAGGTGGATCCAGGTACTGGTATGGTCAGGTGGGTGGATGGATACAGGTACTGGTATGGTCAGGTGGATGGATCCAGGTACTGGTATGGTCAGGTGGATGGATCCAGGAACTGGTATGGTCAGGTGGATGGATACAGGTACTGTTATGGTCAGGTGGATGGATCCAGGTACTGGTATGGTCAGGTGGGTGGATACAGGTACTGGTATGGTCAGGTGGATGGATACAGGTACTGGTATGGTCTGGTGGATGGATACAGGTACTGGTATGGTCAGGTGGATGGATACAGGTACTGGTATAATCAGGTGGGTGGATCCAGGTACTGGTATGGTCAGGTGGGTGGATGGATACAGGTACTGGTATGGTCAGGTGGATGGATGGATACAGGTACTGGTATGGTCAGGTGGATGGATCCAGGTACTGGTATGGTCAGGTAGATGGATCCAGGTACTGGTATGGTCAGGTGGATGGATACAGGTACTGGTATGGTCAGATGGATGGATACAGGTACTGGTATGGTCAGGTGGATGGATACAGGTACTGGTATGGTCAGGTGGGTGGATCCAGGTACTGGTATGGTCAGGTGGATGGATACAGGTACTGGTATGGTCAGGTGGATGGATACAGGTACTGGTATGGTCAGGTGGGTAGATGGATCCAGGTACTGGTATGGTCAGGTGGATGGATGGATCCAGGTACTGGTATGGTCAGGTGGATGGATCCAGGTACTGGTATTGTCAAGTGGATGGATACAGGTACTGGTATGGTCAGGTGGATGGATCCAGGTACTGGTATGGTCAGGTGGATGGATACAGGTACTGGTATGGTCAGGTGGATGGATACAGGTACTGGTATGGTCAGGTGGGTAGATGGATCCAGGTACTGGTATGGTCAGGTGGATGGATGGATCCAGGTACTGGTATGGTCAGGTGGATGGATCCAGGTACTGGTATGGTCAAGTGGATGGATACAGGTACTGGTATGGTCAGGTGGATGGATCCAGGTACTGGTATGGTCAGGTGGATGGATCCAGGTACTGGTATGGTCAGGGGGATGGATACAGGTACTGGTATGGTCAGGTGGATGGATCCAGGTACTGGTATGGTCAAGTGGATGGATACAGGTACTGGTATGGTCAGGTGGATGGATCCAGGTACTGGTATGGTCAGGTGGATGGATCCAGGTACTGGTATGGTCAGGTGGATGGATCCAGGTACTGGTATGGTCAGGGGGATGGATCCAGGTACTGGTATGGTCAGGTGGGTAGATCCAGGTACTGGTATGGTCAGGTGGGTGGATCCAGGTACTGGTATGGTCAGGTGGGTGGATGGATCCAGGTACTGGTATGGTCAGGTAGGTAGATCCAGGTACTGGTATGGTCAGGTGGATGGATCCAGGTACTGGTATGGTCAGGTGGGTGGGTGGATCCAGGTACTGGTATGGTCAGGTGGGTGGATGGATACAGGTACTGGTATGGTCAGGTGGATGGATCCAGGTACTGGTATGGTCAGGTGGATGGATACAGGTACTGGTATGGTCAGGTGGGTGGATCCAGGTACTGGTATGGTCAGGTGGGTGGATGGATCAAGGTACTGGTATGGTCAGGTGGGTGGATGGATCCAGGTACTGGTATGGTCAGGTGGATGGATCCAGGTACTGGTATGGTCAGGTGGATGGATCCAGGTACTGGTATGGTCAGGTGGGTGGGTGGATCCAGGTACTGGTATGGTCAGGTGGGTGGATGGATACAGGTACTGGTATGGTCAGGTGGATGGATCCAGGTACTGGTATGGTCAGGTGGATGGATCCAGGTACTGGTATGGTCAGGTGGATGGATCCAGGTACTGTTATGGTCAGGTGGATGGATCCAGGTACTGGTATGGTCAGGTGGGTGGATACAGGTACTGGTATGGTCAGGTGGATGGATCCAGGAACTGGTATGGTCAGGTGGATGGATACAGGTACTGGTATGGTCAGGTGGATGGATACAGGTACTGGTATGGTCAGGTGGGTAGATGGATCCAGGTACTGGTATGGTCAGGTGGATGGATGGATCCAGGTACTGGTATGGTCAGGTGGATGGATCCAGGTACTGGTATTGTCAAGTGGATGGATACAGGTACTGGTATGGTCAGGTGGATGGATCCAGGTACTGGTATGGTCAGGTGGATGGATACAGGTACTGGTATGGTCAGGTGGATGGATACAGGTACTGGTATGGTCAGGTGGGTAGATGGATCCAGGTACTGGTATGGTCAGGTGGATGGATGGATCCAGGTACTGGTATGGTCAGGTGGATGGATCCAGGTACTGGTATGGTCAAGTGGATGGATACAGGTACTGGTATGGTCAGGTGGATGGATCCAGGTACTGGTATGGTCAGGTGGATGGATCCAGGTACTGGTATGGTCAGGGGGATGGATACAGGTACTGGTATGGTCAGGTGGATGGATCCAGGTACTGGTATGGTCAGGTGGATGGATACACGTACTGGTATGGTCAGGTGGATGGATACAGGTACTGGTATGGTCAGGTGGGTAGATGGATCCAGGTACTGGTATGGTCAGGTGGATGGATGGATCCAGGTACTGGTATGGTCAGGTGGATGGATCCAGGTACTGGTATGGTCAAGTGGATGGATACAGGTACTGGTATGGTCAGGTGGATGGATCCAGGTACTGGTATGGTCAGGTGGATGGATCCAGGTACTGGTATGGTCAGGTGGATGGATACAGGTACTGGTATGGTCAGGTTGATGGATACAGGTACTGGTATGGTCAGGTGGATGGATCCAGGTACTGGTATGGTCAGGGGGATGGATCCAGGTACTGGTATGGTCAGGTGGGTAGATCCAGGTACTGGTATGGTCAGGTGGGTGGATCCAGGTACTGGTATGGTCAGGTGGGTGGATGGATCCAGGTACTGGTATGGTCAGGTAGGTAGATCCAGGTACTGGTATGGTCAGGTGGATGGATCCAGGTACTGGTATGGTCAGGTGGGTGGGTGGATCCAGGTACTGGTATGGTCAGGTGGGTGGATGGATACAGGTACTGGTATGGTCAGGTGGATGGATCCAGGTACTGGTATGGTCAGGTGGATGGATACAGGTACTGGTATGGTCAGGTGGGTGGATCCAGGTACTGGTATGGTCAGGTGGGTGGATGGATCAAGGTACTGGTATGGTCAGGTGGGTGGATGGATCCAGGTACTGGTATGGTCAGGTGGATGGATCCAGGTACTGGTATGGTCAGGTGGATGGATCCAGGTACTGGTATGGTCAGGTGGGTGGGTGGATCCAGGTACTGGTATGGTCAGGTGGGTGGATGGATACAGGTACTGGTATGGTCAGGTGGATGGATCCAGGTACTGGTATGGTCAGGTGGATGGATCCAGGTACTGGTATGGTCAGGTGGATGGATCCAGGTACTGTTATGGTCAGGTGGATGGATCCAGGTACTGGTATGGTCAGGTGGGTGGATACAGGTACTGGTATGGTCAGGTGGATGGATCCAGGAACTGGTATGGTCAGGTGGATGGATACAGGTACTGGTATGGTCAGGTGGATGGATACAGGTACTGGTATGGTCAGGTGGGTAGATGGATCCAGGTACTGGTATGGTCAGGTGGATGGATGGATCCAGGTACTGGTATGGTCAGGTGGATGGATCCAGGTACTGGTATTGTCAAGTGGATGGATACAGGTACTGGTATGGTCAGGTGGATGGATCCAGGTACTGGTATGGTCAGGTGGATGGATCCAGGTACTGGTATGGTCAGGTGGATGGATACAGGTACTGGTATGGTCAGGTGGGTAGATGGATACAAGTACTGGTATGGTCAGGTGGATGGATCCAGGTACTGGTATGGTCAGGTGGATGGATCCAGGTACTGGTATGGTCAGGTGGATGGATACAGGTACTGTTATGGTCAGGTGGATGGATCCAGGTACTGGTATGGTCAGGTGGGTGGATACAGGAACTGGTATGGTCAGGTGGATGGATCCAGGTACTGGTATGGTCAGGTGGATGGATACAGGTACTGGTATGGTCAGGTTGATGGATACAGGTACTGGTATGGTCAGGTGGGTGGATCCAGGTACTGGTATGGTCAGGTGGGTGGATCCAGGTACTGGTATGGTCAGGTGGATGGATACAGGTAGTGGTATGGTCAGGTAGGTGGATCCAGGTACTGGTATGGTCAGGTGGATGGATACAGGTACTGGTATGGTCAGGTGGATGGATCCAGGTACTGGTATGGTCAGGTGGATGGATCCAGGTACTGGTATGGTCAGGTGGATGGATACAGGTACTGTTATGGTCAGGTGGATGGATACAGGTACTGGTATGGTCAGGTTGATGGATACAGGTACTGGTATGGTCAGGTGGGTGGATCCAGGTACTGGTATGGTCAGGTGGGTGGATCCAGGTACTGGTATGGTCAGGTGGGTGGATCCAGGTACTGGTATGGTCAGGTGGATGGATACAGGTACTGGTATGGTCAGGTGGATGGATACAGGTAGTGGTATGGTCAGGTAGGTGGATCCAGGTACTGGTATGGTCAGGTGGATGGATACAGGTACTGGTATGGTCAGGTGGATGGCCTCAGGCGGTGAAGCATCAACACGTGGTGTAAACATACATAGTAAACACAACTCTAGTCAGATTCACAAAACCCTATGCTCAGGAAATCCTAGACAACAACACAACACTTGAACAGCTATGCTGTACCTCATCCAAGCAGAATACACAATGTAGCTAGGTGTACATGATAACACAGACAGACAATCAGAGAGCCATTGTAACAGATGAAATGGAAAACATGAGTATGTAGATGACATGTCACACGTCATTATATCCAATAGGCTTGTCACAGAACAACGTGGCTAGCCAATCACTTCACAGAAAGGAAATAACAGGACTGCAATTCCATAGCAGTGATCAAGCAACCACATCCAGACAATGAAGGCCTTTACAAGTATGTGTTACTTTATCATGATACGCTGAGCCATTTGAAATGACGACTGAACTCAAAGACACACATCGACGTCTCACTATGGACATTATACAGCCTACCTATCGTTTACTGAGGCCTATAAACATGGTCACACGGTTTTATTAAAAAATATATTAATAAATCCTATTGGTGCTGGTCGTCGACAAAAGAAGGCAGAATAATGTTTCAAATCAATGCACAGTTAAAGGTAGGCCTATCTGTGCGTTTTGTGTCGCAGAAATAAACAAAATCCCATAAGGTTACAGATAATGAATGGTGAGACGGGTATCAAGTATGTCTCATGCTATAGCAGGACTGTGATTACACATCTATATTGTGTTTTCTGGATGCATTGGGTTTTTTTTTACGCATGGTCTATTCCTATGCTTAACGACATGTTACGTAGACTAGCGTGTTGTATGAGACTGCCTTCATACTAAAGGTTACTGTAGACTACTCCGAATAGAATCATCACATTACCCTGAGCGTGTAGTCTACGTTGGGTAGCCTAGGTACTAACATCCTCATGAAAAGATAAAGCTCTGTTACTTCATGACAGAAAAACGACGGGGCCCCGTAAAATATCACGTTTGGTTCACCCTGGCCCCCAAAAATTCACACGGTGTTTACCTTAAAGGCCACACTGTTGAGATCGATATCTCTTTGTACCATTCTCCACATATATAACTGCATTTACTAATCTCATCATAGACTACGGTATAGGCTATCTACCCAACATAATAACACTTTTATCCAAAACCGTGCATAGACTCGACATGCAAATCTACAGGACCAACCGGGTGCACCTGCCTAACGTCTGCAGTGATGGGAAGGAAAAAGATGACAGCATAAAATATTTACTATATCCAGACTAGTATTAAATCCACATAAGGCATCAACTCACCGTGTGTTTAGTCACTGTCTCCCGTCATTATTTGTTTAATCCTCACTGGTCCCTTGTATCTCTGTGTGTTTCGTGTTTTATTTTCCCTGTGTGATAAACATGCCCGCCAGACTGTCTGTCTGTGCTCCTCTCATCCTCCTCCCGTCATTCTGTCTCTCTCTCCGCCTGCTGCTGCAGCACTAAAGTCACTCCCACCGTTCCGTTCCACAGCATGACGTCAAGGATCAACAGCGTCCACCCCTCCTTTAATGCCATTGACTATTTCCCTTGCCTCTCTCTCTCTCCCTCTCTGTCTCTCTCTCTCTCTCCATTTCTCTCTCTCTCTCTCTCTCTCTCTCTCTCTCTCTCTCTCTCTCTCTCTCTCTCGCGCAGTGTCTCTCTGTCTGTCTGGCAACCGAATTGAGAACCCGCCGGCCGATTTGGGCGCTTGTCTGGTTGTAGGCTTAAACCAACATAATTTAGGAGACGGGATTCTTCTTGAGTAGTGTGATGGTTACATAAATGGCGCTGGTACTTATACACTGTGTTACTATGCTTAAACTAGGCTTCATTATTACAGCAAGGGGCACACCAGTGGATGGCGCTTGTCGGATCCCGGCAGGCTGAAAGACCGTGGATAGACAGTGCCGTCATGTTTTCGAGTGGCTACATTGTTGCTCTGTACATCAATGGCATTGTTCTGTATTTGAATGGCTGATGATGTGCAGTACAGCGATAACCATGGCCTACTGTAGTCTCACATAAAAAAAAAGAAGAAAAAAAAGAATTCTAATTCTGTCTGTGTAGTCATTCGTTTTAATTATTAGCCCATATAATTTTCATTAAAACCAGAAATAGGGACTAGACACATATACATTAACATCTTACCAGCCAATCACAAGTTGATGTGTGTCTGATGTCTCATGTGGACAGAAAGGACACATTTATTTTTTTATTTTACCTTTATTCAACTAGTCAGTTAAGAACAAATTCTTATTTTCAATGACGGCCTCGGAACAGCGGGTTAACTGCCTTGTTCAGGGGCAGAACGACAGATTTCTCCCTTGTCAGCTCTGGGATTCTGTCTTGCAACCTTTCGGTTACAAGTCCAACGCTCTAACCACTAGGCTACGCTGCCGCCCCATCCCAACAGAAAACAGTCAATGCAATATTCATATGACTATAGACTATATATACAAACGTTTGTGGACACCACTTCAAATTAGTGGATTCGGCTATTTCAGTCACATCCGTTGCTGACAGGTGTATAAAATCAAACACACCGCCATGCAATCTCCATAGACAAACATTGGCACTAGAACGGTCTTATTGAAGAGCTCAGTGACATTCAACGTGGCACCGTCATAGGATGCCACCTTTCTAACAAGTCAGTTCATCAAATATCTGCCCTGCTGGAGCTGCCCCGGTCAACTGGAAGTGCTGTTATTGTGAAGTGGAAACATCTAGGAGCAACAATGGCTCAGCCGCGAAGTGGTAGGCCACACAAGCTCACAGAACAGGACCGCCGAGTGCTGAAGTGTATAGTGCGTAAAAATTGTCTGTCCTCGGTTACAACACTCACTACCGAGTTCCCAACTGCCTCTGGAAGCAACGTCAGCACAACAACTGTTGGTCAAGAGCTTCATGAAATGGATTTCCATGGCCGAGCAGCTGCACACAAGCCTAAGATCACCATGCGAGGAGATGCCAGGAGAACGCTACCTTCCCCAATGCATAGTGCCAACTGTAAAGTTTGGTGGAGGAGGAATAATGGTTCGGGCTAGACCTCTTAGTTCCAGTGAAGGGAAATCTTAATGCTACAGCGTACAGTGACATTCTAGATGATTCTGTCCTTCCAACTTTGTGGCAATAGTTTGGGGAAGGCACTTTCCTGTTTCAGCATGACAATATCCCCGTGCACAAAGTGAGTTCCATACAGAAATGGTTTGTTGAGATTGGTGTGGAAGAACATGACTGGTCTGCACAGAGCCCTGACCTCAACCCCATCAAACACCTTTGGGATGAATTGGCACGCCGACTGTGAGCCAGGCCTAATCGGCCAACATAGATGACCGACCTCATTAATGCTCTTGTGGAAGCAAGTCTCTGCAGCAATGTTCCAACATCTAGTAGAAAGCCTTCCCAGAACAGTGGAGGTTGTTATAGCAGTAAAGGGGGGACCAACTACATATTAATGCCCATGATTTTGGAATGAGATGTTCGACGAGCTGGTGTCCACATACTTTTGGTCATGTAGTGTATATTATTAAACATTAGGAACACCTGCTCTTTCCCTGACAGACTGACCAGGTGAATCCAGGTGAAAGCTATGATCCCTTATTGATGTCACCTCTTATATCCATTTAAATCAGTGTAGATGAAGGGGAGGAGACGGGTTAAAGAAGGATTTTTAAGTCTTGGGACATGGATTGTGTATGTGTGCCATTCAGAATGGGCAAGACAAAAGATTTAAGTGCCTTTGAATGGGGTATGGTAGTACAGTAGGTGCTGGGCGCACTGGTTTGAGTGTGTCAAGAACTGCAACGCTGCTGGGTTTTTCAACACTCAATAGTTTCCTGTGTGTATCAAGAATGGTCCACCACTCAAAGGACAGCCAGCCAACTTGACCCAACTGTGGGAAGCATTGGAGTCAACATGGGCCAGCATCCCTGTGGAACGCTTTAGACGCCTTGTCCCTGCCCCGACGATTGAGGCTGTTCTGAGGGCAAAAGGGGGACAACTCAATATAAGGAAGGTGTTCCTAATGTTTTGTAAACTCAGTGTATATAGCCTAGTCAGGTCCAAAATTATTGGCACCGTTGATAAAGATGAGTAAAAAAGGCTGTATAAAAAACAAAAAAATCTGCTTTATTGTATGCTCTAAAAATTGGGAAATTATATTATTTTATACTAACACAGAGAAAGATATTTTTGTTTCACAAGTAATACTTTTCTCTCTCTGAAAAAAATAGAGGTCAAAATTATTGGCACCGCTGTTTTCAATACCTCGCGATGATAACTGAGTCTTTTTCTAAAAATCGTTAATGAGATTGGAGAAAACTTTGGGAGGAATCTTAGACCATTCCTCCATACAGAATCTGTCCAGATCCTTGATATCCTTTGTCTGCTCTTTGACTGTCTTCTTCAATGGGGACAATTATGGACTGTCTTCTTCAATGGGGGTCCATGAGGATGAGATGACCATTGCAAAATGTTGATTTAGTCGTCAATTTCTTTGTGAAATTTTATGTGTGCTATTATCTTGCTGGAAGATCCACTCGCTGGTAGAAGGAAAACAGGTTTTTGGTTAAAATGTCCCGGTACTGGGTAAAGTTCATGATGACGTTGACCCTAACAAGGGCCCCAGCACCAGTGGAAGCAAAACATAAAATATCCACCACCATATTTTTTACAGTAGGTATGGGATTATTTTCTGCTTATCACATCTTTCTTTCAACACCAAACCCTGGCCAAAGAGCTCTATTTTCATGTAATCTGACCATAACACCGGATCAAATTACATTTGTTAGATGACATGAAAATAGCAAAAATAATATTCATATAGTCTATAGACTACTAACTCGGCCATCTGAAACTTCATATGAGCAGTCTCTTTTTGCTCCTACTCATTCAGTCAAGCCTCTCTTCCTGTCATGTGATATTTCAGCTTTATAATGCCATTCGCTCCTACTCATTCAGTCAAGCCTCTCTTCCTGTCATGTGATATTTCAGCTTTATAATGCCATTCGCTCCTACTCATTCAGTCAAGCCTCTCTTCCTGTCATGTGATATTTCAGCTTTATAATGCCATTCGCTCCTCCTCATTCAGTCAAGCCTCTCTTCCTGTCATGTGATATTCAGCTGTATAACGTCATTACCACACAACAGTACATTGGAGTGGGAAACACTACTCTAAACTGACTCCTTATCAGTCTTCTCATCTGGGCAGTCATCTTTCTCCCGATCCTTCTCTTCCTCTCCTAGTGATTTGGGTCACAGCTGGTCTGCCAGAGGGAATCTGAGGTGGGGGGGGGTGAGTTGGTACCTTGGCCTGGCTGAGTGGTGAGAGAAACAAACAAACAACCAGCCACTAGCCTGGCTGTATAATGTATAGGAAGACATGGCATGAGAATAATAGAAGTGGTGGCTAAAGCATATATAGTGTGGGACTAACCACCACAGCAGTATTGTGACACAAATACCTTTGTACAACCCATTCTATATAACTGAACTAAAGGACTATCGCCCCCGTAGCACTTCTTTCATATGTATATACTGTGTTCTAGTCAAGGCCTTCCTATGCATCTATTGCTATATACACTCTTCTATCCTACAGATATACTATATCCACACTGTACATAATGTCTATACATAATCACATACGTATTTATACTACGGACATTGCTCGTCATAATATTTATACTTTTCTTAATTCCACTCTTTTCCTTTTAGATTAGTGTGTATTGTTAGATATTACTGCACTGTTTGGGAGCTAGGAAGACAAGCATTTCGCTACACCCACAACATCTGCTAAATGTGTACGCGACCAATACAATTGGATAAGCTTCTATCCAAAGAACACAGACAGTGGATAGCGATACAAGTCCAATACCAGCCATTGCAGTTGAAGCAGAGCCTTTACAGAGCAAGTCATTGTCAAGAGGACGGTCACGTGTGTTTTAGGAGCAGAGGATCCAAGATCACTCCGTTGCGGATGAGTAAGGAAGTTATACTGTAAAAAAATTAATAAAAAAAACAGTTACGTGACATTTGTTTCAAATGCAGTTTCTCCCCCAGAAATAATAAGTCTCCATATTTTAAATAAAAGTTTATTAAAAGGTTAACAAGCTCAACAGTAACTAAACTGAAAAGGCAGTTCTAAGAAACAAATGTATTTAAAAAAAAGTCATGCAAGCAATATCCAAGGCTTTGACTGGTCCATTCACTCCCATTGATTCAGATGGTGGTATATACACACACATAAGGGTTTAAGTGTATCTTCTTTACAGCCATTACTTTAATAAATTATATATATACAGTCCTGTCTGTCTGTGATATGGGGTGGTCTCTCTCCACCCTCCTCTTCATCAGTAACGTCTCAGCTGATGCCATGGACTTCGTTCACTCTGCAGCATTACCAGTGTCTGATAAGAGAAAAGAAGCTGGTCAGGTAAGTCTGGTAATAAATTGTGCATTTCAATGAGAATCTGCAAATGGGTGGTCTAAATTAAAATCAAACTACTGTGTGAGAAATAGTCATTCACTTTGTCTTATACTTGGAAGAGAAGTGTGCAATCTAGTTCTAACGGAGTCTGTTTGAAGATGAAGAGAAAATGGCCTGAGAAATAAAAAAAGTGAGCTTACTTTTCCCATCGCAGGCGACTATCTTGACTTTGTCCACCTTGACCAGATCTGTCACCTCCCTGAACTCCACATCATTCAGAACGAAGGTCCACACATTGTCACAGAATCTATAGGTGTTTAGTGACCCCTAGAGGCGAGAGAATGTCACAACACATTAAAAAGGTGTACAAAGCAGAATGGCATTTTAACCAAATGATGTATTAATAAAACAACGTACAGCTATGATTTCAGCTCATTTTCAACCAGGGATGGGAAAGCTTATCTGCAAGGCTTACGTGTGGGTGAAGGCTTTTGCTCCAGCCAAAAACAGTCATCTGTTTCAACTAACCAATTGTGTACATATCAATTATATTACATTCTTCCACTACTTATTATCTGACTTTGATTATATTGATATTGTACTGCACTGTTGAGGGAGCTTGCAAGTAAGCATTAGGCTGCACCGTTTATACCAGTTGTAAACTGTGTACGTGACGAATAAACTTCGATTTGATTTAACCATAACCTTCAATACAGTCTTTGTTGAATCAGCTGTGATGTTGCTTTGGCTAGAGAGAAAGCCTGCACCTGTAGCAGCCCCCGCACCCGTATTTGTCCCTTTTTTTAAGGTAGGCGCAAACAGGGGAGTAATAATTAGTCCAAACAATTGCAAACAGTTTTGCCCATGAAAACAAGAGTTTCTATTAGAGAAATTCAGGTCGGTCTCTTCCTCGTTTCGTTTGCTTCCTAGTGAACACAAGCCAGTCCTCACCTTAAAGTTGACCCTGTTGCGAACCCGGTTGGCCAGCGCTGTGTTGATGGCTTTGTCAAACTGGAGGAGAACTTGAAGCGCCAACTGCGGCGTGATCTGTTGGGTCTAGGAAAATAGGTAGACAACCGTTTCTCATTTCATCATGACTCAAGTTAACATTGTAAGAAATATACTGCTCCAAAAAATAAAGGGAACACTTAAACAACACATCCTAGATCTGAATGAAAGAAATAATCTTATTAAATACTTTTTTCTTTACATAGTTGAATGTGCTGACAAAAATCACAAAAATAATCAATGGAAATCCAATTTATCAACCCATGGAGGTCTGGATTTGGAGTCACACATAAAATTAAAGTGGAAAACCACACTACAGGCTGATCCAACTTTGATGTAATGTCCTTAAAACAAGTCAAAATGAGGCTCAGTAGTGTGTGTGGCCTCCACGTGCCTGTATGACCTCCCTACAACGCCTGGGCATGCTCCTGATGAGGTGGCGGATGGTCTCCTGAGGGATCTCCTCCCAGACCTGGACTAAAGCATCCGCCAACTCCTGGACAGTCTGTGGTGCAACGTGGCGTTGGTGGATAAAGCGAGACATGATGTCCCAGATGTGCTCAATTGGATTCAGGTCTGGGGAATGGGCGGGCCAGTCCATAGCATCAATGCCTTCCTCTTGCAGGAACTGCTGACACACTCCAGCCACATGAGGTCTAGCATTGTCTTGCATTAGGAGGAACCCAGGGCCAACCGCACCAGCATATGGTCTCACAAGGGGTCTGAGGATCTCATCTCAGTACCTAATGGCAGTCAGGCTACCTCTGGCGAGCACATGGAGGGCTGTGCGGCCCCCCAAAGAAATGCCACCCCACACCATGACTGACCCACCGCCAAACCGGTCATGCTGGAGGATGTTGCAGGCAGCAGAACATTCTCCACGGCGTCTCCAGACTCTGTCACGTCTGTCACGTGCTCAGTGTGAACCTGCTTTCATCTGTGAAGAGCACAGGGCGCCAGTGGCGAATTTGCCAATCTTGGTGTTCTCTGGCAAATGCCAAACGTCCTGCACGGTGTTGGGCTGTAAGCACAACCCTCACCTGTGGATGTCGGGCCCTCATACCACCCTCATGGAGTCTGTTTCTGACCGTTTGAGCAGACACATGCACATTTGTGGCCTGCCGGAGGTCATTTTGGAGGGCTCTGGCAGTGCTCCTCCTGCTCCTCCTTGCACAAAGGCGGAGGTAGCGGTCCTGCTGCTGGGTTGTTGCCCTCCTACGGCCTCCTCCACGTCTCCTGATGTACTGGCCTGTCTCCTGGTAGCGCCTCCATGCTCTGGACACTACGCTGACAGACACAGCAAACCTTCTTGCCACAGCTCGCATTGATGTGCCATCCTGGATGAGCTGCGCTACCTGAGCCGCTTGTGTGGGTTGTAGACTCCGTCTCATGCTACCACTAGAGTGAAAGCACCGCCAGCATTCAAAAGTGACCAAAACATCAGCCAGGAAGCATAGGAACTGAGAAGTGGTCTGTGGTCCCCACACCTTTTATTGGGGGTGTCTTGCTAATTGCCTATAATTTCCACCTGTTGTCTATTCCATTTGCACAACAGCATGTGAAATTTATTGTCAATCAGTGTTGCTTCCTAAGTGGACAGTTTGATTTCACAGAAGTGTGATTGACTTGGAGTTACATTGTGTTGTTTAAGTGTTCCCTTTATTTTTTTGAGCAGTGTATATACCTAGCTACTGTTTTCAGATGAGTAGCTAACAGTAGCTGGCAAAGTATAGTAGCTTGTGATTGAGAAGTGCTGGAGTGAAGCTTGAACCAGAAATCCTGAATTTACTGAGCTAATGCACCACCATCACCTAGTCGCGCATACGCGGATAACAGCTAACTAATGAGCCAGTTACTAGCTATCAGAGAACTAGCAATGAAAATGTAGTGAATCCAAATAACGTTAATCACTACGAACTTCGGTGAAACACATTAGCCAGCTTCATTTAGTCAATCAAAACTGAGCCTGTAAATGAGCTTTCTCGAACTAATATTTTAGCTTGCTAGCTTCTTCGTTCAAATCAGACGTCACTGCAGCCATTTATGGAGATGCTTCTTGTTAGCGTGGCTAACTAGTTAGTTAGCTATGTAGAAGACGAGAAGGTAACTAGCTAGCTAACCAGTTATTTCTCGTGAAAGATAACACCTTTCAGATATCGAAGTTTACGATGGATAATGTGGCTTCATAATTAGCTAACTTAACTTGCTATCCCAAACAAAGTGCAACTAGATAACGTTAGCTAATTATCTAGCTAGCTTGGAAGCTAGCATAGCTGCAGTTTACCTGAATTAGCTCGTCAAGGCTCTCTTGCAGACTGTTTCCTAGCGTCGTATTTCTGTAGAGCTGGTATGCCATTGTAATAAATGAATTTACTAGTAAGATTGTGCAATTGCACAATTCACTACCAAAGTACGATTTACTAGCGGTGTTTTCAGAAACCGACCTGTGAGCCCCCGACTACGGAACACCGCGGAGGACAAACACAATATTACGTATCGTATATTCCCCCCAGAACGTCCAGCAAGCCTTTATACCGGTAAGAACCGCTAGATGGTAGCAGATGACAAAAGAACAGGGTGATTCACTAGAACTGTATCTGTACTGAAGAAAGAAAAGTCTGCAAGGGTACTGTTATCTGTGGATAAGAGACGGAAGACACACTATTGATTGTGTATATTGTTTTTATTGACTGACAAAAGGTTTGTGTCAATGCAATATTATTATTTTTTTTAAGTATATATTTTTTTCAACAATTATACAATTATCTTAATGAAATACTTTTTTAGATTCCATCAGTTGAGTACAATTTCAAAAGCAACAAACAAGCATGTTATGAAAAGGAATATAAACTGTAAAGTACTTTTTTTTTGTGAATACTTAGATATTTAAGTACTTTTGAAAATGATGTATTATCAACAATACTGTTTATAAAGACTAATGATGTTAACTCCCAAATCCACCATTCATATGTTTTCCCCCCACGATAAGACTTCCACAGTAATCTCTTACATTAATCAGTAAAGAGCAGTCTCTCAGCTTTGTGATACGAAAAAAAAATCACTTTTTTTTTATCACACTGGAAGAGACAGTGTCAAGGCTAATGCTAACAGAACAGAGTTATTCGTTAGAGATGCCAGAGTAGGATAAATGCATCTGCCCACAGATGCCTGAATAAGCATTTATATATACAAAACACCAGATAAATCATGGTTAGAGCAAGAGGAGATTTTGTCAACTTCATTTCAACATTATACATGGTTGTTTTGGTAATGCATAGATCTATTGAAGGAGCGGATTTGAAATGCCACTTTTTTTTAAAATTTCTTTCTTCTTTTACAGAGAATACAAATAAAAGGAAATTACATTGTAAATATGTCAGAGCAGGTAATGCAATTATTTGGACAAAGTCGGGGACTGGTGGGCTCAACATAAACCAAAACTATTGACATTGATCTATGTATCTATCTATTCAGTTTCCCCCAGAATAAAAGTCATTGAGTTCAATTAACTTATTTATATGTCCTTACAGTGGTATGTTAATAGAGGAGGCGGGGTTTACAGTGGTATGTTAATGGAGGAGACGTGGTTTACAGTGGTATGTTAATAGAGGAGGCGGGGTTTACAGTGGTATGTTAATGGAGGAGACGTGGTTTACAGTGGTATGTTAATGGAGGAGACGTGGTTTACAGTGGTATGTTAATGGGGGAGGAGGGGTTTACAGTGGTATGTTAATAGAGGAGGCGGGGTTTACAGTGGTATGTGTTAATGGAGGAGGGGTTTACAGTTGTATGTTAATGGGGGAGGCGGGGTTTACAGTGGTATGTTAATGGAGGAGGCGGGGTTTACAGTGGTATGTGTTAATAGAGGAGGAGGGGTTTACAGTGGTATGTGTTAATGGAGGAGGCGGGGTTTACAGTGGTATGTGTTAATGGAGGAGGCGGGGTTTACAGTGGTATGTGTTAATAGAGGAGGAGGGGTTTACAGTGGTATGTGTTAATGGAGGAGGCGGGGTTTACAGTGGTATGTTAATGTAGGAGGTGGGGTTTACAGTGGTATGTGTTAATGGAGGAGGAGGGGTTTACAGTGGTATGTTAATGGAGGAGGCGGGGTTTACAGTGGTATGTTAATGTAGGAGGTGGGGTTTACAGTGGTATGTGTTAATTGAAGAGGCGTGGTTTACAGTGGTATGTTAATGGAGGAGGCGGGGTTTACAGTGATATGTTAATGGAGGAGGAGGGGTTTACAGTGGTATGTTAATGGGGAGGAGGAGGAGTTTACAGTGGTATGTTAATGTAGGAGGCGGGGTTTACAATGGTATGTTAATGGAGGAGGTGGGGTTTACAGTGGTATGTGTTAATGGAGGAGGTGGGGTTTACAGTGGTATGTGTTAATGGAGGAGGCGGGGTTTACAGTAGTATGTGTTAACGGAGGAGGCGGGGTTTACAGTGGTATGTGTTAATGGAGGAGGTGGGGTTTACAGTGGTATGTGTTAATTGAGGAGGAAGGGTTTACAGTGGTATGTTAATGGGGGAGGCAGGGTTTACAGTGGTATGTGTTAATGGAGGAGGAGGGGTTTACAGTGGTATGTTAATAAGGGAGGAGGGGTTTACAGTGGTATGTTAATGTAGGAGTTGGGGTTTACAGTGGTATGTTAATGGCGGAGGTGGGGTTTACAGTGATATGTTAATGAAGGAGGTGGGGTTTACAGTGGTATGTTAATGGTGGAGGAGGGGCTTACAGTGGTATGTTAATGAGGAGGCGTGGTGCAGAGCAGTAGATGATGATCAATAGAGAAAACAGGAAGGAAATGGGTACTACTTCCTTCATTTAATTACTGTGTCAAACTGAATTACATAACCAATCACAAAACAAGCACACAGCAGCAGATATGGCTTATCTACTGTGTGTGTGTGTGTGTGTGTGTGTGTGTGTGTGTGTGTGTGTGTGTGTGTGTGTGTGTGTGTGTGTACACCAAAGTGTTTCCATCACAACATCACAGCTCAGCTCAACATTTAGTCTTTTCGCTTTTGTTTAACGCTTTTCCTTTCGACACGTGACTTTTTACTTTGGAGCTCAATCTCCACAACAGTCCCACTGGCACCCCTCTGTTACTTACTGACCGTTAGAACACACACACACACACACACATTAGATCTCATTCAATCAGTTGCAGATAAAGGAAAGCACACTGCAGGTTCACAGAGAATGTTGATCCTACCAGAGGTGTTAATCATACAGAGATGGCGTCCCTCTCACGGACATAGAGTAGCTACTGTATTATAGACACAGTACAGATGTAGGTGCTTCATTTGATCACCCTGTTGCAGGATAACTTTACATTTAAAACGTGTAGTGTATTTGAGGTCTAAAAGGCTTCTGAAGTTTGTAATTTCCAATTTGGAATTTCAGACTTGATTTTCCGTTACGATAAATGTATCAACCGCTACGAAAATGTCCATTAATTATAATCCACATAATAATTCACATTTCCTGTTGCTGCAGGATTATTTTCCTGCTGTAGCACACTGGCTCAAATGAAGTCCTTACATCTGTATCCTTGTAGCCACAGTAGCCTCTGCCTTGTAGCCACAGTACCCTCTGTCTTGTAGCCACAGTGGCCTCTGACTTGTAGCTACAGTGGCCTCTGACTTGTAGCCTCAGTAGTCTCTGTCTTGTAGCCACAGAAGCCTCTGCCTTGTAGCCTCTGTCTTGTAGCCACAGTGGCCTCTGTCTTGTAGTCACAGTGGCCTTTGTCTTGTAGTCACAGTGGCTTCAGTCTTGTAGCCACAGTAACCTCTGTCTTGTAGCCTCTGTCTTGTAGTCACAGTAACCTCTGTCTTGTAGTTACAGTAGCCTCAGTCTTGTAGCCTCTGTCTTGTAGTTACAGTAGCCTCTGTCTTGTAGCCACAGTAACCTCTGTCTTGTAGCCTCTGTCTTGTAGCCACAGTAACCTCTGTCTTGTAGCCACAGTGGCCTCTGTCTTGTAGCCACAGTGGCCTCTGACTTGTAGCCACAGTGGCCTCTGACTTGTAGCCTCAGTAGTCTCTGTCTTGTAGCCACAGAAGCCTCTGCCTTGTAGCCTCTGTCTTGTAGCCACAGTGGCCTCTGTCTTGTAGTCACAGTGGCCTTTGTCTTGTAGTCACAGTGGCCTCTGTCTTGTAGTCACAGTACCCTCTGTCTTGTAGTCACAGTGGCTTCAGTCTTGTAGCCACAGTAACCTCTGTCTTGTAGCCTCTGTCTTGTAGTCACAGTAACCTCTGTCTTGTAGTCACAGTAGCCTCAGTCTTGTAGCCTCTGTCTTGTAGTCACAGTAGCCTCTGTCTTGTAGCCACAGTAACCTCTGTCTTGTAGCCTCTGTCTTGTAGCCACAGTAACCTCTGTCTTGTAGCCACAGTGGCCTCTGTCTTGTAGCCACAGTGGCCTCTGTCTTGTAGCCTCTGTCTTGTAGCCACAGTGGCCTTTGTCTTGTAGCCACAGTAACCTCTGTCTTGTAGCCACAGTGGCCTCTGACTTGTAGACTTTGACTTGTAGCCACAGTGGCCTCTGACTTGTAGCCTCTGTCTTGTAGCCACAGTGGCCTCTGTCTTGTAGCCACAGTAACCTCTGTCTTGTGGCCTCTGTCTTGTAGCCACAGTACCCTCTGACTTGTAGCCACATCCTTTGGAGAGTCATACAAATGAAGGCTGTACTATGTGATTGCATATTTATTCACTGTCTCAATGAGACAACTAGAGAATTCCCTGTATCCTTCTGATGCTGTTTTCTAATATGATACTGCTGTCTACTTTCAGTAATGCTGCTAATTAGCACATTACTGTTGACTCATTAAGATCAGAGAGCTTTGTTAAATAAGAAATAGTCCTCTCGAAATTACAGTACATGTCCAACATTTTGTGACTCTGTTGTGTTTGCCTTTGCTTCTGTTGGCAGGCCTCCACTAATTCAGCAAATGTTACCTTTTTGAAGTAAGAAAAATGTACTTTGGCAAATACACATAGACAAAATGAAATATTTTCTAAATTGCAGAGAGGATCAGCTTCCCCAGTTTAAGAAAATCAAACTTCATTAGATGATTTACATTTACGTCATTTAGCAGACACTCTTATCCAGAGCGACTTACAAATTGGTGCATTCACCTTATGATATCCAGTGGAACAACCACTTTACAATAGTATATCTATATCTTTTTATTTAAAAAAACTAGGCAAGTCAGTTAAGAACAAATTCTTATTTTTCAATGATGGCCTAGGAACAGTGGGTTAACTGCCTTGTTCAGGGGCAGAATGACAGAATGACCTTGTCAGCGCGGGGATTTGAACTTGCAACCTTTCGATTACTAGACCAACGCTCTAACCACTAGGCTACCTGCCGCCCCGTCATCACACACAGTTTAACAGTGATGTACTGCAGTGGAAGTTGGTACATGGTGGGGATTGGATGGACTACAGTTTAACAGTGATGTACTGCAGTGGAAGTTGGTACATGCTGGTGATTGGATGGACTCTACAGTTTAACAGTGATGTACTGCAGTGGAAGTTGGTACATGCTGGTGATTGGATGGACTCTACAGTTTAACAGTGATGTACTGCAGTGGAAGTTGGTACATGCTGGTGATTGGATGGACTCTACAGTTTAACAGTGATGTACTGCAGTGGAAGTTGGTACATGCTGGTGATTGGATGGACTCTACAGTTTAACAGTGATGTACTGCAGTGGAAGTTGGTACATGCTGGGGATTGGATGGACTCTACAGTTTAACAGTGATGTACTGCAGTGGAAGTTGGTACATGCTGGTGATTGGATGGACTCTACAGTTTAACAGTGATGTACTGCAGTGGAAGTTGCAAACATGAAATGAACAATATAACACCACTTTTTAACTTAAAGATTGTGAAAATGCGTGGAGCCAATTTGGTAAATAACTGGTTTTGGCTGGTTCTTTTAACGGATCCTATTGAAGTAATGTGGATTAAGGGTGTATAGATATCATTATTAATGATCACACAGGCTAAAAGGAGGATGAGAGAGACGACAGAAAGAAAAGCAGATCGTGTTCCAATGTGGTGCGATGTTTGGCTAAATGAATATTTAACAGCTGATGAAATATTAACGGGGAACTAATGAGGGAAACATTAGAAAACAGCACGATAAATAATGACGTGCCACAAAAAAAAGTGCACTTCAAACTGCGTGGCGTACAAAATGTTTTGCGGTGTTTTTACAGTACAGAACCATGCTGCGTCACAAATGCTACCCTACTTCCTTTTTTGTTGTTGTGCACTATATTAGACTAGAGCCCTATGGACCCTGGTCAAAAGTAGTGCACTAAATAGGGAATAGGGTGCCATTTGTCCCCTTTTTACTGCCCACACTAACCATTAGTCTAATTTGAACTCTGCTGTCAGAACAGTTTGTTTTCAATATGCCAGTCGTTAGGACGACTCACAAGGTCTGTGTTCCAGTAGGCAGCAGGGTTAGGAAATGAATCCTATTAGTTTTCTACTCGGTTTATACGTCCACAAATAACATCCTATTCCCTATATAGTGCACTACTTTTGACCAGGACCCTATTCCCTATATAGAGCACTACTTTTGACCAGGACCCTATTCCCTATATAGTACACTACTTTTGACCAGGACCCATAGAGTTCCATTTGGGATGCAGACAGGGTAGTTTGGATTACAGCCAGTAATCAGTTAAGTAGAAGGATAATGTCCTGTGTTTGCTCTGGCTCTTGTTTTCTTTGACCATAATAAGATTTTTTGCTGTCCAAAAAACTTGACCTCTGAATATAACCCGTATTCAGTCAATGTGTAATTGTCCTACTTTTACAACAAAGTTATTTTGTAAAATCCAATAAACAGTATGCACTTTGTAATGCTTACAAATGCTTCCATATTTTGAGTCATTGTACATTTTCTAGCACATTCTCAGGCAACAGAATAGTTGCTAGTGGCCTGATTGGTGGCTCTATAACGGCATCACTTAGTGACATGATAGTAGTGGTTGATTACGATTCACTTTATGTTTCATAGATATTAACAGCCACTGTATTGGCCCTAACCCTGTCCCTAACCCTGTCCCTGTCCCTGTCCCTAACCCAGTCCCTAACGCCGTCCCTGTCCCTAACCCTGTCCCCAACCCTGGAGAGTGTCTGATTCACTCAGAATGATCATCATTATACATCAACAACATTTACACACTTTTCTAAATCGGCTAATTAAATCTGCAAACAAATAATTACATGAGCCAATGAGAACAATTAATTCCACAATGCCTCTGAGACTTGGATCTGCATATTGAATTAGTTAATTATCATGCTGTGAAAAATGGAGTGGAACTGGAGGGATTTTATGCTTTCTGTACCTTGAAATCTAGTTTTGTAATAAATGTTGGAACCTGATTTGACTCCATTTGATTACAGCACCTGAATTTTACCACCTGTGCATATCTGCGCTCTTTTAATTTTTAACATCAACCCCTGTACCTCCTGAAATGTAATACGATGTAAACAATCACGGTATAATAATAACCATATTAATTATTCAATAATATGGTGGTCCGTTTATAAATTACATTTATTTTTTGGGGGATCTGTAGCACAAACATCACAGATTTTCATAGCAGTCAACATTATTGCAATTCTTAATTCTCAATTTGTACACGTTTATCATTGAAACCATATCAATAAAAGCACAAGTGACAGATATTTTCCCCTTTCTTCCCCTCTTCCGTTAAATCACCACAACACAATGGAAGACCGTGATCTGTGAAAATGAAAATGACTAAATAGTATTTTGGGACAATTATTAAAAAAAAAAAAAAAAAAGTCCCTCCTCACTATTAAAATGCAGTGTGAACCGCTGAAGGCTGGTTAATGTATAGCTGTTGTAAGAGCTCCATTACCCCCCCCCCCCACCCTGGCCTCTGATAACAACAGAGCAGTACGCCAGCCTCCACCCTGGCCTCTGATAACAACAGAGCAGTATGCCAGGCTCCACCCTGGCCTCTGATAACAACAGAGCAGTACGCCAGGCTCCTCCCTGGCCTCTGATAACAACAGAGCAGTATGCCAGCCTCCACCCTGGCCTCTGATAACAACAGAGCAGTACGCCAGCCTCCACCCTGGCCTCTGATAACAACAGAGCAGTATGCCAGCCTCCACCCTGGCCTCTGATAACAACAGAGCAGTACGCCAGGCTCCTCCCTGGCCTCTGATAACAACAGAGCAGTATGCCAGCCTCCACCCTGGCCTCTGATAACAACAGAGCAGTACGCCATCCTCCACCCTGGCCTCTGATAACAACAGAGCAGTACGCCAGCCTCCCACCCTGGCCTCTGATAACAACAGAGCAGTACGCCAGCCTGGCCTCTGATAACAACAGAGCAGTACGCCAGGCTCCACCCTGGCCTCTGATAACAACAGAGCAGTACGCCAGCCTCCACCCTGGCCTCTGATAAAAACAGAGCAGTACGCCAGGCTCCACCCTGGCCTCTAATAACAACAGAGCAGTACGCCAGTCTCCACCCTGGCCTCTGATAACAACAGAGCAGTACGCCAGGCTCCACCCTGGCCTCTGATAACAACAGAGCAGTACGCCAGGCTCCACCCTGGCCTCTGATAACAACAGAGCAGTACGCCAGCCTCCACCCTGGCCTCTGATAACAACAGAGCAGTATGCCAGGCTCCACCCTGGCCTCTGATAACAACAGAGCAGTACGCCAGGCTCCTCCCTGGCCTCTGATAACAACAGAGCAGTATGCCAGCCTCCACCCTGGCCTCTGATAACAACAGAGCAGTATGCCAGGCTCCACCCTGGCCTCTGATAACAACAGAGCAGTATGCCAGGCTCCACCCTGGCCTCTGATAACAACAGAGCAGTACGCCAGGCTCCACCCTGGGCTGCTTGACAGAAGAATATTTGCTGACATATAACCCAGGCTGAGTCAGAGATCATTAGTCCTGTGACTGATGGGAGGGCGGCGGTGACTTGCCACTTTTATTTCCCTGCCGCAGCTGAGCTCCTTGACCAAGGGTGCATCCCAAAGGATACCCTCTTCCCTAGATAGTGCACTACTTTTCAACAGAGTCCTATGGGAGGGACTTCTGGGCCCTGGTTAAAAGTAGTGCGCTATATATAGGGGAATAGGGAGCCGTTTGGAACCCGGATCAAGCTAGCTCAGCGGACACAACCTTTCAAGTCCTGTTACCAGCTCAATGGCTCTAACGTAAAAATGGGTCCCTTTCGTCAGGCGCCGCTCCATCTTGATCATCTGTGATGGGCTATCAATAATGTTTCAGGCTGGTTGAGCACTTGGCTGAAGGTTAAATAAATTTCCCTGTGATGGTTTGCATGATCGTACCCAAGCGGAAGGATTTCCAATTTGCAACAGCTTTTCTCTCCAGCAAGCTGGGGGGGTCGGAGTCTGTCTGCGTTAGGGGAACACCCCAGCCAGCTGATCTCCATAGCGATACAGGAATAAGGTGTTAATAAGGTTCTTTAGAACATTTGAACTACATTATTAAAGGGGATGTCTTGATAAAGCAGTCAATAAGGTCCTTTAGAACATGTGAACTACATTATTAAAGGGGACAATAAGTACAACATGTGGATAAGTTTATTATGAAAGTCGTTTTTTTTATTTTTATAAAGAATATGATTATGGCATACAGTAATAACATTTATGATATTTCATATGAGAATTGTAATACACAGACTACTGTATATAGTATGCTATGGCTTTAAAAGACATTGGGTGAAATGGAGGACTTGATTACTACAGTAATAGTCTAACATGAAGGAAGCCATGGAAGAGCAGAAATATGAAGGTTTTTTTGCACCATGCTTTCAACCAATGTATTTTGGTTGTCCCTACTAATTGCAGAAATGATGCATACAGACAGAAGTCCTCTTCAGTGACTGTATTCAGAGCTCTTGTGCTCGCCGGCATTGGGACTAGACTTGTTTGTGCGGGAGCTGAGTTTTTTTTTTTTTTCGTTCTTCATAGTTTTTATTGTTGAAAAGATTCAAATACATTTGTTTTGATTGGATTAAGAATAAATTGGTTTGATTACAGTTGTTCTCTTTAATGTCTTAGTTTCTGTGAGCTCAGAAAAAAACATTTTGGTGTGTGAAAGAAAATTCTCAAATAGTTTATTTCCAGTATACTGTAGGTCTGACATAATGGTGTATTTCCAGTGTACTGTAGGTCTGACATAATGGTGTATTTCCAGTATACTGTAGGTCTGACATAATGATGTATTTCCAGTGTACTGTAGGTCTGACATAATGATGTATTTCCAGTGTACTGTAGGTCTGACATAATGATGTATTTCCAGTATACTGTAGGTCTGACATAATGGTGTATTTCCAGTGTACTGTAGGTCTGACATAATGGTGTATTTCCAGTGTACTGTAGGTCTAACATAATGGTGTATTTCCAGTGTACTGTAGGTCTGACATAATGGTGTATTTCCAGTGTACTCTAGGTCTGACATAATGGTGTATTTCCAGTGTACTGTAGGTCTGACATAATGGTGTATTTCCAGTGTACTGTAGGTCAGACATAATGGTGTATTTCCAGTATACTGTAGGTCTGACATAATGGTGTATTTCCAGTGTACTGTAGGTCTGACATAATGGTGTATTTCCAGTGTACTGTAGGTCTGACATAATGGTGTATTTCCAGTGTACTGTAGGTCTGACATAATGGTGTATTTCCAGTGTACTGTAGGCCTGACATAATGGTGTATTTCCAGTGTACTGTAGGTCTGACATAATGGTGTATTTCCAGTGTACTGTAGGTCTGACATAATGGTGTATTTCCAGTATACTGTAGGTCTGACATAATGGTGTATTAACGTACAGTAACTAAAGTGGGTTGTGCTCTTTTGATGACTTTTTTTGTTACCATTTTAGACAAATCACAGTTATAATTATTTTTCTGCGCTCTTGGCCAAGTTTCCCTTTTAAAATAGGTATTCTGATCTCAACGGGACTTCCTGAATAAATAAAGGTGAAATAAATATATATATATTTTTTTAATCCTTCAAATGTCCAAATGTCATGATTTTGTTTAGCTGAAGCTCGTTCAGACAGGCTGTATGAGTAGCAGAAGGATACCATTTTCCCTGTCTTTATCTGATGGTTTTATTGAATGTCTGTGCCCCGTTTCTTGCCTAATGTTCAAATGGCAAATTACAGCAAATATAATGACAAATAGCTCATTAAACATTACAAGCTTTCCCGAGTGCTAGATGGGAAATGTGGCAAGGAGATCAATTTAACTTTACAACCTAAAGCTGTGACAAAAGTCAACAGGAAGTACCCAGTCAGTCATATTGCTGTCTGACATAATTAGACAGCAATACTTTATAATAGCTTTAATGAATAACGATGAACTAAATATTTAAAAGCTATTGATGGATAAGTGTTGAATTATTTGTAAACGTTTCTGAACATGTATAATAACTGTAATAACAGTGAAGTTATTACAGAGTGTTACTGTAATGTTTTAATTTATTTATTTGTAAACGTTTCTGATCATGTATAATAACTGTAATAACAGTGAAGTTATTACAGAGTGTTACTGTAATGTTTTTATTTAATTATTTATAAACGTTTCTGAACATTTAGTGGTGCAGCGGTCTAAAGACACTGCATCTCAGTGCTAGAGGCGTCACTACAGACACGCTGGTTCGAATCCAGGCTGTATCACAACCGGCCGTGATTGAGAGTCCTATAGGGGGCGGCGCACAATTGATCCAGCGTCGTCCGCGTTTGGCTGGGGTAGGCCGTCATTGTAAATAAGAATTTGTTCTTAACTAACTTTCCTAGTTAAATAAAGGTTAAATAAATACATATATATATATATATATATATATATATATATATATATTCTATATGTGTAGGGAAGTATTTAAACACTTGCTTAGGTCCAACCTCTGATCTTTCCAAGCATTTTTTATATGCTAAAACATATAAGGGACACTGTAGGTTGGCGAAGAATGTGGAGATGTATGTGATGTTATGAAATAAAGGCCTAGAATATGATTGAAAGCTTTGTAAATAACATGACCATATATATATATATATACTCTCTGTAATAACTTTCACTGTTACAGATATTATAAATATATATATGTGTAATAACAGTGAAAGTTTACAGAAAGTCACTGAATATTTTATTGAGTTCACAGTTCAGGTATAAACCTCAGAAGATGTTTTACAACAAGGTGAGGTGTGTCAAGTTCAGACAGACAGAGGCCCGGTGTCAAAACGTTCAGACAGACAGAGGCCCGGTATCAAAACGTTCAGACAGACAGAGGCCCGGTGTCAAAACGTTCAGACAGACAGAGGCCCGGTATCAAAGCGTTCAGACAGACAGAGGCCCGGTGTCAAAACGTTCAGACAGACAGAGGCCGGTATCAAAACGTTCAGACAGACAGAGGCCCGGTGTCAAAACGTTCAGACAGACAGAGGCCCGGTATCAAAGCGTTCAGACAGACAAAGGCCCGGTATCAAAACGTTCAGACAGACAGAGGCCCGGTGTCAAAACGTTCAGACAGACAGAGGCCCGGTATCAAAGCGTTCAGACAGACAGAGGCCCGGTGTCAAAACGTTCAGACAGACAGAGGCCCGGTATCAAAACGTTCAGACAGACAGAGGCCCGGTATCAAAACGTTCAGACAGACAGAGGCCCGGTATCAAAACGTTCAGACAGACAAAGGCCCGGTATCAAAACGTTCAGACAGACAGAGGCCCGGTGTCAAAACGTTCAGACAGACAGAGGCCCGGTGTCAAAACGTTCAGACAGACAGAGGCCCGGTATCAAAACGTTCAGACAGACAGAGGCCCGGTATCAAAGCGTTCAGACAGACAGAGGCCCGGTATCAAAACGTTCAGACAGACAGAGGCCCGGTGTCAAAACGTTCAGACAGACAGAGGCCCGGTATCAAAACGTTCAGACACACAGAGGCCCGGTATCAAAACGTTCAGACAGACAAAGGCCCGGTATCAAAACGTTCAGACAGACAGAGGCCCGGTGTCAAAACGTTCAGACAGACAGAGGCCCGGTGTCAAAACGTTCAGACAGACAGAGGCCCGGTATCAAAACGTTCAGACACACAGAGGCCCGGTATCAAAGAAAAGCAAGATTGCCGTCTCCCGTACAGTACTTGAAAAGCCCTCATAAAACAAGAATAACGATAGTGTTTACTGCTAAAAGACAGCTGTCATCCACAATGGGTCCTGATGGATGACTGTCCAGACAGAGACACTGATGTGAGGGGAGGAGAGGAGAACCACAAGCTCCCCCAGGACTATACCATCCAAAAATTAATTACTCCGATTCAGCATTTTTAAATGTGCCACTTAATATACCGGCTGCATAATTAAATTTCCAGCCCTGTGACCTTGAGGAGCATTTCACCAGATAATAAATGAGATGAGCAGATAATCAACGTAGACACAACTACTGACTGGCTGAGGTGGTAGGGTAGGGCTGGGGCTAGGAGCTGGGATGGTAGGGTAGGAGGTGAGGTGGTAAGGTAGGGGCCTAGTGCTGGGGTGGTAGAGTAGGGGCCTAGTGCTGGGGTGGTAGAGTAGGGGTCTAGTGCTGGGGTGGCAGGGTAGGGGCCTAGTGCTGGGGTGGTAGAGTAGGGGCCTAGTGCTGGGGTGGTAGAGTAGGGGTCTAGTGCTGGGGTGGCAGGGTAGGGGCCTAGTGCTGGGGTGGTAGAGTAGGGGCCTAGTGCTGGGGTGGCAGGGTAGGGGCCTAGTGCTGGGGTGGTAGAGTAGGGGTCTAGTGCTGGGGTGGTAGAGTAGGGGCCTAGTGCTGGGGTGGTAGAGTAGGGGCCTAGTGCTGGGGTGGCAGGGTAGGGGCCTAGTGCTGGGGTGGTAGAGTAGGGGTCTAGTGCTGGGGTGGTAGAGTAGGGGTCTAGTGCTGGGGTGGTAGAGTAGGGGCCTAGTGCTGGGGTGGCAGGGTAGGGCCTAGTGCTGGGGTGGTAGAGTAGGGGCCTAGTGCTGGGGTGGTAGAGTAGGGGTCTAGTGCTGGGGTGGTAGAGTAGGGGTCTAGTGCTGGGGTGGCAGGGTAGGGATCTAGTGCTGGGGTGGTAGAGTAGGGGCCTAGTGCTGGGGTGGCAGGGTAGGGGCCTAGTGTTGGGGTGGTAGAGTAGGGGTCTAGTGCTGGGGTGGTAGAGTAGGGGCCTAGTGCTGGGGTGGTAGAGTAGGGGCCTAGTGCTGGGGTGGTAGAGTAGGGGCCTAGTGCTGGGGTGGCAGGGTAGGGGCCTAGTGCTGGGGTGGTAGAATAGGGGTCTAGTGCTGGGGTGGTAGAGTAGGGGCCTAGTGCTGGGGTGGCAGGGTAGGGGCCTAGTGCTGGGGTGGTAGAGTAGGGGTCTAGTGCTGGGGTGGTAGAGTAGGGGTCTAGTGCTGGGGTGGTAGAGTAGGGGCCTAGTGCTGGGGTGGCAGGGTAGGGGCCTAGTGCTGGGGTGGTAGAGTAGGGGCCTAGTGCTGGGGTGGTAGGGTAGGGGCCTAGTGCTGGGGTGGTAGAGTAGGGGCCTAGTGCTGGGGTGGCAGGGAAGGAGCTGGGGCTTAAGCTGGGACTGGGCTGGGACTGGGTTGTGCTGGGCTGTGACTAAGCTGGGACTAGGCTGGGCTGGGCTGGGACTGAGCTGGGACTGGGTTGTGCTGGGCTGGGACTAAGCTGGGACTATGCTGGGCTGGGCTGGGACTGGGCTGGGACTGGGTTGTGCTGGGCTGGGACTAAGCTGGGACTAGGCTGGGCTGGGACTGGGGCTGGGACTAGGCTGGGCTGGGCTGGGACTGGGCTGGGACTGAGTTGTGCTGGGCTGTGACTAAGCTGGGACTAGGCTGGGCTGGGCTGGGACTGAGCTGGGCTGGGAAGCTCTGATGGGAAGCTGCAACGACATAACACCTGTCAAGGTCACCCAGTAGATGGAGATAAAGCCTCTGATTGACTGAACACAGACACAAAGAGAATGGGGGACTATAAAGCATCTCAGTCTGCCCTCTGTGGTAAATCCTCAGCCTAATGTTGTTGGGGTGGCTGAGGGGACATTCCCCATCAACATGTTGTGGCAAAAAAAGAGACGTGCATTAAAACGGTCATATATTATATTAAACAAGTACCTTCATCACCATGCAGTTGATATAAATTGTGTGAATTTTCACGTGTGATGAATGTTGAGCTCAGAGATATATACTCCTGTTGATTGATTTATATCAATGGTGTTATCTATAGTGAAGGTATCATTTGGGCAGCCCTTTAGAATAACACCCCTTAATAAAGCTGTTTTTATAATGGATTATTAGTAAATAGTTTAGGAATCATTTATTCGTCCTTAATCCTGCATTTGTAAATGTTAGAAACGTAGTTATTCACACATAAATTAACAACTATGTCATAATGAGTCATAAGTTCATTCATCATATCCTTATAAGGTCATCTAAAGTGATGGATATTTTTTATACTTTATAAATACTTTTATAAATGTTTTAAGTGACCAGTGTAATTTCTCACAAATAGTTGAAAATGACATTGGTATACATTCCAACAGTACCTGATGCTCCTTCAGGTCTCAAAATGGCCCCTAGAACATATCAATGGTTAAATGGCCCCTAGAAAATATCAATGGTTAAATGGCCCCTAGAACATATCAATGGTTAAATGGTCCCTAGAACATATCAATGGTTAAATGGCCCCTAGAACATATCAATGGTTAAATGGCCCCTAGAACATATCAATGGTTAAATGGTCCCTAGAACATATCAATGGTTAAATGGCCCCTAGAACATATCAATGGTTAAATGGCCCCTAAAACATATCAATGGTTAAATGGCCCCTAGAACATATCAATGATTAAATGGCCCCTAGAACATATCAATGGATGTTTTAAGAACACTGTTTTAATAGTGAAAAAGTTCATACACACTCTATACTGAGTAAAATAACCTAAAAATGTGTCAGAAAATGCTAACATAAGTGTTTCTTGGCAGTGACTTTTCTACCAAAACCAAAGTGTGGATTGCACTCAGTTAACCCAGAAATAAAATCTCACGTCATTTAGTGATCTGCTTGATTAACAATTAAAAAAAATATATATAATATATATATTTAACCTTTTGTCAAAATAAAGTATATATTATCCACATTTATTTTGACAAGGAGTCAATGCTGAGACCAAGGTCTCCATTACAGATGAGTAGGTCTCCATTACAGATGAGTAGGTCTCCATTACAGATGAGTAGGTCTCCATTACAGATGAGTAGGTCTCCATTACAGATGAGTAGGTCTCCATTACAGATGAGTAGGTCTCCATTACAGATGAGTCCTGTATAGTTCTGGGTCGGTACGTGTTAGAAATGGTGAGTTTCGGTTTGTGAATTCTCCACCCTCACAAGAGGAAACACTCAGCCAAAACATTCCATCCCGTCTTCTGGTTTATGCTCAGAATCTGTCAAAGTGAAAATAGGAGCAGTCCCATAGTCCCATATGAGGTAAGGAATATATATATCTGAATACATTATTCCGCTGACTATCACGTTTTAGAGTCACTACCTTTTTTTGAAAGGTCCAGTAAAGGTGACCGCAAAACAAAGTCACGTGTGAAAATAGTTCAAAGACTGAAGCACTGGAAGCATTTAACATTTCTACCTGAATCACACATCAGGAGGTAAAGGAAGGAAATACAAACCCAAACCCTTTTACCATTCGTTTGGTTGACAACATTAGCAAAACATTCACAATACAACTTTTCCTCAAATCCTTGCAGCAGTTGTTTCACAACATGTTTTTTTCTGTGTGAATAAAAGGTTCTATATATTTCCTTTAACATCCTGTGTGCTGTTGATCCTGGTTTAACCAGTGATATGTTCTAGGGGCCATTTTGAGACCTTGGGGAACATCAGGTACTGCTGGAATGTCTACCCAATGGCATGTCCATCTTTTTGTGAGAATTTACACGGGTCACTCAAAACATTTATAAAGAATTGATAAAGTATAAATATCCCACATTTTTTTTATGAGGCCGCGCCCCCAAAACAATGCACTAATAATTTGTATATTGTGTATAAGGACCTGTAATAAACATGTTATGAATGTAGTAATAATTAGTATATTGTATATTAGGACCTGTATTAAACATGTTATGAATGTAGTAATAATTAGTATATTGTGTATTAGGACCTGTAATAAACATGTTATGAATGTAGTAATAATTTGTATATTGTGTATTAGGACCTGTATTAAACATGTTATGAATGTAGTAATAATTACTATATTGCGTATTAGGACCTGTATTAAACATGTTATGAATGTAGTAATAATTTGTATATTGTGTATTAGGACCTGTATTAAACATGTTATGAATGTAGTAATGATTAGTATATTGGGTATTAGGACCTGTATTAAACATGTTATGAATGTTATAATAATTAGTATATTGTGTATTAGGACCTATATTAAACATGGTATGAATGGAATAATAATTATTAATAAATGATGAATAAACTATTTCCGTATCCATTATAAGTGGTTTATTATGAGTTATTAGAAAGTGCTACCATTATTTGTTAAGTTGTAGTAGTTAGTAATTATAGGGAGGTTGAGTATGTTCCTTAGGGTTTATATTTTATCATTTATTTCTTGTGTTCAACTGCTATTGTCAAAAATCAAAAAGGTCTTATTTTGAGTGGCTTTCATCTCGGGGCCACATGCTGTTATACCCCCTTTATTTATCAAAATCAGAAATGAAATCTCTCTTGTTCGTGAATATCCTTCAATTCTACAACTGATGTTAACCCCCCATCCCAAAAAAAATATTTTGATCAAAGGGTATTTCAGTCTGCAGCTAATCATAAATCCATCGGGAAACTATCAAGCCCAGCTGTAATGAAAACCATGCGTAAGCGATGATTTAACGTCGTCATTACTCAATTGTTATTCAATTTGCAATGTATGTTCCAAACTGTATTTTAATAAGGTAAAAATAATATGCAGCCTCTTCAATACTTCCTCTATACCAGCGCCTTTGTGTTATGGTGGCTGACAGCGCATAACATAGATGACAGAGACGGTCTGAATTCTCTGCTTTATCCCCCTATGTCTGTTTTTGTAGGGTTGAAACATTTCTCTTTTATGTAGTTGGTAAAAAGCATTGCTTCCCTCTCTCTCTCTCTCTCCCTCTCTCTCTCTCTCTCTCTCTCTCTCTCTCTCTCTCTCTCTCTCTCTCTTCTCTCTCTCTCTCTCTCTCTCTCTCTCTCTCTCTCACCAAAGCCTGTCTCACTGTCGCTCTTGGCATAGGCCCCATGTCCTTTGAAAGGGTTAATCAAAAGATTGACACCAAAGCACAAGAGTACAAATCTAACAAGCCGGTACAAATTACATATTAACTTTCTTTATGCTACAACTTGAACCACATAGCTCCCCTGTTCTGTATAATGGAACATTGGAACATATAAGGCATTAAGGATATAAGCAAATGTCTGTGGAAACAAAGTGATACATGACATGGTTAACCTCTGATGAACATATTTTATTAATGGAATTAAACATATTAATCAGGTTATCTCCACAGACCCTGCCCTTCATTTTAATTATTTCTGCTCTATGAGTTGGAAAGTGGTGGAAAGACTGATTAAATCCTCTTGTTAATACAGCTTCCATCCCTTTCTGGTGTTAATACAGCTCCCATCTCTTTCTGGTGTTAATACAGCTCTCATCCCTTTCTGGTGTTAATACAGCTCCCATCTCTTTCTGGTGTTAATACAGCTCCCATCCCTTTCTGGTGTTAATACAGCTCCCATCCCTTTCTGGTGTTAATACAGCTCCCATCTCTTTCTGGTGTTAATACAGCTCCCATCCCTTTCTGGTGTTAATACAGCTCTCATCTCTTTCTGGTGTTAATACAGCTCCCATCTCTTTCTGGTGTTAATACAGCTCCTATCCTTTCTGGTGTTAATACAGCTCCCATCCCTTTCTGGTGTTAATACAGCTCCCATCTCTTTCTGGTGTTAATACAGCTCTCATCCCTTTCTGGTGTTAATACAGCTCCCATCTCTTTCTGGTGTTAATACAGCTCCCATCCCTTTCTGGTGTTAATACAGCTCCCATCCCTTTCTGGTGTTAATACAGCTCCCATCTCTTTCTGGTGTTAATACAGCTCCCATCTCTTTCTGGTGTTAATACAGCTCCCATCTCTTTCTGGTGTTAATACAGCTCCCATCTCTTTCTGGTGTTAATACAGCTCCCATCTCTTCCTGGTGTTAATACAGCTCTCATCCCTTTCTGGGGGTTAATACAGCTTCCATCTCTTTCTGGGGGTTAATACAGCTTCCATCTCTTTCTGGGGGTTAATACAGCTTCCATCTCTTTCTGGGGGTTAATACAGCTTCCATCTCTTTCTGGTGTTAATACAGCTTCCATCTCTTTCTGGGGGTTAATACAGCTTCCATCTCTTTCTGGGGGTTAATACAGCTTCCATCTCTTTCTGGGGGTTAATACAGCTCTCATCTCGTTCTGGTGTTAATACAGCTCCTATCTCTTTCTGGTGTTAATACAGCTCTCATCCCTTTCTGGTATTAATACAGCTCCCATCCCTTTCTGGGGGTTAATACAGCTCCTATCCCTTTCTGGTGTTAATACAGCTCCCATCCCTTTCTGGGGGTTAATACAGCTCCTATCTCTTTCGGGTGTTAATACAGCTCCCATCTCTTTCTGGTGTTAATACAGCTCCTATCTCTTTCTGGTGTTAATACAGCTCTCATCCCTTTCTGGTGTTAATACAGCTCCCATCCCTTTCTGGGGGTTAATACAGCTCCTATCCCTTTCTGGTGTTAATACAGCTCCCATCCCTTTCTGGGGGTTAATACAGCTCCCATCCCTTTCTGGGGGTTAATACAGCTCCCATCCCTTTCTGGTGTTAACACAGCTCTCATCCCTTTCTGGTGTTAATACAGCTCCCATCCCTTTCTGGTGTTAATACAGCTCTCATCCCTTTCTGGTGTTAATACAGTTCTCATCCCTTTCTGGTGTTAATACAGCTCTCATCCCTTTCTGGTGTTAATACAGCTCCCATCCCTTTCTGGTGTTAATACTGCTCCCATCCCTTTCTGGTTTTCTGGGTCTGAACCGTGACCAAGTCAGACAAGCCAGACAGTATTTAAATGTGATTACGAAGGATTCAGATGAGGATATTAGATGTTATACAACAGGTGGGTCTAATCCTGAATGCTGATTGGTTAAAACCGCATTCCAGCCGGTGTCTATTCCACAAGTTGCCACTGGATAAATCTATGACGTTACAATGCCTTTTTACTCTGTTCCATCTGACTGCGCAATCCACTGTCTCATCAGCCCAGCCAAGCAATTTATACACTTGATCTCCACTATAAAAAGCATCTAGACATTATCTCACATTTCTATTAGACTAACATTTAGTTTTCAACAGTGGAGATTTGTATAAACCTTGCTGTCTGTCTCTCTGACATTTGCAACATAGTTTCAATATTGAAATTCGATTTCCAGCTGTCCCATAGTAATGAACGTGTCGGGACGAGACAGACAGACAGACAGGCAGGCAGCTTTTCTCAGCCAGTCTAAATCATGAATCAGCTGGCTTCATTTTTATGGATATATACAATTTAAAAAAAATTGAAATAAGTTTGAAGTGATTGTGTTACTGTAGCTGTGTTGTGTTCCTGTAGCTGTGTTGTGTTCCTGTAGATGTGTTGTGTTCCTGTAGCTGTGTTGTGTTCCTGTAGCTGTGTTGTGTTACTGTAGCTGTGTTGTGTTACTGTAGCGGTTTTGTGTTACTGTGGCTGTGTTACTGTAGCTGTGTTGTGTTACTGTAGCTGTGTTGTGTAGCTGTGTTGTGTTCCTGTAGCTGTTTTGTTGGCTAACGTTAGATCTTCTGAACAACAGTGTCCTAACAAGAGAACACATTTTCTATGCGTTGTTATGGCAACTAAATTTCACTAGAAAACAGCTTCAACAAATGCAGCTACTGTTGTTATTCTGGCTGCACTGTTTGACGTGACTGTAAGTTAGCCGCAGTTGGCTAGCTAGCAAGCAAGGGATAAGAACGTTGCCAGCCAGTATGGCAATGGAAGATTTAGAATGAACGACTGAGTCGCGTCCATAGATACAGAACAAAAACACTGAACGATTGGGTCACGTCCATAGATACAGAACAAAAAGACTGAACGATTGGATCGCGTCCATAGATACAGAACAAAAACACTGAACGATTGGGTCGCGTCCATAGATACAGAACAAAAACACTAAATGATTGGGTCGCGTCTCTAGCAACCCTAGATTTGTGTCTTGTGGAAGGATGAAATGGTACGAATAAATTAATCAAAATAAAGTTTTTAATTAAAATATGTAAATCATTATTTGAATATGTTTTGTAAACCGTTGTATAACTGTCACGTTCTGACCAGTAAAGGGGTTATTTGTTATTGTAGTTTGGTCAGGACGTGGCAGGGGGTTTTTGTTTAGAGTGTTTCGGGGTTTGTTGGACTATGTGTTATGTAAAGGGGTGTTTGTTTAGAGTGTTCCGGGTTTTTGGGTTATGTTCTAGGTTAGTGTATTTCTATGTTCGATCTAGGTTGTTTAGTTCTATGTTTAGTTAATTGGGATTGGCCTTCAATTGGAGGCAGCTGTTCCTCGTTGCCTCTGATTGAGGGTGTGTTTGTAATGGGAATTGTGGGTAGTTGTCTCCTTGTTTAGTGTCTGAGCACCTGACAGGACTGTTAGTGTCGGTTGTCGTGTTTGTATACGTGATTTGTTTGTTTTTCCTTCTTTTTACCAATTAAAGAAGATGAGTATACACGTTCCCGCTGCACCTTGGTCCAATCATTACGACACCCGTTACAATAACAGTGATAATGCCCTCGAAGCCGGTGATTGGAGGATATGTTGTCACGGTTTGCCTCGACTTCGTGTCGCCTAACAACACCGTGCCAATATATCCTCCAATCACCGGTTTCTCTGGCATTATCACTTAATTAGCCACTTTGTAATGAAGCATTACATCATTACTTTAAAACTAGAATTTTCAGATGAAGTGGCGGTGGAAAAACCCATCGTGGTTTCAGTAAAACATTCTGAATTTATGACTTGTAGCGTAATCCACACTGAAAATATGCAAGTGTCTGAGAAATCCCTTTTTGAAGGGGCTGCTCTATGTCCACTCACATACCAATTCTTCTTTCAGTGTTATTTAAATTGCTCGTAGTGAAGCCAATATCATGAGCAGTGAAGGCATAATGATATCTGCTACATCACAGCTCTCAGTACTACACGTCATGTTGAGAGAGGAGCTCTCATTGCGCCCTGTCTTCAGCATTGACATGACAGCCACTCTGTCTTTATTTACCATATCTGCATCGGCACTGTCATTCTTCATGCAGGCTAAAGCCCAGTGCAACAGCGGATGGATTGGGACTTTCATTAATATATGGCGGCTCCTAGATAGAATGGACCCTCCCAGAGAAAGAGACAGATTAACCCCTGAAAATGTAGAAAGGCGAGGCTAGTATCTCGTTTTGCCTTAACCCAGACAGTTAGCACTATACAGTCCCACAGTATGAGTCATAATACCCATAAAACCTAGCGTTCAAAGAGGGAAATGGTCCCAATCATTTTTCCACCATTCATTTTTCCCATATGGGATTTTAGAAACACTTAAAAACACAACCCAGACAGTTAACACTATGTGTTTTCCTTGTGCTTTTCAGGCGTCATTTAGTTACCATGCTGAAGGTGCTTGTCCATTGGTTACCATACATGTCACAAGTTATAGGATAGGATTTTATTTTACTCTACCAATATGGTTATAATACGACACAGACATAATTCATTTCAAGGCTCAATTTGTAGTAATTTTAAATATTTTTTTTTGTCTTGAAATCTAATTTGAATTTGAACTAATATTAAACTAATGTACAGTCACCATGCGGATTTTTATTTATTTATTTATTTCACCTTTATTTAACAGGTAGGCAAGTTGAGAACAAGTTCTCATTTACAATTGCGACCTGGCCAAGATAAAGCAAAGCAGTTCGACAACATACAAAAACACAGAGTTACACATGGAGTAAAACAACATACAATCAATGATGCAGTAGAATTTTTTTTTTTTTAAATAAAAAAAAAATTCATTCATTCTATTAAAGATATCCTCTCATACTTCAAAACCAACCAGTCCACCCAGTTCAACAGTAATCATCAACAGCATCTGCAACAAGATCAATGTAATGTTACGATAACAGGTCTTGGGAGAGGACTTCCAGTAGACAGGCCCCAGCCTGTGTTTATACTGCTAACTGATTGATGGAGGACAGCATAACAAACAATCCATTTACTAACTGGCAACAACACAATAATCTGCCCCTTTCTCATCTTAACCAGAATGCCAATAGAGTATTGACCAAACGTCAGCCCTTTGGTTCACACAGCCAGCCTCTCAATTACAAAGACATTTTTCTCTTTGTCTGTGAAGGGCCAGCACTTTATAGCGGACACACACACACACACACACACACACACACACACACACACACACACACACACACGTACACACCCTTTCAAACACAGACATACACACATATATCCACCACACACACACGCACATAGACACACGCACGCCACTTCATAGTGGACTCCGGACACATATGTGCGCATAGTGGACACACTCGCGCACACACACACACACACACACACACACACACACACACACACACACACACACACACACACACACACACACACACACACACACACACACACACACACACACACACACGCGTATACAGTTCAAGCTTTTCTGACTCAATTATAAACAAGAAGCACAAGAGTGTTGAAGGTGGGTAGGAGACCAGCTGGGACTAGGGTAGAAGACCAGCTGGGACTAGGGTAGGAGACCAGCTGGGACTAGGGTAGGAGACCAGCTGGGACTAGGGTTGGAGACCAGCTGGGACTAGGGTAGGAGACCAGCTGGGACTAGGGTTGGAGACCAGCTGGGACTAGGGTAGGGGACCAGCTGGGACTAGGGTAGGAGACCAGCTGGGACTAGGGTAGGAATCCAGCTGGGACTAGGGTAGGAGACCAGCTGGGACTAGGGTAGGGGACCAGCTGGGACTAGGGTAGGAGACCAGCTGGGACTAGGGTAGGAGACCAGATGGGACTAGGGTAGGAGACCAGCTGGGACTAGGGTAGGACACCAGCTGGGACTAGGGTAGGAGACCAGCTGGGACTAGGGTAGGGGACCAGCTGGGACTAGGGTAGGGGACCAGCTGGGACTAGGGTAGGAGACCAGCTGGGACTAGGTAGGAAACCAGCTGGGACTAGGGTAGGAGACCAGCTGGGACTAGGGTAGGACACCAGCTGGAACTGGGGTAGGAGACCAGCTGGGACTAGGGTAGGGGGACCAGCTGGGACTAGGGTAGGGGACCAGCTGGGACTAGGGTAGGAGATCAGCTGGGACTGGGGTATGAGACCAGCTGGGACTAGGGTAGGAGACCAGCTGGGACTAGGGTAGGGGACCAGCTGGGACTAGGGTAGGAGGACCAGCTGGGACTAGGGTAGGAGTGCAGCTGGGACTAGGGTAGGAGACCAGCTGGGACTAGGGTAGGGGAACCAGCTGGGACTAGGGTAGGACACCAGCTGGGACTAGGGTAGGGGACAGCTGGGACTAGGGTAGGAGACCAGCTGGGACTAAGGTAGGAGACCAGCTGGGACTAGGGTAGGAGACCAGCTGGGACTAGGGTAGGGGATTAGCTGGGACTAGGGTAGGAAACCAGCTGGGACTAGGGTAGGACTAGGGTACCTCATAGGTCTACTGTTGCCATGGTATTATTCGTACCTCATAGGTCTACTGTTACCATAGTATTGTTATACCTCATAGGTCTACTGTTACCATGGTATTATTATACCCCATAGGTCTACTGTTACCATGATATTATTATACCTCATAGGTCTACTGTTACCATGGTATTATTATACCTCATAGGTCTACTGTTACCATGGTATTATTATACCTCATAGGTCTACTGTTACCATGGTATTATTATACCTCATAGGTCTACTGTTACCATGGTATTATTATACCTCATAGGTCTACTGTTACCATGGTATTATTATACCTCATAGGTCTACTGTTACCATGGTATTATTATACCTCATAGGTCTACTGTTACCATGGTATTATTATACCTCATAGGTCTACTGTTACCATGATATTATTATATCTCATAGGTCTACTGTTACCATGGTATTATTATACCTCATAGGTCTACCGTTACCATGGTACCTCATAGGTCTACTGTTACCGTAACGTCTGTTATGGTCTGTCTCTACCGTAATGTCTGTTATGGTCTGTCTCTACCGTAATGTCTGTTATGGTCTGTGTCTACTGTTATGTCTGTTATGGTCTGTCTCTGCTGTAACGTCTGTTATGGTCTGTCTCTACTGTAACGTCTGTTATGGTCTGTCTCTACTGTAACATCTGTTATGGTCTGTCTCTACTGTAATGTCTGTTATGGTCTGTCTCTGCTGTAACGTCTGTTATGGTCTGTCTCTACTGTAACGTCTGTTATGGTCTGTCTCTGCTGTAACGTCTGTTATGGTCTGTCTCTACTGTAACGTCTGTTATGGTCTGTCTCTAATGTAACGTCTGTTATGGTCTGTCTCTACTGTAACATCTGTTATGGTCTGTCTCTACTGTAACATCTGTTATGGTCTGTCTCTACTGTAACGTCTGTTATGGTCTGTCTCTACTGTAACATCTGTTATGGTCTGTCTCTACTGTAACATCTGTTATGGTCTCTCTCTACTGTAATGTCTGTTATGGTCTGTCTCTCTACTGTAATGTCTGTTATGGTCTGTCTCTCTACTGTAATGTATGCTATGGTCTGTCTGTCTACTGTAATGTATGCTATGGTCTGTCTGTCTACTGTAATGTATGCTATGGTCTGTCTGTCTACTTTAAAATCTGTTATGGTCTGCCTGTCTAATGTAACGTCTGTTATGGTCTGCCTCTCTACTGTAATGTCTGTTATGGTCTGTCTGTCTAATGTAACGTCTGTTATGGTCTGCCTCTCTACTGTAATGTCTGTTATGGTCTGTCTCTCTACTGTAATGTCTGTTATGGTCTGTCTCTCTACTGTAATGTATGTTATGGTCTGTCTGTCTACTGTAAAATCTGTTATGGTCTGCCTGTCTAATGTAACGTCTGTTATGGTCTGCCTCTCTACTGTAATGTCTGTTATGGTCTGTCTGTCTAATGTAACGTCTGTTATGGTCTGCCTCTCTACTGTAATGTCTGTTATGGTCTGTCTCTGTACTGTAATGTCTGTTATGGTCTGTCTCTCTACTGTAATGTCTGTTATGGTCTGTCTCTCTACTGTAATGTATGTTATGGTCTGTCTGTCTAATGTAACGTCTGTTATGGTCTGTCTCTCTACTGTAACGTCTGTTATGGTCTGCCTCTCTACTGTAACGTCTGTTATGGTCTGTCTCTGTACCGTAACGTCTGTTATGGTCTGTCTCTCTACTGTAACGTCTGTTATGGTCTGTCTCTACTGTAACGTCTGTTATGGTCTGTCTCTACTGTAACATCTGTTATGGTCTGTCTCTACTGTAACATCTGTTATGGTCTCTCTCTACTGTAATGTCTGTTATGGTCTGTCTCTCTACTGTAATGTCTGTTATGGTCTGTCTCTCTACTGTAATGTATGCTATGGTCTGTCTGTCTACTGTAATGTATGCTATGGTCTGTCTGTCTACTGTAATGTATGCTATGGTCTGTTTGTCTACTGTAAAATCTGTTATGGTCTGCCTGTCTAATGTAACGTCTGTTATGGTCTGCCTCTCTACTGTAATGTCTGTTATGGTCTGTCTGTCTAATGTAACGTCTGTTATGGTCTGCCTCTCTACTGTAATGTCTGTTATGGTCTGTCTCTCTACTGTAATGTCTGTTATGGTCTGTCTCTCTACTGTAATGTATGTTATGGTCTGTCTGTCTACTGTAAAATCTGTTATGGTCTGCCTCTCTACTGTAATGTCTGTTATGGTCTGTCTGTCTAATGTAACATCTGTTATGGTCTGCCTCTCTACTGTAATGTCTGTTATGGTCTGTCTCTGTACTGTAATGTCTGTTATGGTCTGTCTCTCTACTGTAATGTCTGTTATGGTCTGTCTCTCTACTGTAATGTATGTTATGGTCTGTCTGTCTAATGTAACGTCTGTTATGGTCTGTCTCTCTACCGTAACGTCTGTTATGGTCTGCCTCTCTACCGTAACGTCTGTTATGGTCTGCCTCTCTACTGTAACGTCTGTTATGGTCTGTCTCTGTACCGTAACGTCTGTTATGGTCTGTCTCTTTACCGTAACGTCTGTTATGGTTTGCATGTCTACTGTTACATGCTGTTACAGGCTGTTAACCTCACAGCTAGATGGCAGCGCTCCCTTCTGGCTAAAGGTTCTTCTGCTGTCTCATCTGTCATATCTTACCTTCTCACACTCAGACCAATCTACTTGTTTTTACATTCATACATTTGCATTATCGACCACACACATTTCTTATAATTACATTTTATTTTAAAGTTTACAGTCAAATGTATTTATTCCCCACATTTATCTAATCACAAACAAAAAAATAATTGTTTGTTCAATACACATCTCACTTTTTTATTTTGTATAATTCAAATAAACTCCCCTGTAATGAAGGTGAAATGTTTTATTTTGTATAATTCAAATAAACTCCCCTGTAATGAAGGTGAAATGTTTTATTTTGTATAATTCAAATAAGCTCCCCTGTAATGAAGGTGAAATGTTTTATTTTTTTATTTTTTTTACCCAGGAACTGAGTTACTGGCTTTTTTGATTGAATTGTTTACCCCCTATATGTACTTTATGACATCAACGTTGTCTCCCATGTGAATGGATGACATCACAGTCAGGTGAACTATGTCTATTATCAACCTATCATCTTATGTAAACTAATTACATAGAAAGACATTTTATATTTTAGTCATTTATCAGACGCTCTTCTCCAGAGTGACTTACAGTTAGTGAGTGGATACATTTTAATATTCCCCCCCCTCGTGAGAATCGAACCCACAACCCTGTCGTCATGCTCTACCAACTGAGCTACACGGGACTTTAAGACAAACACAGTATTTAATCTCAGTGTTGCCTGTAGACTCCAGTCAGAAAGGTACTGCTACTGTACTCAGCTGACATCACGGTGTATGTCACAAATGGCACCCTATTCCCTTTATAGTGCACTACTTTTGAGTAGACTCTGGGTTAAAAGTAGTGCACTATTTAGGGAATAGGGTGCCATAGGTCCTGGTCAAAATTAGTGCACTATTTAGGGAATAAGGTGCCATAGGTCCTGGTCAAAAGTAGTGTACTATTTAGAGAATAGGGTGCCATTTGGGGGATACATCCCCTGAAATCAGGACCGGTATAACCAACCTGGAGAGCAGAACGGAGCCCGTCTCGTCTGGTAGCGTTAGAAAATGTCCGTCATACAGCCTAAAGGATTCACGTTGTCACAACAGGTGCCTGGCAACATAGCTACGACATGTATTAGTTAGCCTCCACCGTGTACAGTAATACAGCAAGCAGTGTAGGCTTACATACACGCCATTTAAATATCATTTATTTTCTATTTTTCCACCTGTCTAATTAGTATTTTGTTATTTCAAGTGTTATTATTTTGCTGCTATTTTATTGTGTAGATAAAAAATAGAAGAATATATATAAATATATATAAAGAATAGATATAAAATGATTCACATTTTGAAGAATTGAAAGTATTTTTATATGATATTATAGTATATTTCCAAGAGCTGTGTGAAGCATCGCCATTACCATTGTCTGTGCTGAAAGGGCTTTTTTTTCAGCCTAATCAGACTGTGTTTTAGGAACACTTCAGGGCTAGCATTAATATGCATCTTATATTCTGTAGGCCAGAACAGTGAGGATAAAATACACTTTTAATTGATCCTGAGAAACATGTAGAATGTCATCATAAAATTGTAATTTTATAGCTCATATTTAATGCACCTTCACATTTTATTGTTGATCGTTTACAGAAAGATTAGCCCAGCAGTTCTCCCATTTGTACCAAGTATCATGTTGTATCAGAGGACATAACACAACTAATAGATTTGGTTGAAACACTTTTGGATAAATAAATAAATAAATAACCTTCCATGCCCAAAATACACCACAGAGGAAAAAACTCACTTAACTATTTAGCAATGAATTATTTACAGTTTTCCAAGAGCAGGTTGCACTTAACATATGCTCTCTGCAATCCATCATGTTGTCTGCTGCTCCGTGCTGTGTTCAGCAGTGGCGTATATTCATGGATGCCAGGATGAAGAAAGTAAAAAAATATATATATATATTTATTTTTCATCGCTCTGTGTTTCATAAATGTCCTTACATTCAGCCTCTTGTGAATTTATCTCACCGGAGAAAGCATCCGAGCGAACGAAACCGCGTCCCTCTGTCTCGATGTGTCTAACGTATCTATCTGAGGCTGTCTGGTCAGAAAGATTATGACATTGTTGCTGCCCGTAGCATTGAATGCAAAGGGAAGCCAGCAAGCATTTGGCTTCCCTTGATAAAAGTATAAAATAATAGCCAATCAGCGTTGAGCTAAACCAGTGAGCTCAGTTGTGAATGGTCCTGGCGCACCCCCCAAAACATATCACGCCTGCTCCCTCCCTCCGCTGCTCGACGTCGCCGGTCTACTAACCACCGGTCCTGGAAACCATCGTTAAGCACACCTGCTCCCCATCATTAAGCACACCTGGACTTCCTCACCAGCCTGATTCCTCTCCCTTCATATAGCCCTCAGTAGCCTCAGTCATCAGGCAGTATTGGTTTAGGTTACATTCAGTACGCTGCTATTCTTAAAGATTTTCTTCATGTTTATTTATTATTAAACTCACCTTCTGCACCTGCTTCCTGACGCCCTGCGTATATGTTACAGGAAGACAGTTTGGATTTGGATTCAGACCAATCACATCACAGGCCAAGCGTCATTATCGAAAGAAAAAAAAACTTGAATTGTTGCATCTTGTTGTGCTGTTGTCCTCTAGTGGCTAGCTAGCTAAAATAGTCTCTTTCCTAAATTAGCCATGGATGGAAATAGGGATTTGGACTTGTGGTTTTACTTAATTCTCCGTACTGGCCAATAATTATATTGGTGATTCTGAACCAACCATAAATTCATACATTGTTGAGCTCCTGGCCTGAGAGGATGGAAGTTCAACATGTAGCTAGATGTAGCAGGCTAACGTTAACTAGCTGGCCTGGCGTGTTGTTGCCCATGAAAGGAAGTTAGGCTAGGGAGCAAGTATTTTATCCAGGTAGCCAGGGACAACAAACACTAAAAGCGCGTACTGTATGACAGAGTGATAGACAGTTTCATCAACATGAACGAGAGGAGGATGGCATTGGCTTTTCTCTACAAGTAGGGTGAGTCAACATGTTTTATCTACTTACACACACACACACACACACACACACACACACACACACACACACACACACACACACAGAAATCAGAATCATGGACAGCCACATGATATTTAGCTTACGTTGATTGTACTAAATAGTTTTTGGTATCTTTTAGTGGTCACTGTATTTAGACTAAAGCGTCGGTGGATAGATAGATCATGTTGAAGGTGAAATGGTGCTGGAATACTGGAGGCAGCTCCTGTTTTGGGCTCCTGACTGTTGGTAAATCTCCGTGGTTCTAAATCAATGTCACAAACATGACCTTGCTTGACCCTGCTGAAGGTCACGTAACTGTTTGTTACGTACAGTATGTTTTGTAGACTTCACCAGGACAGAGGTTGCTCTCTGCTTTTGTGATGAAACAAAGGTGTGTTTTAATTTATTCTGCCGCTGAGTCTTCTTATTGTCGCTGCCTTTAGGCCTGTATATCACGGTGTCAAGGCAGATGAACTAACCCTTTAGGCCTGTATATCACGGTGTCAAAGCAGATGAACTAACCCTTTAGGTCTGTATATCACGGTGTCAAGGCAGATGAACTAACCCTTTAGGCCTGTATATCACGGTGTCAAGGCAGATGAACTAACCCTTTAGGTCTGTATATCACGGTGTCAAGGCAGATGAACTAACCCTTTAGGCCTGTATATCACGGTGTCAAGGCAGATGAACTAACCCTTTAGGTCTGTATATCACGGTGTCAAGGCAGATGAACTAACCCTTTAGGCCTGTATATCACGGTGTCAAGGCAGATGAACTAACCCTTTAGGTCTGTATATCACGGTGTCAAGGCAGATGAACTAACCCTTTAGGTCTGTATATCACGGTGTCAAGGCAGATGAACTAACCCTTTAGGTCTGTATATCACGGTGTCAAGGCAGATGAACTAACCCTTTAGGTCTGTATATCACGGTGTCAAGGCAGATGAACTAACCCTTTAGGTCTGTATATCACGGTGTCAAGGCAGATGAACTAACCCTTTAGGTCTGTATATCACGGTGTCAAGGCAGATGAACTAACCCTTTAGGTCTGTATATCACGGTGTCAAGGCAGATGAACTAACTCTTTAGGTCTGTATATCTCGGTGTCAAGGCAGATGAACTAACCCTTTAGGCCTGTATATCACGGTGTCAAGGCAGATGAACTAACTCTTTAGGTCTGTATATCTCGGTGTCAAGGCAGATGAACTAACCCTTTAGGCCTGTATATCACGGTGTCAAGGCAGATGAACTAACCCTTTAGGCCTGTATATCACGGTGTCAAGGCAGATGAACTAACCCTTTAGGTCTGTATATCACGGTGTCAAGGCAGATGAACTAACCCTTTAGGCCTGTATATCACGGTGTCAAGGCAGATGAACTAACCCTTTAGGTCTGTATATCTCGGTGTCAAGGCAGATGAACTAACCCTTTAGGCCTGTATATCACGGTGTCAAGGCAGATGAACTAACCCTTTAGGCCTGTATATCACGGTGTCAAGGCAGATGAACTAACCCTTTAGGTCTGTATATCACGGTGTCAAGGCAGATGAACTAACCCTTTAGGTCTGTATATCACGGTGTCAAGGCAGATGAACTAACCCTTTAGGTCTGTATATCACGGTGTCAAGGCAGATGAACTAACCCTTTAGGCCTGTATATCACGGTGTCAAGGCAGATGAACTAACCCTTTAGGCCTGTATATCACGGTGTCAAGGCAGATGAACCAACAGGTCATACAGAAAACAACGCAATTATCACAACACATAGGTTGTAATTTGGCTATTTATTTCTGGATAGGCTTCCCCAGTGATTTAACCCACGCACCACTGCTACTGTTCTGACTGCTACTGTTCTGACTGCTACTGTTCTGACTGTTACTGTTCAGACTGCTGCTGTTCAGACTGCTGCTGTTCTGACTGTTACTGTTCTGACTGTTACTGTTCAGACTGCTGCTGTTCAGACTGCTGCTGTTCTGACTGTTACTGTTCTGACTGTTACTGTTCAGACTGCTGCTGTTCTGACTGTTACTGTTCAGACTGCTACTGTTCTGACTGTTACTGTTCTGACTGTTACTGTTCTGACTGCTACTGTTCAGACTGTTACTGTTCTGACTGCTGCTGTTCAGACTGCTGCTGTTCTGACTGTTACTGTTCGGACTGTTACTGTTCAGACTGTTACTGTTCAGACTGTTACTGTTCAGACTGCTACTGTTCTGACTGCTACTGTTCAGACTGTTACTGTTCAGACTGCTGCTGTTCAGACTGTTACTGTTCAGACTGCTACTGTTCAGACTGCTGCTTTTCTGACTGCTACTGTTCAGACTGTTACTGTTCAGACTGCTGCTGTTCAGACTGTTACTGTTCTGACTGCTACTGTTCAGACTGTTACTGTTCTGACTGCTACTGTTCAGACTGTTACTGTTCAGACTGCTGCTGTTCAGACTGTTACTGTTCAGACTGCTACTGTTCTGACTGCTACTGTTCAGACTGTTACTGTTCTGACTGCTACTGTTCTGACTGTTGTAGTCCTTATCCCCAAGCTGCCACCAGTGGAGCGATACCAGAGGACATCACATGTTGCTCAGTCCTGTCCTGTCTACTGAACTGTAATGAAGGTTAGAGAGAGAGAGATGCATTTAACCAGCAAAGACCTTGCTACCGTAGCAAACAGAAGTTACCTGGGAACTAGCGATGCCCCATTAGTAAAACAGCCTGGAAGATTAATGGAGAGTTGATGCTGCAGGTGTTGTCTGTCTGCCTGCCAGGGTGAAAGAGCAACACTCACCATCTCCCCCGCTCACCATCTCTCCCCCTCTCCCCCTCACCATCTCCCCCGCTCTCCCCCTCCCCCTCTCCCCCACTCACCATCTCCCCCCCTCTCCCCCTCACCATCTCCCCCTCTCACCGTCTCTCCCCCTCTCCCCCGCTCACTATCTCCCCGCCTCTCCCCCTCACCCCTCTCCCCCGCTCTCCCCCTCACCCTCTCCCCCTCACCCTCTACCCCCTCTCCTCCTCACCCTCTCCCCTCCTCTCACCCTCTCCCCCTCTCCCCCGCTCACCACCTACCCACCTCTCCCCTCCCCCCCTCTCCCCCCTCACCCTCTACCCCCTCTCCTCCTCACCCTCTCCCCCCTCTCCCCCTCACCTTCTCCCCCTCACCCTCTACCCCCTCTCCTCCTCACCCTCTCCCCTCCTCTCACCCTCTCCCCCTCACCATCTACCCCCCTATCCCCCTCACCCTCTCCCCCCCTCCTCCTCAACCTCTCCCCCTCACCCTCTACCCCCCCTCTCCCCCTCACCATCTCCCCCGCTCTCCCCCTCACCCTCTCCCCCACTCACCATCTCCCCCCCTCTCCCCCCTCACCCTCTCCCCCCTCACCCCCCTCAACCTCTCCCCCACTCACCATCTCCCCCTCTCACCCCCTCACCCTCACCCTCTACCCCGCTCACCATCTACCCCCCTCTCCCCCTCACCCTCTCCCCCCCTCACCCCCTCAACCTCTCCCCCACTCACCATCTCCCCCTCTCCCCCCTCTCCCCCTCACCATCTCCCCCTCTCACCGTCTCTCCCCCTCTCCCTCGCTCACCATCTCCCCCCCTCTCCCCCTCACCCTCTCCCCCGGTCTCCCCCTCACCCTCTCCCCCACTCACCATCTCCCCCCCTCTCCCCCTCACCATCTCCCCCGCTCACCATCTCTCCCCCTCTCCCCCGCTCACCCTCTACCCCCTCTCCTCCTCACCCTCTCCCCCCCTCTCCCCCTCCCCCTCTCCCCCTCACCCTCTACCCCCCTCTCCTCCTCACCATCTCCACCCCTCTCCTCCTCACCCTCTCCCCCCCCTCACCCTCTCCCCTTCACCATCTACCCCCTCTCCCCCTCACCCTCTCCCCCCCTCCTCCTCACCCTCTACCCCCCTCTCCCCCTCACCCTCTACCCCGCTCACCATCTACCCCCCTCTCCCCCTCACCCTCTCCCCCCTCACCCCCTCAACCTCTCCCCCACTCACCATCTCCCCCTCTCCCCCTCTCCCCCTCCCCCTCCACCCCGCTCACCATCTCCCCCCTCTTCCCCTCACCCTCTCCCCCGCTCACCATCTACCCCCCTCTCCCCCTCACCCTCTACCCCGCTCACCATCTCCCCCCCTCTCCCCCTCACCCTCTACCCCGCTCACCATCTCCCCCCTCTCCCCCTCACCCTCTACCCCGCTCACCATCTCCCCCCCCTCTCCCCCTCACCCTCTCCCCCGCTCACCATCTCCCCCCCTCTCCCTCTCCCCCTTCACCCTCTAACCCGTTGCCCATCTCCTTCTCTCTCCTCTCTCCCCTCTAACCCACTCCTCTCTCCCTTCTCATCCCCCCCTCTCCCCCATTTTACCCTCTCCCCCCCACTACCCATCTCACCCATTCTCCGTTTTCCCAGTGTTATTTAATGTTCTAAGTGCAGCCTGGCCTCTCCAGCTGCCCCCCCCCCCCCAGGTCCCAGCGCCCCCAGACACATTAGAGTCGGTAATCAGAGCGGATTGTCTCTGCAACCTTCCAAGACCATTTGAATGGCTTTGTATACATCTGGGACTGTCCCCTCTTCCCTCTCCATCTCCATCTCTCTCTCTCTGCATACCTAGGCTGTGTGTGTCCCAAATGACTCCCTATTCCCAACACTACCTTTGACCAGAGCCAATGGTTCAAAAGAAGTGCACTATGTAGGGAATAGGGTTCCATTTGGAACGTATCCATATCTACCCACCTACCGCCTCCGTGAACCACTGAGACACCTCTCTCTCTGTCTCTCTCTCTCTTTCTCTTTCTCTTTCTCTCGTTCTCTGTCTGTCTGTCTCTTTCTCTTTCTCGTTCTCTTTCTTGTTCTCTGTCTGTCTGTCTGTCTGTCTGTCTGTCTGTCTGTCTGTCTGTCTGTCTGTCTGTCTGTCTGTCTGTCTGTCTGTCTGTCTGTCTGTCTGTCTGTCTGTCTGTCTGTCTGTCTGTCTGTCTGTCTGTCTGTCTGTCTGTCTGTCTCTCTCTCTCTCTGTCTCTGTCTCTGTCTGTCTCTCTCTCTCTGTCTCTGTCTCTCTGTCTCTGTCTCTCTGTCTCTCTGTCTACGTCTCTGTCTCTCTCTCTCTCTGTCTCTCTCGCTCTCTCTCTCTCTCTCTCTCTCTCTCTCTCTCTCTCTCTCTCTCTCTCTCTCTCTCTCTCTCTCTCTCTGCACCACACCATGGTTGGATGTGTTCCATGTTGTTTGCAGCCCTTGTCTTTTGACAGTTAGAAAGTTGACAAATGGCCATTATTATTAAAAGAAGGTTTCTTTTAAAGATGGCGCCGGGCCTACGAGGTAGAATCTCTGGCTCTCCGTCACTGTCAGGAGAACTAATGATAAGGTATGTTAAGACTACGGGACACAACGCAAGATGGAGTGAGGTCCTCACCTGTCTTAATCAACACCTGTCTCAGCCACTCTGCATTCATCTTGATTCAGCTTGGATTTGTTCTGCTCTGCAGAGAGACAGATCAACACTAGATGCTGGGTCTGTGGATGCCACAGCGTAGCTTTACATTGTATAAGTGAACGATATATATAAGCAGATATTTTAGAGCCTTGAGTGTGAATATGAGTACTGTAATTATGATGGATAAGGTCTGCTTCTTATGCTTGATAGTTGTATTTTTAAGCTGTGCTGACAAATGGGGGAAAATGTATTGAAGTGTGTCCATTGTGGAGAAAGTGACTGACATTTTGTTTTTATTTGAGAAAATCTGTCAACAAAAAAAAACAGTTTGACAACAGAATTCTAAGTGTATATATAAAAAAAACATTATAATATATAATATATATATAAACAAGATGATTGACTATAAAAGCAGCAGCATTTTGTGTTTAGAATACAACTTAGAAAGTAATGTTTCTATATCGATCCAAAATGATATAACACCTTTATTCAGTCTTCAGTAATAAACAGTCCATCATTATACATCTTTACTTCTCAGTGTGGACATTTGGCTCAATCTGAGACGTGGTTCCTTACACCTGTTGTTGTCCTAGTGAAAACACACACACACACACACACACACACACACACACACACACACACACACACACACCACACACACACACACACACACACACACACACACACACACACACACACACACACACACACACACACACACAGACGTGACTTCAGCAAGCTTACGAGTCTTAAAGTAACTCTGAGGAGAGTAAATACCCCCCAGGCCTCCAGACTCTGTCTCCAAGATGGTGGGACGCTGGTTTCTCATCGGAGAGTAGACCATCGTCTATAGAAGACTAGTCACACAGTTTACACTGTAGACTAATGTATAACATCATTCTACCATCTCTAATATTCATCTATAAAGACTAGTTACACTGTAGACTAATGTATAACATCATTCTACCATGTCTAATATATATGAGAGAGAGAGAGAGAGCGAGAGAGAGAGCGAGAGAGAGAGCAAGAGAGAGAGCGAGAGAGAGAGAGAGAGCGAGGAGAGAGAGAGAGAGAGAGAGAGAGAGAGAGAGAGATAGAGAGCTGGAGGTTATGTGGTCTCTAGCAGGCTTCTCAAGGACAGGCCATTCACCTAGATTAAACAAACCTCCCTCAACTCTCTGGCAATATGGCCGCCTTCCTCTAAATGTGTCTGCCACGCATGAAGAAACTAGGTCTGGCACCCTATGGGTCCTGGTCAAAAGCAATTGCACTACACAAGGAAGAGGGTGCCATTTGGGTTGCAAACTAGGTCTGCCTACTGAGAGCAGGCAGTGCGGAGCCTGGTAGGATAAAACAGCAGACATCTCTGCCTGAGGCAAGAAGCTGTATGATGAAACAATCTTTAATCTCTGTGCTTCCAGGCATTTTTAACACCTGCTATCCTGATGGGGGGAGAGAGTATAGTAACAGTAGGATACATATTCATCTATATACACACACACACACACACACACACACACACGGATGAACCAGTATCTGGGCAGAGGAGATGATGAATCAGCCAGCTAGCTACGATTCAATGGTTCAATGCACGAATGGATGGACAGACAGACAGACAGACAGACAGACAGACAGACAGACAGACAGACAGACAGACAGACAGACAGACAGACAGACAGACAGACAGACAGACAGACAGACAGACACACACACACAGGAACAGTTGCTCCTCTCCCTCAGTTTTGTTGCAGTTGTCTGACCCTCTGTGTTCATCACAATCTGTGGGAAGAACAGTAAACAACAGTTTGAAACTTTTTAATTGCTGGAAGAAAAACAATCTAAAGAGATGAAGACACTGTCTGTCTGGAACCATCTGGTTAGAACTGGTTACATTCTGCATCAGAGGAAAACTAAAAAAGGCAAAGCAATGTTTTTTGGTCTAATTGTATTTTTCTTCATAGATTTAACAGGCAATTCATATCTGCTCTGACTTGATGCGTATGTTAGGTTTATTAATTCGTTTATTTTTAAGCCAGACAAAACACAAAGGCACGTTTTCTAAACTCCTGGATTTAACCTTTATTTAATCAGGCAAGTCAGTTAAGAACAAATTCTGAATTTACACTGACGGCCTACTCCTGCCAAACTCGGACGACGCTGGGTCAATTGTGCGCCGCCGGCCTATGGGGCTCCCAATCACGGCCGGTTGTGATACAGCTTGGATTCGAACCGGGGTGTCTGTAGGGACGCCTCAAACACAGAGATGCAGTGCCTTAAGGCTGTAACGAGTGGTGGTGCAGCGGTCTAATTTCATGATGTTGGGCTTTGATGATAAGAGTGAAAACGCATTTTAAAGAGGATTGTGATTTAATCACAGTCTGGGAGAACATAAAGCTGTCTGCCGTAACTGTCATCACAGTCTGGGAGAACATAAAGCGGCCTGCCGTAACTGTCATCACAGTCTGGGAGAACATAAAGCTGTCTGCCTTAACTGTCATCACAGTCTGGGAGAACATAAAGCTGTCTGCCTTAACTGTCATGACAGTCTGGGAGAACATAAAGCTGTCTGCCTTAACTGTCATCACAGTCTGGGAGAACATAAAGCTGTCTGCCGTAACTGTCATCACAGTCTGGGAGAACACAAAGCTGTCTGCCTTAACTGTCATCACAGTCTGGGAGAACACAAAGCTGTCTGCCTTAACTGTCATCACAGTCTGGGAGAACATAAAGCTGTCTGCCGTAACTGTCATCACAGTCTGGGAGAACACAAAGCTGTCTGCCGTAACTGTCATCACAGTCTGGGAGAACACAAAGCTGTCTGCCGTAACTGTCATCACAGTCTGGGAGAACACAAAGCTGTCTGCCGTAACTGTCATCACAGTCTGGGAGAACACAAAGCTGTCTGCCTTAACTGTCATCACAGTCTGGGAGAACACAAAGCTGTCTGCCTTAACTGTCATCACAGTCTGGGAGAACATAAAGCTGTCTGCCGTAACTGTCATCACAGTCTGGGAGAACATAAAGCTGTCTGCCTTAACTGTCATCACAGTTAATGGTACAACATTCACATGCTATTAACAGATGTTATTTTATATACAGATTTTATTTTATATAGAGATTTTTCTTTTATATTCAGATTTTTCTTTTTACATAAAGTTATGTTGGTGTTATTATGAGCATCAATTCTGCTGATTACAATTTTAATGTAATGTATAAAGATATTATGCCGAGGCGTAGAAGACTACACAAAAACAATTTACTTTGACAAATTACAGAATTACAATAAAATATTCTGCTCTACTTAAACATTTTTATATATTTTTTGCAATGATTGTTTTTTGAGCTAATCAGAGCATTTAAAAAACTTAACAATAATATTCCTAAGCACCTTTCCATTGAACCGTGAGTGTTATCTGAACACTGTGGATCCAAGTCTGAGCACTATGGTGATAAATGACTTCTGATGGCAAAAATAATGTTCATATTTCACTGAGCAGAACTTTAATTACACTGTGGAGAGATATTATGGAACTTATACATTATATATATATATTATGGAACTTATACATTATATATATATATATATATATATATATATATTTATATATATATATATATATATATATATATATATATATATTATGGAACTTATACATTATACACTGCTCAAAAAATAAAGGGAACACTTAAACAACACAATGTAACTCCAAGTCAATCACACTTCTGTGAAATCAAACTGTCCACTTAGGAAGCAACACTGATTGACAATAAATTTCACATGCTGTTGTGCAAATGTAATAGACGACAGGTGGAAATTATAGGCAATAAGCAAGACACCCCCAATAAAGGAGTGGTTCTGCAGGTAGAGACCACAGACCACTTCTCAGTTCCTATGCTTCCTGGCTGATGTTTTGGTCACTTTTGAATGCTGGCGGTGCTTTCACTCTAGTGGTAGCATGAAACGGAGTCTACAACCCACACAAGTGGCTCAGGTAGTGCAGCTCATCCAGGATGGCACATCAATGCGAGCTGTGGCAAGGTTTGCTGTGTCTGTCAGCGTAGTGTCCAGAGCATGGAGGCGCTACCAGGAGACAGGCCAGTACATCAGGAGACGTGGAGGAGGCCGTAGGAGGGCAACAACCCAGCAGCAGGACCGCTACCTCCGCCTTTGTGCAAGGAGGAGCGGGAGGAGCACTGCCAGAGCCCTACAAAATGACCTCCAGCAGGCCACAAATGTGCATGTGTCTGCTCAAACGGTCAGAAACAGACTCCATGAGGGTGGTATGAGGGCCCGACGTCCACAGGTGGGGGTTGTGCTTACAGACCAACACCGTGCAGGACGTTTGGCATTTGCCAGAGAACACCAAGATTGGCAAATTCGCCACTGGCGCCCTGCGCTCTTCACAGATGAAAGCAGGTTCACACTGAGCCCGTGACAGACGTGACAGAGTCTGGAGACGCCGTGGAGAATGTTCTGCTGCCTGCAACATCCTCCAGCATGACCGGTTTGGCGGTGGGTCAGTCATGGTGTGGGGTGGCATTTCTTTGGGGGGCCGCACAGCCCTCCATGTGCTCGCCAGAGGTAGCCTGACTGCCATTAGGTACCGAGATGAGATCCTCAGACCCCTTGTCAGACCATATGCTTGTACGGTTGGCCCTGGGTTCCTCCTAATGCAAGACAATACTAGACCTCATGTGGCTGGAGTGTGTCAGCAGTTCCTGCAAGAGGAAGGCATTGATGCTATGGACTGGCCCGCCCGTTCCCCAGACCTGAATCCAATTGAGCACATCTGGGACATCATGTCTCGCTCCATCCACCAATGCCACGTTGCACCACAGACTGTCCAGGAGTAGGCGGATGCTTTAGTCCAGGTCTGGGAGGAGATCCCTCAGGAGTCCATCCGCCACCTCATCAGGAGCATGCCCAGGTGTTGTAGGGAGGTCATACAGGCACGTGGGGGCCACACACACTACTGAGCCTCATTTTGACTTGTTTTAAGGACATTACATCAAAGTTGGATCAGCCTGTAGTGTGGTTTTCCACTTTAATTTTGAGTGTGACTCCAAATCCAGACCTCCATGGGTTGATAAATTGGATTTCCATTGATTATTTTTGTGTGATTTTGTTGTCAGCACATTCAACTATGTAAAGAAAAAAGTATTTAATAAGAATATTTCTTTCATTCAGATCTAGGATGTGTTGTTTAAGTGTTCCCTTTATTTTTTTTGAGCAGTGTATAAATTGAGTCTGAAGTTTTAAAGTAGAAATTACAAACTTCAGAAGCCTTTTTAAAAGGGCCGAGACGATACCGGTATCCATGGCAACAATGAAAAGTCAAAGCAGACCAACTCTTTGGTTCAGGAATGGCTGAAGAATTGCAACCTTTACCTGGAGCTAACTCTGCAGATAACACTGCTGGGTGATCTGATAACTCTGTAGATAACACTGCTGGGTGATCTGATAACTCTGCAGATAACACTACTGGGTGATCTGATAACTCTGTAGATAACACTGCTGGGTGATCTGATAACTCTGCAGATAACACTACTGGGTGATCTGATAACTCTGCAGATAACACTGCTGGGTGATCTGATAACTCTGCAGATAACACTACTGGGTGATCTGATAACTCTGCAGATAACACTGCTGGGTGATCTGATAACTCTGCAGATAACACTGCTGGGTGATCTGATAACTCTGCAGATAACACTACTGGGTGATCTGATAACTCTGCAGATAACACTACTGGGTGATCTGATAACTCTGCAGATAGCAAATCAAATCAAATTTATTTTTATATAGCCCTTCGTACATCAGCTGATATTCTCAAAGTGCTGTACAGAAACCCAGCCTAAAACCCCAAACAGCAAGCAAAGCATGTGAAAGAAGCACGGTGGCTAGGAAAAACTCCCTAGGAAAAACTCCCTAGAAAGGCCAAAAACCTAGGAAGAAACCTAGAGAGGAACCAGGCTATGAGGGGTGGCCAGTCCTCTTCTGGCTGTGCAGGGTGGATATTATAACAGAACATGGTCAAGATGTTAAAATGTTAAAATGTTCATAAATGACCAGCATGGTCAAATAATAATAATAATCATAGTAGTTGTCGAGGGTGCAACAAGCACGTCCGGTGAACAGGTCAGGGTTCCATAGCCGCAGGCAGAACAGTTGAAACTGGAGCAGCAGCACGGCCAGGTTGACTGGGGACAGCATGGAGTCATCATACCAGGTAGTCCTGAGGCATGGTCCTAGGGCTCAGGTCCTCCGAGAGAAAGACAGAAAGAGGGAAAGAGAGAATTAGAGAGAGCATGTTTAAATACACACAGGACACCGGATAAGACAAGATAAATACTCCAGATGTAACAGACTGACCCTAGCCCCCCGACACATAAACTACTGCAGCATAAATACTGGAGGCTGAGATAGCACTACTGGGTGATCTGATAACTCTGCAGATAACACTACTGGGTGATCTGATAACTCTGCAGATAACACTACTGGGTGATCTGATAACTCTGCAGATAGCACTACTGGGTGATCTGATAACTCTGCAGATAACATTCACATGCTATTAACAGATGTTATTTTATATACAGATTTTATTTTATATAGAGATTTTTCTTTTATATTCAGATTTTTCTTTTTACATAAAGTTATGTTGGTGTTATTATGAGCATCAATTCTGCTGATTACAATTTTAATGTAATGTATAAAGATATTATGCCGAGGCGTAGAAGACTACACAAAAACAATTTACTTTGACAAATTACAGAATTACAATAAAATATTCTGCTCTACTTAAACATTTTTATATATTTTTTGCAATGATTGTTTTTTGAGCTAATCAGAGCATTTAAAAAACTTAACAATAATATTCCTAAGCACCTTTCCATTGAACCGTGAGTGTTATCTGAACACTGTGGATCCTAGTCTGAGCACTATGGTGATAAATGACTTCTGATGGCAAAAATAATGTTCATATTTCACTGAGCAGACCTTTAATTACACTGTGGAGAGATATTACGGAACTTATACATTATATATATATATATATATATATATTATGGAACTTATACATTATATATATATATATTATGGAACTTACACATTATATATATATATTATGGAACTTATACATTATATATATATATATATATATTATGGAACTTATACATTATATATATATATATATATATATATTATGGAACTTACACGTTATATATATATATATATTATGGAACTTATACATTATATATATATATATATATATATATATATTATGGAACTTACACGTTATATATATATATATATATATATATATATATATATATATATATATTATGGAACTTATACATTATATATATATATATTATGGAACTTATACATTATATATATATTATGGAACTTACACATTATATATATATATATATTATGGAACTTACACATTATATATATATATATTATGGAACTTATACATTATATATATATATATATTATGGAACTTATACATTATATATATATTTATATATATATATATTATGGAACTTACATGTTATATATATATATATTATGGAACTTATACATTATATATATATATATATATATATATATATATATATATATATATATATATATATTATGGAACTTACACGTTATATATATATATATTATGGAACTTATACATTATATATATATATATATATATATATATTATGGAACTTATACATTATATATATATATATATATATTATGGAACTTACACATTATATATATATATATATATATATATTATGGAACTTATACATTATATATATATATATTATGGAACTTACACATTATATATATATATTATGGAACTTATACATTATATATATATATATATATATTATGGAACTTATACATTATATATATATATATATATATTATGGAACTTACACGTTATATATATATATATATTATGGAACTTATACATTATATATATATATATATATATATATATATATTATGGAACTTACACGTTATATATATATATATATATATATATATATATATATATATATATTATGGAACTTATACATTATATATATATATATTATGGAACTTATACATTATATATATATTATGGAACTTACACATTATATATATATATATATTATGGAACTTACACATTATATATATATATATTATGGAACTTATACATTATATATATATATATATTATGGAACTTATACATTATATATATATTTATATATATATATATTATGGAACTTACATGTTATATATATATATATTATGGAACTTATACATTATATATATATATATATATATATATATATATATATATATATATATATATATTATGGAACTTACACGTTATATATATATATATTATGGAACTTATACATTATATATATATATATATATATATATATATATTATGGAACTTATACATTATATATATATATATATATATTATGGAACTTACACATTATATATATATATATATATTATGGAACTTATACATTTTATATATATATATATATATATATTATGGAACTTACACATTATATATATATATTATGGAACTTATACATTATATATATATATATATATATATATATATATATATATATATATATATATATATATATATATATGTATATATTATGGAACTTATACATTATATATATATATATATATATATATATATATATTATGGAACATACATTATATATATATATATTATGAAACTTACACATTATATATATATTATGGAACTTATACATTATATATATATTATGGAACTTATACATTATATATATATTATGGAACTTATACATTGGATATAGATATTATGGAACTTACACATTGGATATATATATATTATGGACCTTATACATTGGATATATATATATTATGGAAATTCTAGATTTTCTGTCACATTTTGTTGTGTAATGTGTGTATTGTCTAATGTGAAAACGATGTAATTTACACTTACTGTATCATATTATTTTTTAGCAATTCTAAGGACGATTTGAAACGTGTATCTTTGAATTGTTTGCTATTGGATTAAGTGGTAGTTAAAAGGACTAAATTGAAAAGATATCGTTATGTTGTGTTTCGGTGATTTTAACCGACGTTCTCGTTACATTTCATAAATAATACATATATTTTGAATCAATGGTTGTGTGGTGATCTGCAGAGAAGAATGGGAGAAACTGGGGGGTAGACCAGGGCATGGGGCAGACCAGGGCATGGGGCAGACCAGGGCATGGGGCAGACCAGGGCAGACCAGGGCATGGGGCAGACCAGGGCATGGGGCAGACCAGGGCATGGGGCAGACAAGGGCATGGGGCAGACCAGGGCAGACCAGGGCATGGGGCAGACCAGGGCATGGGGCAGACCAGGGCATGGGGCAGACCAGGGCATGGGGCAGACCAGGGCAGACCAGGGCATGGGGCAGACCAGGGCATGGGGCAGACCAGGGCATGGTACAGACCAGGGCATGGGACAGACCAGGGCAGACCAGGGCATGGGACAGACCAGGGCATGGTACAGACCAGGGCATGGGACAGACCAGGGCAGACCAGGGCATGGAACAGACCAGGGCATGGTACAGACCAGGGCATGGGACAGACCAGGGCAGACCAGGGTATGGGACAGACCAGAACAGACCAGGGCAGACCAGGGCAGACCAGGGCATGGGACAGACCAGGGCATGGGACAGACCAGGGCAGACCAGGGCATGGGACAGACCAGGACAGACCAGGGCAGACCAGGGCATGGGACAGACCAGGGCAGACCAGGGTATGGGACAGACCAGAACAGACCAGGGCAGACCAGGGCAGACCAGGGCATGGGACAGACCAGGACAGACCAGGGCATGGGACAGACCAGGACAGACCAGGGCAGACCAGGGCAGACCAGGGCATGGAACAGACCAGGTGAAGTCTTCAGACTGATCTAATATAACTGACTGTGGCACTACAAAGGGAGGAGGCAGAGATAGACCAGATACATATATCTCCATAGGTAGGAGAGCTTCAGTGCTAGTGCTGTAAAGGTCTGTTTAAGGGAGGTCTTGGTGGCATGTGGTGTTGTATGGCAGACCTTGATATACAGTTCGAAAAGCACCACAGTTTTATTTTTAAATATTTCATTTCAATCCTTCTCTTCCTCCCTGGAAGAGCCTGGGATTTACTTTTATTTAACCTTTCATTTAACTAGGTGAGTCAGTTAAGAACAAATTCTTATTTATTGACAGGCCTGGCAAGTGTCCTCTCCTCTGGACTAGAGCCCTGTTTGATGCCTGCTGTCATACAAAACACAACAGACCAGCTGTCCCCTCATTCCAGCAGCACCATGACAGACCAGCTGTCCCCTCATCACCAGCAGCACCACGACAAACCAGCTGTCCCCTCATCACCAGCAGCACCACGACAGACCAGCTGTCCCCTCATCACCAGCAGTAACACAACAGACCAGCTGTCCCCTCATCACCCGCAGAAACACAACAAACCAGCTGTCCCCTCATCACCAGCAGCACCACGACAGACCAGCTGTCCCCTCATCACCAGCAGCACCACGACAGACCAGCTGTCCCCTCATCACCAGCAGTAACACAACAGACCAGCTGTCCCCTCATCACCCGCAGAAACACAACAGACCAGATGTCCCCTCATCACACGCAGCAACACAACAGACCAGCTGTCCACTCATCACCAGCAGCACCACGACAAACCAGCTGTCCACTCATCACCAGCAGCACCACAACAGACCAGCTGTCCCCTCATCACCAGCGGCACAACGACAGACCATCTGTCCCTTCATCACCAGCAGCACCACAACAGACCAGCTGTCCCCTCATCACCAGCAGCACCACAACAGACCAGTTGTCCTCTCATCACCAGCAGCACCACAACAGACCAGTTGTCCTCTCATCACCAGCAGCACCACAACAGACCAGCTGTCCGCTCATCATCACAACAGTTTGACTGTACTAAATTGACACCGACTCTAGTCCACTTGAATGTTTTCTCCCTTTTCTACCTGTCTATTTTCTTAGGGGTCAAAGTGTAACTTGGAGTCTAAAATGTAACCGCCCAGTTGTACCTCCAGCACCAAAACATCTGGTTGGACCCTTTGGTTCGTCTGTATTGACTCTCTGTAGAACACTGTTGTCAACAAAAATATATCAACATGTCACACAGAAAGAGGGGAGAGGGAGCCCAAAATCCCACCCCTTTCCGTTCTCCTCTTTCTCCATTTATTTTCCCTTTTCAAGTCTGCTGTGGCATTAGTAGAAACAGATTGCTGTGTGGTTTTAAACCCACAGGTATAGCAGTCTAACCCAGAGGAAATCCATCCAATATCAGGGCAACAGAAACACATCACATCGCTCTCTGTCTTCCTGACAATTAGAAAGTTACTGACAGAACAATGGACTGCGTCCAAAATGCAACCTTATTCTCTATATAGTCCTGGACTCTGGTCAAAAGTAGTGCACTATATAGGGAATAGGGTGCCATTGGGCTCTGGTCTAATGTTGTGCACTATATAGGGAATAGGGCCCTGGTCTAAAGTAGCGTACTATATAGGGAATAGGGTACCTTTGGACTCTTGTCTAATGTTGTGCACTATATAGGGAATAGGGTGCCATTGGGTTCTGGTCTAAAGTAGTGCACTATATACGGAATAGGGCCCTGGTCTAAAGTAGTGCACTATATAGGGAATAGGGTGCCATTTGCGACACAAACAATGGAATAACAGCAAGCTTCCTTAAAGGTCAAGATTTGCTGTGTTTGAAGCCCAGCTCAAACATAAATGCTCTGTAATACCAGTTGTGCTGATTGCTTTACTCTCCAGACTCTGTCCAAAGAGCCTGTGGCTGTGAACAGCATTACGTTGCTGGGATGTGGAGGGCCCTTGTTAGAGACAGAACCTAAAGCCCCAGTCTATTACCTTCTACACCCGTAGGACCGATGTTCACAGCTTAGAGGGGGCCAGGGAGAATAATACCACATTACTGTCTTAATGTGTCTGATACACAGGGAGAATATTACCACAATACTGTCTTAATGTGTCTGATACACAGGGAGAATATTACCACATTAATGTCTTAATGTGTCTGATACACAGGGAGAATATTACCACATTACTGTCTTAATGTGTCTGATACATAGGGATAATATAACCACATTACTGTCTTAATGTGTCTGATACACAGGGAGAATAATACCACATTACTGTCTTAATGTGTCTGATACACAGGGAGAATATTACCACATTACTGTCTTAATGTCTGATACACAGGGAGAATAATACCACATTACTGTCTTAATGTGTCTGATACACAGGGAGAATATTACCACATTACTGTCTTAATGTGTCTGATACACAGGGAGAATATTACCACATTACTGTCTTAATGTGTCTGATACACAGGGAGAATAATACCACATTACTGTCTTAATGTCTGATACACAGGGATAATATTACCACATTACTGTCTTAATGTGTCTGATACACAGGGAGAATATTACCACATTACTGTCTTAATGTGTCTGATACACAGAGAGAATAATACCACATTACTGTCTTAAAATGTGTCTGATACACAGGGAGAATATTACCACATTACTGTCTTAATGTGTCTGATACACAGGGATAATATTACCACATTACTGTCTTAATGTCTGATACACAGGGAGAATATTACCACATTACTGTCTTAATGTGTCTGATACACAGGGAGAATAATACCACATTACTGTCTTAATGTGTCTGATACTGTAACGCCCTGGCCATAGAGAGGGGTTTTTTGTTCTTTATTTTGGTTAGGCCAGGGTGTTACATTGGGTGGGCGTTCTATGTTCCTTTTTCTATGTTTTGGTATTTCTTTGTTTTGGGCCATGTGTGTGGCTCCCAATCAGGCACAGCTGAAGCTCGTTGCTGCTGATTGGGAGTCACACATAAGGAGCATGCTTTTCCTTTGGGTTTTGTGGGTAATTGTTTCTGTTTTGAGTATTTTCCTAACAGGACTGTTTGCTGTCGTTTTTGTTCATTTTGTAGTGTTCTCTTGTTTATTTGAATTAAAATTCTAATGATGAACACATCCTCTGCTGCACCTTGGTTCCCTCTTCCAGACAGCCGTTACAGATACACAGGGATAATATTACCACATTACTGTCTTAATGTGTCTGATACACAGGGAGAATAATACCACATTACTGTCTTAATGTCTGATACACAGGGAGAATAATACCACATGACTGTCTTAATGTCTGATACACAGGGATAATATTACCACATTACTGTCTTAATGTCTGATACACAGGGATAATAATACCACATTACTGTCTTAATGTCTGATACACAGGGAGAATAATACCACATTACTGTCTTAATGTGTCTGATACACAGGGAGAATATTACCACATTACTGTCTTAATGTGTCTGATACACAGGGAGAATAATACCACATTACTGTCTTAATGTGTCTGATACACAGGGAGAATATTACCACATTACTGTCTTAATGTGTCTGATACACAGGGAGAATAATACCACATTACTGTCTTAATGTGTCTGATACACAGGGAGAATAATACCACATTACTGTCTTAAAATGTGTCTGATACACAGGGAGAATATTACCACATTACTGTCTTAATGTGTCTGATACACAGGGATAATATTACCACATTACTGTCTTAATGTCTGATACACAGGGATAATATTACCACATTACTGTCTTAATGTCTGATACACAGGGAGAATAATACCACATTACTGTCTTAATGTGTCTGATACACAGGGAGAATAATACCACATTACTGTCTTAATGTCTGATACACAGGCACTCTTCTGGTGGAACTTTGCTGTCATCCACACTTCCCCACACATATTGTTCTCTTTCTGTCTGTCTCTGACTCTCTCTTTCTCTCTCTGACTTTCTCTCTCTTTCTCTCTCTCTCCCACTCACTCTCTTTCTCCCCCCTGTCTCGCTGTCTCTCTCTCTCTCTCTCTCTCTCTCTCTTTCTCTCCCTTTCTCTCTCTCTCCCACTCACTCTCTTTCTCCCCCCTGTCTCACTGTCTCTCTCTCTCTCTCTCTGTCTCTCCCTTTCTCTCTCTCTCCCACTCACTCTCTTTCGCCCCCCCTCTCTGTCTCGCTGTCTCTCTCTCTCTTTCTCTCTCTCTCCCACTCACTCTCTTTCTCCCCCCTCTCTGTCTCGCTGTCTCTCTCTCTCTTTCTCTCTCTCTCCCACTCACTCTCTTTCTCCCCCCCTGTCTCGCTGTCTCTCTCTCTCTTTCTCTCTTTCTCCACCCCTCTCTCTCTGTCTCTGTCTCTCTCTTTCGTCCTGACTTTGTGGTGTTTGTAACCGTCTCCAGAGTGAGGTGCTCCTGCCCCGGAGCTAGACGGAACACAGAACATGAATCCCAGTTTCATGCTGTAGCAGTGTCTGAGGAACAGAGAAACAATGGGTATAGCAACTCATTACACAGAACACAGAACATGAATCCCAGTTCCATGCTTCATGCTGTAGCAGTGTCTGAGGAATAGAGAAACAATGGGTATAGCAACTCATTACACAGAACACAGAACATGAATCCCAGTTCCATGCTTCATGCTGTAGGGAATGCTACAGCATGAAGCATGGAACTGGGATTCATGTCTGAGGAATAGAGAAACAATGGGTATAGCAACTCATTACACAGAACACAGAACATGAATCCCAGTTCCATGCTTCATGCTGTAGCAGTGTCTGAGGAATAGAGAAACAATGGGTATAGCAACTCATTACACAGAATACATATGTTGTTGTTAGGTCTGTGTTGAACAGGATAAGTCATAATATGGCATGGGGACAAAGGTTAATAATGGTCTTTGTACAATAGAGAATAATATAAAACATTTGGTAAGGGGTTCAGAATATTGTCTATTAATAATCAGGTAAGGGGTTGGGTTCAGAATATTGTCTATTAATAATCAGGTAAGGGGTTCAGAATATTGTCAATTAATAATCAGGTAAGGGGTTCAGAAAATTGTCTATTAATAATCAGGTAAGGGGTTCAGAAAATTGTCTATTAATAATCAGGTAAGAGGTTCAGAATATTGTCTATTATTAATCTGGTAAGGGGTTCAGAATATTGTCTATTAATAATCAGGTAAAGGGTGGGGTTCAGAATATTGTCTATTAATAATCTGGTAAGGGGTTCAGAATATTGTCTATTAATAATCAGGTAAAGGGTGGGGTTCAGAATATTGTCTATTAATAATCTGGTAACGGGTTCAGAATATTGTCTATTAATAATCAGGTAAAGGGTGGGGTTCAGAATATTGTCTATTAATAATCTGGTAAGGGGTTCAGAATATTGTCTATTAATAATCAGGTAAAGGGTGGGGTTCAGAATATTGTCTATTAATAATCTGGTAAGGGGTTCAGAATATTGTCTATTAATAATCAGGTAAGGGGTTCAGAATATTGTCTATTAATAATCAGGTAAGGGCCGTGCTTCAGAATATTTTCTAGTAATATTAGTAAATTCTGATGGGCAGGAAAGTTGACATCAGAAAGCGTAACAAATCCCTAAATGAGCATGTGATTAATGTTAATACTGGAATGTCACAGAGTTACGCATATATAGACCATGGTTATGGTTATTATTTAATTTACAGTTAAACACAGAGGAGGAGGTTTTAGTTATTTATTTAATTTACAGTTAAACACAGAGGATGAGGTTTTAGTTATTTATTTAATTTACAGTTAAACACAGAGGAGGAGGTTTTAGTTATTTATTTAATTTACAGTTAAACACAGAGGAGGAGGTTTTAGTTATTTATTTAATTTACAGTTAAACACAGAGGAGGAGGTTTTAGTTATTTATTTAATTTACAGTTAAACACAGAGGAGGAGGTTTTAGTTATTTATTTAATTTACAGTTAAACACAGAGGAGGAGGTTTTAGTTATTTATTTAATTTACAGTTAAACACAGAGGATGAGGTTTTAGTTATTTATTTAATTTACAGTTAAACACAGAGGATGAGGTTTTAGTTATTTATTTAATTTACAGTTAAACACAGAGGATGAGGTTTTAGTTACTGTATGTGGTTAGAGCGTTGGGACAGTAACCAGTAGGTAGACTAGTGGTTAGAGCGTTGGGACAGTAACCAGTAGGTAGACTAGTGGTTAGAGCGTTGGGACAGTAACCAGCAGGTAGCCTAGTGGTTAGAGCGTTGGGACAGTAACCAGTAGGTAGACTAGTGGTTAGAGCGTTGGGACAGTAACCAGCAGGTAGCCTAGTGGTTAGAACGTTGGGACAGTAACCAGCAGGTAGCCTAGTGGTTAGAGCGTTGGGTCAGTAACCAGCAGGTAGCCTAGTGGTTAGAGCGTTGGGACAGTAACCAGCAGGTAGCCTAGTGGTTAGAGTGTTGGGACAGTAACCAGCAGGTAGCCTAGTGGTTAGAGCGTTGGGCCAGTAACCAGCAGGTAGCCTAGTGGTTAGAGCCTTGGGACAGTAACCAGTAGGTAGACTAGTGGTTAGAGCGTTGGGACAGTAACCAGTAGGTAGCCTAGTGGTTAGAGCGTTGGGACAGTAACCAGTAGGTAGCCTAGTGGTTAGAGCGCTGGGCCAGTAACCAGCAGGTAGCCTAGTGGTTAGAGCGTTGGGACAGTAACCAGTAGGTAGCCTAGTGGTTAGAGCGTTGGGCCAGTAACCAGCAGGTAGCCTAGTGGTTAGAGCGTTGGGACAGTAACCAGCAGGTAGCCTAGTGGTTAGAGCGTTGGGACAGTAACCAGCAGGTAGCCTAGTGGTTAGAGCGTTGGGTCAGTAACCAGCAGGTAGCCTAGTGGTTAGAGCGTTGGGACAGTAACCAGCAGGTAGCCTAGTGGTTAGAGAGTTGGGACAGTAACCAGCAGGTAGCCTAGTGGTTAGAGCGTTGGGCCAGTAACCAGCAGGTAGCCTCGTGGTTAGAGCGTTGGGCCAGTAACCAGCAGGTAGCCTAGTGGTTAGAGCGTTGGGCCAGTAACTAGCAGGTAGCCTAGTGGTTAGAGCGCTGGGCCAGTAACCAGCAGGTAGCCTAGTGGTTAGAGCGCTGGGCCAGTAACCAGCAGGTAGCCTAGTGGTTAGAGCGCTGGGCCAGTAACCAGCAGGTAGCCTAGTGGTTAGAGCGTTGGGACAGTAACCAGCAGGTAGCCTAGTGGTTAGAGCGCTGGGCCAGTAACCAGCAGGTAGCCTAGTGGTTAGAGCGCTGGGCCAGTAACCAACAGGTAGCCTAGTGGTTATAGCGCTGGGCCAGTAACCAGCAGGTAGCCTAGTGGTTAGAGCGCTGGGCCAGTAACCAGCAGGTATTCTAGTGGTTAGAGCGCTGGGCCAGTAACCAGCAGGTAGCCTAGTGGTTAGAGCGTTGGGCCACTAACCAGCAGGTAGCCTAGTGGTTAGAGCGTTGGGCCAGTAACCAGCAGGTAGCCTAGTGGTTAGAGCGTTAGGTCAGTAACCAGCAGGTAGCCTAGTGGTTAGAGCGTTGGGACAGTAACCAGCAGGTAGCCTAGTGGTTAGAGAGTTGGGACAGTAACCAGCAGTTAGGCTAGTGGTTAGAGCGTTGGGCCAGTAACCAGCAGGTAGCCTAGTGGTTAGAGCATTGTGCCAGTAACTAAAAGGTTGCTGGATCAAATCCCCGAGCTGACAAGGTAAAAATCTGTTGTTCTGCCCCTGAACAAGGCAGTTAGCCCACTATTTCCTGAGTAGGCAGTCCAGTCATTGTAAATAACAATTAGAACTGACTTGCCTAGTTAAATAGGAGAACACTTCTTGGTTCCAAGTTTAACTGTTTTTTGGGTTCCATGTAGAACCTTTTCCTTTTGGAACCCTTTTTGGTTCCAAGTTTAATTGTTTTTTGAGTTCTATGTAGAACCTTTTCCTTTAGGAACCCTTTTTGGTTCCAAGTTTAACTGTTTTTGGGGTTCCATATAGAACCTTTTCCTTTTGTAACCCTTTTTTCTAAGAGCGTATACTCATATAGGATAGAATGGAACAGATGACAGCTTTATCTCTGAAGGTACTGAAACAGGAAGTTGGCTGTAACCCCCTCGTGGCTTTCTAGTTGCTTACTGTACACAGCACCTGAGGTGATTCCGGTAGCGGGGACAAACAACTGTATACAAACCCAAACCAATTTGGTTTTAAATCTCTATGGTGACTTCCTGTGTGTCACACTGGCACCAGTCCTCCCTTTTCGTTTACAAAACAAAACAACGTTTACATACACTTAATCATTTTAGCAGATTGATGCAATTAAATCATTGAAACTGGCTGTTAACCAAATGAAGGCTGATTAAAGGATGTGTCTCAAATGGGACCCTATTCCCTATGTAGTGCACTAACTTTGATAAGGGCCCATGGGACTCTGGTCAGGAGTAGTGCACTGTACAAGCAGTAGGGTGTCATTTGGGATACGTACTAAGAAATTAGCTGGTTGCTTTCTGTGGACTGGGAATGTGCTAATTAGTGAAGCCGTTACTTGACTGTGAAGTGGTGCTAAATGTGGTTTAAATTGAAGCGTTAGCGAGAGAGAGGAGGGTTGGAGTGGGGCTTCATTATTAGTTCTGTACAGGTGCTGGGTTTAGTTAACACTGGGTTAAGATAGGATAGGGATGTCCGCCCTCATCACACTCACAATGAAAGCTTACACGCACGCACGCACGCTCGCACGCACGCACGCACACACACACACACACACACACACACACACACACACACACACACACACACGAAGGCATGCGTGCACTCATGCAATATTTTACAAATGATTCATATTTCATTTATTTTTGTAACAATGTGATGCCCTACTTTCTTTTCTAAATAGTATAATGAAATTGACAAGAGATCACGAACAGCTACAAAAATACAGAACAAAAATCAAGCGAAAATGTAAATCTCCATTTAAGATTAGTGTTTAATTTAAAAGTGGGATTTATTTTGAGGGTGTTCTGTTTCCCCAGCTAACGACTAAGAAAGCTGTTTATTGTGAATAGAATGCATCAATATAAATTCAGGAACTGCTCTCTCCTTCACCCTCCACACACATAAGCGGTGCTTGTTATCCGATTTGCTTCATAAATGTAATGGAGGTGAATATCCATGCCTAGTGTTGTCACTTGGGATAACACTTGATACATCCCATTTTCTCCTGTTCTAATTATTCCATTTGTGGACCTGAATGGCATTTAGAACCAAGGTAATTCAGCATAGGAACTCAATTAGAATCCTGGTGACTGGGATTTAGAGAACAGCAATAGGCTGTCAGTGAGGCCAATGGGAGCCCTGATTATTTCTCCCCAAGTCCTACTGATATTGCATTTCCTGCAGCTCAATTAAATATCCTCGGCAATAAAAGATGTTTCACCGGGTCTGTAATGAGAAAAGACAAGATTTTCTTCTCTGGGAAAATGTTGGATTTGAAGGCCGGTAGAATTAGCAGAAGCAGCAGCAGACATTACCTCGTGAAATTAACTTTTAAAAATCACAGAGGATATCTGCTTTGATTGAACCTCGCTCTGAGCATCTCCACCGTAACTTGTCGTTAGGCATCCCTACTGAACACTGCACACTGTAATCGTCTCTAAAATATATCTGCACACTGCAAACTGTAATAGTCTCTGAAGGATATCTGCACACTGCACACTGTAATCGTGTCTGAAGCATACCTGAACACTGCACACTGTAGTAGTCGCTGAAGGATACCTGAACACTGAACACTGAACACTGTAATCGTCTCTGAAGGATACCTGAACACTGTAATAGTCCTGAAGGATACCTGAACACTGCACACTGCTCACAGTAATAGTCCTGAAGGATACCTGAACACTTTACACTGCACACTGTAATGGTCTCTGAAGGATATCTGAACACTGCACACTGCACACTGTAATGGTCTCTGAAGGATATCTGAACACTGCACACTGCACACTGTAATGGTCTCTGAAGGATATCTGAACACTGCACACTGCACACTGTAATGGTCTCTGAAGGATATCTGAACACTGCACACTGCACACTGTAATGGTCTCTGAAGGATATCTGAACACTGCACACTGCACACTGTAATAGTCCTGAAGGATATCTGAATACTGTAATATGTAATATTAATAATTCTAATTAATTAGTTATTATTAATTAGAATTAGAATTTATTATTATTATAATTAAGAATTATAAATATGTAATATCTCACCTCATTTGCTGACATTGTATATAGAGTTATTTGTCTACTGTATTATTGACTGTATGTTTGTTTTACTCCATGTGTAACTGTGTGTTGTTGTATGTTGTCGAACTGCTTTGCTTTATCTTGGCCAGGTCACAATTGTAAATGAGAAGTTGTTCTCAACTTGCCTACCTGGTTAAATAAAGGTGAAATAAAATAAAATAAATAAATAAATGACATTTAGATGAAGTTACATGTACAGTTTCTATAACATGCAGAGTAGAACATACGGCTCTTAAATAATGCCTTGATAAGGGTTTGTTTTATTTTTGTCACACACACACGCACACACACGCACACACACACACACACACACACACACGCACATGCACACGCACCCACACACACATATACACACACACACACACACACACACCCACACACCCACACACCACACACACACACACACACACACACACACACACACACACACACACACACACACACACACACACACACACACACACACACACACACACACACACACACACACACACACACACACACACACACACATCCCTATGTTTGGAGGACAGATGATGACATTCAGTTGAAGGTGTCTGGACTGTGGTGACAACAAGGTATTACTCATTATGGAGAAGACCCACGCAGGCTCCACTGACTCAGAGGACGCTGTTTGCCGTATAAAAAAAGATATGTAAAAGTGTTTTTAAAGTGACATGGTGTGAACGTGATAATACCCTAAAAGCCTGTCACAGAGCAGCTGTGGATTGAAGTTACGGCTGGAAGACACCTCTGCCCTGGCTTTTATAGTAATGGACTTAATAGGAAGTCACTTTGATGCATGAAATACTGTGAATGAATAGAAGGATTGATCAGAATGCTGTGACCTGGGACTGTTTTTATAGCTCTGGTGATGAAGTACATTTACACTGAGACTGTTAATATTGTGGCTTCAGATGCAGGAAAAGGAGAGAGCCAGAGCACAGAGAGAGAGAGAGAGAGAGAGAGAGAGAGAGAGAGAGAGAGAGAGAGAGAGAGAGAGAGAGAGAGAGAGAGAGAGAGAGAGAGAGAGAGAGAGAGAGAGAGAGAGAGAGATTTATCATTCTGATCAGTGGGGTAAATTAACTAACAAAAGTCCATCTCTGGAAGTTGTGTTATTAAGCTGGGACTGGTGGGGGTGGTGGCTGCAGGGGTGATTTGGGGGTTAAATTTCAAATAATTACGTAGGGGTACACTCAGAAAATAGGGTTCATTGGTGTTCTATATTGAACCTTTTAGGGTGCCGTATATGAAGCAAGCAAAATAACCCTTTTTGGTTCTATAAAGAACCTTTTTAGGGTGCCGTATATGAAGCAAGCGAAGGAACCCTTTTTGGTTCTATAAAGAACCTTTTAGGGTGCCGTATATGAAGCAAGCAAAATAACCCTTTTTGGTTCTATAAAGAACCTTTTTAGGGTGCCATATATGAAGCAAGTGAAAGAACCCTTTTTGGTTCTATAAAGAACCTTTTAGGGTGCCGTATATGAAGCAAGCGAAGGAACCCTTTTTGGTTCTATAAAGAACCTTTTAGGGTGCCGTATATGAAGCAAGCGAAAGAACCCTTTTTGGTTCTATATAGAACCTTTTAGGGTGCCGTATATGAAGCAAGCGAAAGAACCCTTTTTGGTTCTATATAGAACCTTTTAGGGTGCCGTATATGAAGCAAGCGACAGAACCCTTTTTGGTTCTATATAGAACCTTTTAGGGTGCCGTATATATGAAGCAAGCGACATAATCCTTTTTGGTTCTATAAAGAACCTTTTAGGGTGTCGTATATGAAGCAAGCGAAAGAACCCTTTTTGGTTCTATATAGAACCTTTTAGGGTGCCGTATATGAAACAAGCGATACAACCCTTTTTGGAACCTTTGTTCCCCTAAGAGTGTAGAGGCAGAACCATCCTATGAGATCCCACAACATAGGAGTTAAACATATGAGTTCCCTCTGTAAAAAAAACTAACCAAAAAATCAGACCAATTTAAAGCATTTTTATTTCAGAGGCCATTGTAATTTAATGACAGTATCAAACAGCTTTTGTGCCTGAGCTACTCGAGTGAATTCAGAGTGAAAGGAAAGGTATTTGGCATCTGAAAGGCAGTGACTATATTGTCAACAAGACCCGCAGGCAGATCAGATCCATCCAACCCAGCCAACCCCATGGATGCACTACAATAGTATGAATATTGAATTAATAATTAGTCATGTATTCTCTCTTCAGGAGGTGCTAGCCCTCTAACTGGTTAGTGAATTTAATTATAACAAGCCTTTTTTTTTAGTTTCTCTGTTCATCCAGCTCGTTACTTGTCAGGATTGATGTAACATAAAGTTCATTAAAAATTTAACCCAGAGTGTTAATTACCAGAGCTAGCCTGACTGAAGTTAGAATTAGCCAACTCAGTGATGTGCAAATGAGAGCATTATTTAAGAAACATGCTGGAAGTAGTTATGCTAATACAGGGAAGGGTTCACAGTGGCAGACCTTTTCACTTGCGGTTGCATATTCATTAAATGCACTATGCAAATTTTATGTAGCAGTCTTAGTAATGCCTTGTTAATTTATTCAGATTTATTGAGTAAGACTTGTAAAAAAGTACCAATCTAATTATCCCCTTCTCCTTGGATCAGATGAGAGTGGCGATCAGATCAGAACACTGTGTTTTTTAAAACTGTGCGTGCGTGCGTGTGTGTGTGTGTGTGTGTGTGCGTGCGTGTGTGCGTGCGTGTGTGTGCGTGCGTGCGTGCGTGTGTGTGTGTTGGATTTGACGGAAGAAAAAGACTAATCAGACAATATCGTGTGTCTCAATACATAAAAGATATTATAGTGTGTTGACAGAGGAATCCCTTCAGAATGGTGCACAGCTTGTCCCAATAAGTATTTAAAGGAGACTAGTGTCTCCATCCAGTTAAAGTGAGTTGCTGAGTCCACAGTCTAATGGCCAGAATGATACTACTGAGGCCAATAGAATGCTGCAGACGGCAGATGCATGGCAGAACCAAGTGGCTCTGGGATGTATTTCCTCCAGGCTCCCACCGTGTAGTCAAGGCTACAGGCTCAGTTGGGGTCCCCCATCAGTGTGTGTGTGTGTGTACTAACAGGCTCTCTGGGTCTGTCCTGAAAATCCCACCTACAAAATAGACTCACCACTATTCATCTCTTAGACCACCTAAAGACATAATAAAGTCTACACATTTGGCCTGTTCATAAAATCAATACATCAAAAAGATGTTCCAATATTAGACATCTAAACCTATATAATGTTGTAATTCGTAGCAGGAGGACCATATCTAGGGAGGGATAATGTTGTGTTTGATCCGCCTGGTAACAAGCCCAACCGCTTTCATGTAAATGAGTCTTTAGTCTCAGGGGAGAGCTCAAAGATGTGATGAATTAAAACAACCATCCCAGCAGCCCCCAGGCCCTTACAAGCTTCTGCCGGCCCCAGGCGATGTGCTAAGCACTTGACTGTGTGTCTGAGCTGCTGAGCTGTAGAGTGTCTTGGTGATGTGGTGACTGGACCAGTCTGGATAACACTGTGGGGTAGTGTGGTGGTGACTGGACCAGTCTGGATAACACTGTGGGGTAGTGTGGTGGTGACTGGACCAGTCTGGATAACACTGTGGGGTAGTGTTGTAGTGACTGGACCAGTCTGGATAACACTGTGGGGTAGTGTGGTGGTAACTGGACCAGTCTGGATAACACTGTGGGGTAGTGTGGTGGTGACTGGACCAGTCTGGATAACACTGTGGGGTAGTGTGGTGGTGACTGGACCAGTCTGGATAACACTGTGGGGTAGTGTGGTGGTGACTGGACCAGTCTGGATAACACTGTGGGGTAGTGTGGTGGTGACTGGACCAGTCTGGATAACACTGTGGGGTAGTGTGGTGGTGACTGGACCAGTCTGGATAACACTGTGATAACACTGTGGGGTAGTGTTGTGGTGACTGGACCAGTCTGGATAACACTGTGGGGTAGTGTGGTGGTGACTGGACCAGTCTGGATAACACTGTGGGGTAGTGTTGTAGTGACTGGACCAGTCTGGATAACACTGTGATAACACTGTGGGGTAGTGTTGTGGTGACTGGACCAGTCTGGATAACACTGTGGGGTAGTGTTGTGGTGACTGGACCAGTCTGGATAACACTGTGGGGTAGTGTTGTGGTGACCGGACCAGTCTGGATAACACTGTGGGGTAGTGTGGTGGTGACCGGACCAGTCTGGATAACACTGTGGGGTAGTGTTGTGGTGACTGGACCAGTCTGGATAACACTGTGGGGTAGTGTGGTGGTGACTGGACCAGTCTGGATAACACTGTGGGGTAGTGTTGTGGTGACTGGACCAGTCTGGATAACACTGTGGGGTAGTGTTGTAGTGTGGTGGTGACTGGACCAGTCTGGATAACACTGTGGGGTAGTGTGGTGGTGACTGGACCAGTCTGGATAACACTGTGGTGTAGTGTTGTAGTGTGGTGGTGACTGGACCAGTCTGGATAACACTGTGGGGTAGTGTGGTGGTGATCGGACCAGTCTGGATAACACTGTGGGGTAGGGTGGTGGTGACCGGACCAGTCTGGATAACACTGTGGGGTAGTGTGGTGGTGACTGGACCAGTCTGGATAACACTGTGGGGTAGTGTTGTGGTGACTGGACCAGTCTGGATAACACTGTGGGGTAGTGTTGTAGTGTGGTGGTGACTGGACCAGTCTGGATAACACTGTGGGGTAGTGTGGTGGTGACTGGACCAGTCTGGATAACACTGTGGTGTAGTGTTGTAGTGTGGTGGTGACTGGACCAGTCTGGATAACACTGTGGGGTAGTGTGGTGGTGACCGGACCAGTCTGGATAACACTGCTGTAGGATCTCCCACCATAGACTGACTATCTGGTCGTTATATCCTTCCGTCCACTAGGCTTCAGTAGAACTCAGTCAAAAGCACAATCTGCAAGACTTCCTGCTCTTCAATTAGGGATATAACATTTTCCCATATCCCTAGTCCATTTATCCATAGCTCTGTCTATGAATGTGTAAGTGGTTAGGTCTACGTTTCCCAGGGACCGTCCCTCAATTTTCTAAAGTGTCAGCGTCAAACATTTGAATTGACAGACTGTGTCTTTAATCTTTACCAGATTGTAAACATTAATTAATACTATACTTCTGCTGGATTCTCCAATGTTGTTTACCCTGATGTATACACAAAGTATTCAAGGGGAAAACATGCCTACACCAAAAAACAACATATTTGTAGAAAAATGTTGAATTTCCAGGGTCTTGCGGCGTATTTCGATTAAAATATCTTGTTTATTAGTTTGTAATTAGCTTGGAAAACATCAAAAGCGGCCGTAGATACAGACGTCATACAGCCTGCAGTTGTGTGTAATACACACGCTTCTAGCTATTATGTAAATGTAGACTGGGTATGAACACACAAACAAACATTTGTAGATGCTTTTCTGTAAACACATTAATTTAATTCCATTACTTCATTAATGAGAATTACAACAACAAAAAAAGACACTTTCTCTATGAAAGAGAACAAAGATTTGTGTACTAGATAACAAGAAGGCCTCTCTATTACCTTCCATAGAAGACCATTGGACGTCCTACCCTGAGCAAGAACAACCTCAAGAGTCCAGCAAGGCCTCGAAAAACGTATCCAGAGAAACTTACAATCGGTTCACTCTCAATCTCTCAACTTCAGGACACACAGGCCAGGCCACCAGGATAGACCCCCAACATCACCCCTTCTCTACCATGATCTGTCTGGTCATCTCATCTCCATCCTCAGTATAATGACTCCTCTCTACCATGATCTGTCTGGTCATCTACATCCTCAGTATAATGACTCCTCTCTACCAAAATCTGTCTGGTCATCTCATCTCCACCCTCAGTATAATGACTCCTCTCTACCATGATCTGTCTGGTCATCTCCATCTCCATCCTCAGTATAATGACTCCTCTCTACCATGATCTGTCTGGTCATCTCCATCCTCAGTATAATGACTCCTCTCTACCATGATCTGTCTGGTCATCTCCATCCTCAGTATAATGACTCCTCTCTACCATGATCTGTCTGGTCATCTCATCTCCATCCTCAGTAAAATGACTCCTCTCTACCATGATCTGTCTGGTCATCTCCATCCTCAGTATAATGACTCCTCTCTACCATGATCAGTCTGGTCATCTCCATCCTCAGTATAATGACTCCTCTCTACCATGATCTGTCTGGTCATCTACATCCTCAAGTATAATGACTCCTCTCTAACATGATCTGTCTGGTCATCTCCATCCTCAGTATAATGACTCCTCTCTACCATGATCTGTCTGGTCATCTCCATCCTCAGTATAATGACTCCTCTCTACCATGATCTGTCTGGTCATCTCATCTCCATCCTCAGTATAATGACTCCTCTCTACCATGATCTGTCTGGTCATCTACATCCTCAAGTATAATGACTCCTCTCTAACATGATCTGTCTGGTCATCTCCATCCTCAGTATAATGACTCCTCTCTACCATGATCTGTCTGGTCATCTCCATCCTCAGTATAATGACTCCTCTCTACCATGATCTGTCTGGTCATCTACATCCTCAGTATAATGACTCCTCTCTTCCATGATCTGTCTGGTCATCTCATCTTCATCCTCAGTATAATGACTCCTCTCTACCATGATCTGTCTGGTCATCTCCATCCTCAGTATAATGACTCCTATCTACCATGATCTGTCTGGTCATCTCCATCCTCAGTATAATGACTCCTCTCTACCATGATCTGTCTGGTCATCTCCATCCTCAGTATAATGACGCCTCTCTACCATGATCTGTCTGGTCATCTCATCTCCATCCTCAGTATAATGACTCCTCTCTACCATGATCTGTCTGGTCATCTCCATCCTCAGTATAATGACTCCTCTCTACCATGATCTGTCTGGTCATCTAATCTCCATCCTCAGTATAATGACTCCTCTCTACCATGATCTGTCTGGTCATCTCATCTCCATCCTCAGTATAATGACTCCTCTCTACTATGATCTGTCTGGTCATCTCCATCCTCAGTATAATGACTCCTCTCTACCATGATCTGTCTGGTCATCTCCATCCTCAGTATAATGACTCCTCTCTACCATGATCTGTCTGGTCATCTCCATCCTCAGTATAATGACTCCTGTCTACCATGATCTGTCTGGTCATCTCCATCCTCAGTATAATGACTCCTCTCTACCATGATCTGTCTGGTCATCTACATCCTCAGTATAATGACTCCTCTCTAACATGATCTGTCTGGTCATCTCATCTCCATCCTCAGTATAATGACTCCTCTCTACCATGATCTGTCTGGTCATCTCCATCCTCAGTATAATGACTCCTCTCTACCATGATCTGTCTGGTCATCTCCATCCTCAGTATAATGACTCCTCTCTACCATGATCTGTCTGGTCATCTCCATCCTCAGTATAATGACTCCTCTCTACCATGATCTGTCTGGTCATCTCCATCCTCAGTATAATGACTCCTCTCTACCATGATCTGTCTGGTCATCTCCATCCTCAGTATAATGACTCCTCTCTACCATGATCTGTCTGGTCATCTCCATCCTCAGTATAATGACTCCTCTCTACCATGATCTGTCTGGTCCTCTCACCTCCATCCTCAGTATAATGACTCCTCTCTACCATGATCTGTCTGGTCATCTCCATCCTCAGTATAATGACTCCTCTCTACCATGATCTGTCTGGTCATCTCCATCCTCAGTATAATGACTCCTCTCTACCATGATCTGTCTGGTCATCTCATCTCCATCCTCAGTATAATGACTCCTCTCTACCATGATCTGTCTGGTCATCTCCATCCTCAGTATAATGACTCCTCTCTACCATGATCTGTCTGGTCATCTCCATCCTCAGTATAATGACTCCTCTCTACCATGATCTGTCTGGTCATCTCCATCCTCAGTATAATGACTCCTCTCTACCATGATCTGTCTGGTCCTCTCACCTCCATCCTCAGTATAATGACTCCTCTCTACCATGATCTGTCTGGTCATCTCCATCCTCAGTATAATGACTCCTCTCTACCATGATCTGTCTGGTCATCTCCATCCTCAGTATAATGACTCCTCTCTACCATGATCTGTCTGGTCATCTCATCTCCATCCTCAGTATAATGACTCCTCTCTACCATGATCTGTCTGGTCATCTCCATCCTCAGTATAATGACTCCTCTCTACCATGATCTGTCTGGTCATCTCCATCCTCAGTATAATGACTCCTCTCTACCATGAGTGATGTTGGTGGACAGTGGTTTTCTCCTCTGATGGAGATTAGGCTATGAGGGGTGGCCAGTCCTCTTCTGGCTGTGCAGGGTGGATATTATAACAGAACATGGTCAAGATGTTAAAATGTTAAAATGTTCATAAATGACCAGCATGGTCAAATAATAATAATCATAGTAGTTGTCGAGGGTGCAACAAGCACGTCCGGTGAACAGGTCAGGGTTCCATAGCCGCAGGCAGAACAGTTGAAACTGGAGCAGCAGCACGGCCAGGTGGACTGGGGACAGCAAGGAGTCATCATACCAGGTAGTCCTGAGGCATGGTCCTAGGGCTCAGGTCCTCCGAGAGAAAGACAGAAAGAGAGAAAGAGAGAATTAGAGAGAGCATATTTAAATACACACAGGACACCGGATAAGACAAGAGAAATACTCCAGATGTAACAGACTGACCCTAGCCCCCCGACACATAAACTACTGCAGCATAAATACTGGAGGCTGAGACAGGAGGGATCAGAAGACACTGTGGCCCCATCCGATGATACCCCCGGACAGGGCCAAACAGACAGGATATAACCCCACCCACTTTGCCAAAGCACAGCCCCCACACCACTAGAGGGATGTCTCCAACCACCAACTTACCGTCCTAAGACAAGGCCGAGTATAGCCCACAACGATCTCCGCCATGGCACAACCCAAGGGGGGGGCGCCAACCCAGACAGGAAGACCACGTCAGTGACTCAACCCACTCAAGTGACGCACCCCTCCCATGGACGGCATGGAAGAACACCAGTAGGCCAGTGACTCAGCCCCTGTAAAAGGGTTAGAGGCAGAGAATCCCAGTGGAAAGAGGGGAACCGGCAAGGCAGAGACAGCAAGGGCGGTTCGTTGCTCCAGCCTTTCCGTTCACCTTCACACTCCTGGGCCAGACTATACTTAATCATAGGACCTACTGAAGAGATAAGTCTTCAGTAAAGACTTAAAGGTTGAGACTGAGTCTGCGTCTCTCACATTGGTAGGCAGACCATTCCATAAAAATGGAGCTCTATAGGAGAAAGCCCTACCTCCAGCCGTTTGCTTAGAAATTCTAGGAACAATTAGGAGGCCTGCGTCTTGTGACCGTAGCGTACGTGTAGGTATGTACGGCAGGACCAAATCGGAAAGATAGGTAGGAGCAAGCCCATGTAATGCTTTGTAGGTTAGCAGTAAAACCTTGAAATCAGCCCTTGCCTTAACAGGAAGCCAGTGTAGGGAGGCTAGCACTGGAGTAATATGATCAAATTTTTTGGTTCTAGTCAGGATTCTAGCAGCCGTATTTAGCACTAACTGAAGTTTATTTAGTGCTTTATCCGGGTAGCCGGAAAGTAGAGCATTGCAGTAGTCCAGCCTAGAAGTAACAAAAGCATGGATTAATTTTTCTGCGTCATTTTTGGACAGAAAATTTCTGATTTTTGCAATGTTACGTAGATGGAAAAAAGCTGTCCTTGAAACAGTCTTGATATGTTCTTCAAAAGAGAGATCAGGGTCCAGAGTAACGCCGAGGTCCTTCACAGTTTTATTTGAGACGACTGTACAACCATCCAGATTAATTGTCAGATTCAACAGAAGATCTCTTTGTTTCTTGGGACCTAGAACAAGCATCTCTGTTTTGTCCGAGTTTAAAAGTAGAAAGTTTGCAGCCATCCACTTCTTTATGTCTATGTATAATGACTCCTCTCTACCATGATCTGTCTGGTCATCTCCATCCTCAGTATAATCACTCCTCTCTACCATGATCTGTCTGGTCATCTCCATCCTCAGTATAATGACTCCTGTCTACCATGATCTGTCTGGTCATCTCCATCCTCAGTATAATGACTCCTCTCTACCATGATCTGTCTGGTCATCTCCATCCTCAGTATAATGACTCCTCTCTACCTTGATCTGTCTGGTCATCTCCATCCTCAGTATAATGACTCCTGTCTACCATGATCTGTCTGGTCATCTCCATCCTCAGTATAATGACTCCTCTCTACCATGATCTGTCTGGTCATCTCCATCCTCAGTATAATGACTCCTGTCTACCATGATCTGTCTGGTCATCTCCATCCTCAGTATAATGACTCCTCTCTACCATGATCTGTCTGGTCATCTCCATCCTCAGTATAATGACTCCTCTCTACCATGATCTGTCTGGTCATCTCCATCCTCAGTATAATGACTCCTCTCTACCATGATCTGTCTGGTCCTCTCATCTCCATCCTCAGTATAAAGACTCCTCTCTACCATGATCTGTCTGGTCCTCTCATCTCCATCCTCAGTATAAAGATTCCTCTCTACCATGATCTGTCTGGTCATCTCCATCCTCAGTATAATGACTCCTCTCTACCATGATCTGTCTGGTCATCTCCATCCTCAGTATAATGACTCCTCTCTACCATGATCTGTCTGGTCATCTCATCTCCATCCTCAGTATAATGACTCCTCTCTACCATGATCTGTCTGGTCATCTCCATCCTCAGTATAATGACTCCTCTCTACCATGATCTGTCTGGTCATCTCCATCCTCAGTATAATGACTCCTCTCTACCATGATCTGTCTGGTCATCTACATCCTCAGTATAATGACTCCTCTCTACCATGATCTGTCTGGTCCTCTCATCTCCATCCTCAGTATAATGACTCCTCTCTACCATGATCTGTCTGGTCATCTCCATCCTCAGTATAATGACTCCTCTCTACCATGAGTGATGTTGGTGGACAGTGGTTTTCTCCTCTGAAGGAGATTAGATTAGTTTAATCAAGTTCATAATGGCTCCCGAGTGGTGCATCGGTCTAAGGCACTGCATCTCACTGCTAGAGGCATCACTTCAAACCCTGGTTCGAATCCAGCCTGTGTCACAACCTGCTGTGAATGGGAGTCCCATAGGATGGCGCACAATTGGCCCAGCATTGTCCGTGTTTGGCCGGGGAACGCCGTCACTGTAAATATGAATTTGTTCTTAACTGACTTGTCTAGTTAAATAAAAAAAATTGTAATAATTAATTTGGACTCAGACACTGCTTTCTCATCACCTCCGCATCCCTCCCTCACCTCCTTGTTTTGACTCCCCTGCCTGCCTCCCTTCCTCACCTCCCAGTTATGACTCCACTCCCTTATCTCCCTGTTTTGACTACCCTCCCTCCCCCACCTCCCTGTTTTGACTCCCCTCCCTCCCTCATGTCCCTGTTTTGACTTCCCTCATCTCCCTATTTTGACTCCCCTCCCTCCCTCCCTAACCTCATCTCCCTGTTTTGACTTCCCTCCCTCCCTCCCTCCCTCATCTCCCTGTTTTGTCTCCCCTCCTTCCCTCCCTCCCTCCCTCCTTAATCTCCCTGTTTTGACTCCCGTCCTTCCCTCATCTCCCTGTTTTGACTCTCCTCCCTCCCTCATTTCCCTGTTTTGACTCCCCTCCTTCCCTCATCTCCCTGTTTTGACGCTCCTCCCTCCCTCATCTCCCAGTTTTGACTCCCCTCCTTCCCTCATCTCCCCTCCTTCCCACCCTCCCTCCCTCCCTAATCTCCCTGTTTTGACTCCCTTCCCTCCCTCATCTCCCTGTTTTGACTTCCCTCCTTCCCTCATCTCACTGTTTTTACTCCCCTCCTTCCCTCATCTCCCTGTTTTGACTCCCCTCCTTCCCTTACCTCCTTGTTTTGAGTCCCCTCCCTCCCTCCTTGTTTTGACTCCCCTCCCTCCCTCTGTCACTTCCCTGTTTTGACTCCCTCCCTTCCTCACCTCCCAGTTTTGACTCCCCTCCCTTATCTCCCTGTTTTTACTCCCCTCCCTCCCTCCCTCCCTCCCTCCCTCCCTCCCTCCCTCCCTCCCTCCCTCCCTCCCTCCCTCCCTCCCTCTCCCTCCCTCCCTCCCTCCCTCCCTCCCTCCCTCCCTCCCTCCCTCACCTCCCTGTTTTTACTCCCCTCCCTCCCTCACCTCCCTGTTTTGACTTCCCTCCCTCCCTCATCTCCCTGTTTTGTCTCCCCTCCTTCCCTCATCTCCCTGTATTGACTCCCCTCCCTCCCTCCCTCCCTCCTTCCCTCCCTCCCTCCCTCCCTCCCTCCCTCCCTCCCTCCCTCCCTCCCTCCCTCCCTCCCTCCCTCCCTCCCTCCCTCCCTCCTCTCCCTGTTTTGTCTCCCCTCCTTCCCTCATCTCCCTGTTTCGACTCCCCTCCCTCCCTCCCTCCCTCCCTCCCTCCCTCCCTCCCTCCCTCCCTCCCTCCCTCCCTCCCTCCCTCCCTCCCTCCCTCCCTCCCTCCCTCCCTCCTCTCCCTGTTTTGTCTCCCCTCCTTCCCTCATCTCCCTGTTTCGACTCCCCTCCCTCCCTCCCTCCCTGTTTTGACTCTCCTCCTTCCCTCATCTCCCTGTTTTGACTCCCTCCCTCCCTCCCTCCCTCCCTCCCTCCCTCCCTCCCTCCCTCCCTCCCTCCCTCCCTCCCTCCCTCCCTCCCTCATCTCCCTGTTTTGACTCCCCTCCCTGCCTCACATCCTCCCCGCCCGCCTGCCACATTAGTGGGTTGAATTTATGACATCGTTAGCTGGAAGTATTAGTTCTGTTAGGACAGAGAGTAACTTCTCCTTCTTTCCATTTAGTGGCCATTTAAAGAGGTTGTATTTAACCCTGTAGTACCAGTCACTGAGGAAGTCTACCATCCTCTTTTACCTGAGCTATGGAACTAAAAGGTATACAATCCCGCCACTGATATGTCAGCACTGATACGAATCAAAATAAGAAAGACAAATCTTAGTATACATAAAAAACAATATATCTCTGTTATGAAAAGGACTGGACTAAATGAAAGAGCCAATTAATTGTTTATTTTTTTTTCTCGTCTCTCCAATAATTGAGGGTTTTAGGGGTGGTTGAGATGTCTGCGTGCTGCTGGTGTGGCCATGTGGTCTCCCCACTCTTTCCCCAGGCTGCGCTCATTAAACTGGAGGAGAGGGATAAGAAACCATTAAAGATTAAAGAGGTGGGTTTAGTTTATTGTTCTCAAACAGCATCTGTCAGACTCGGGGGGGGGGGGGGACTTAGTGATTTGGAGCTCCTCCCCTCCCCTCCTGTGTTGTTCTACTGGATGACGCTGGGCCAAATGTGTGCCGCTACATGGGTCTCCCCGTTGCGGCCGGCTGCGACAGAGCCTGGACTCAAACCCAGAATCTCTAGTGGCACAGCTAGCACTGCGAGCACTGCACCACTCGGAAGGCCGTAAACATTTATTACCTTTTTAATGTGCCGTGAACACAACCAGTCATGATGTTTTCTTCTGATTTGTCAAACAAATCACTTCAAAAGTAAAGTTACCTTCACACATACAGTGCACTGTGCACCCGCCAACTTTCCTTCAATTCGCAAATGGCTGAAACTATCTCACCAGGAGAAAGCATCCGAGTGAGTGAAACAGCGCCCCTCTGTCTTACTATTTGTAACCCATGTATCTGATGCTGTCTGGACAAAAAGAGTATGACATCAGTCTATCAGTCTGTACTAGACACCTTCTGGTTAAGATACATATCAGTCTGTCAGTCTGTACTACAGGGTTAAACTCAGCCGTAGAAATCACTTTGATAATAAAAAAAGGCACCCTATGTAAGTGAAGTGAAATAGTCACACACACACACACACACACACACACACACACACACACACACACACACACACACACACACACACACACACACACGCACACACACACACACGCACACAAATACACACACACACACACACTAAAGGACAATCAGACAGCAAATGAGCAGTGCCATGGAAAAGAGGAGCACAATGAAACCCTCCTCTATATGAAACAGACATCATCATGATCAGACATCACCATGATCAGACATCACCATGATCAGACATCACCATGATCAGACATCATCATGAACAGACATCACCATGATCAGACATCACCATGATCAGACATCACCATGAACAGACATCACCATGAACAGACATCACCATAAACAGACATCACCATGATCAGACATCACCATCAACAGACAACATCATGAAAAGACATCATCATAAACAGACATTCAAATGAACAGACATCATCATGAACAGACATCACCATGATCAGCCATCACCATGAAGAGACATCGCCATGATCAGACAACACCATGAACAGACATCACCATGAACAGACATCACCATGATCAGACATCATCATAAACAGACATCATCATGATCAGACATCATCATGATCAGACATCACCATGATCAGACATCACCATGAACAAACATCACCGTGATCAGACATCATCATGATCAGACATCACCATGATCAGACATCACCATGATCAGACATCACCATGATCAGACATCATCATGATCAGACATCCCCATGAACAGACATCACCATGAACAGACATCACCATTATCAGACATCATCATGATCAGACATCATCATTATCAGACATCACCATGATCAGACATCACCATGATCAGACATCACCATGATCAGACATCATCATGATCAGACATCACCATGATCAGACATCACCATGAAAAGACATCATCATGATCAGCCATCCTCATGAACAGACATCACCATGATCAGACATCATCGTGATCAGACATCACCATGAATAGACATCACCATGATCAGACATCACCATGAACAGACAACATCATGAAAAGACATCATCATAAACAGACATTCAAATGAACAGACATCATCATGAACAGACATCACCATGATCAGCCATCACCATGAAGAGACATCGCCATGATCAGACAACACCATGAACAGACATCACCATGAACAGACATCACCATGATCAGACATCATCATAAACAGACATCATCATGATCAGACATCATCATGATCAGACATCACCATGATCAGACATCACCATGAACAAACATCACCGTGATCAGACATCATCATGATCAGACATCACCATGATCAGACATCACCATGATCAGACATCACCATGATCAGACATCATCATGATCAGACATCCCCATGAACAGACATCACCATGAACAGACATCACCATGATCAGACATCATCATGATCAGACATCATCATTATCAGACATCACCATGATCAGACATCACCATGATCAGACATCACCATGATCAGACATCATCATGATCAGACATCACCATGATCAGACATCACCATGAAAAGACATCATCATGATCAGCCATCCTCATGAACAGACATCACCATGATCAGACATCATCGTGATCAGACATCACCATGAATAGACATCACCATGAAACAGACATCACCATGAACAGACCAAATCAAATCAAATTTATTTATATAGCCCTTTGTACATCAGCTGATATCTCAAAGTGCTGTACAGAAACCCAGCCTAAAACCCCAAACAGCAAGCAAAGCATGTGAAAGAAGCACGGTGGCTAGGAAAAACTCCCTAGGAAAAACTCCCTAGAAAGGCCAAAAACCTAGGAAGAAACCTAGAGAGGAACCAGGCTATGAGGGGTGGCCAGTCCTCTTCTGGCTGTGCAGGGTGGATATTATAACAGAACATGGTCAAGATGTTAAAATGTTAAAATGTTCATAAATGACCAGCATGGTCAATTAATAATAATCATAGTAGTTGTCGAGGGTGCAACAAGCACGTCCGGTGAACAGGTCAGGGTTCCATAGCCGCAGGCAGAACAGTTGAAACTGGAGCAGCAGCACGGCCAGGTGGACTGGGGACAGCAAGGAGTCATCATACCAGGTAGTCCTGAGGCATGGTCCTAGGGCTCAGGTCCTCCGAGAGAAAGACAGAAAGAGAGAAAGAGAGAAAGAGAGAATTAGAGAGAGCATATTTAAATACACACAGGACACCGGATAAGACAAGAGAAATACTCCAGATGTAACAGACTGACCCTAGCCCCCCGACACATAAACTACTGCAGCATAAATACTGGAGGCTGAGACAGGAGGGATCAGAAGACACTGTGGCCCCATCCGATGATACCCCCGGACAGGGCCAAACAGGCAGGATATAACCCCACCCACTTTGCCAAAGCACAGCCCCCACACCACTAGAGGGATGTCTCCAACCACCAACTTACCGTCCTAAGACAAGGCAGAGTATAGCCCACAACGATCTCCGCCATGGCACAACCCAAGGGGGGGCGCCAACCCAGACAGGAAGACCACGTCAGTGACTCAACCCACTCAAGTTACGCACCCCTCCCATGGACGGCATGGAAGAACACCAGTAGGCCAGTGACTCAGCCCCTGTAAAAGGGTTAGAGGCAGAGAATCCCAGTGGAAAGAGGGGAACCGGCAAGGCAGAGACAGCAAGGGCGGTTCGTTGCTCCAGCCTTTCAGTTCACCTTCACACTGCTGGGCCAGACTATACTTAATCATAGGACCTACTGAAGAGATAAGTCTTCAGTAAAGACTTAAAGGTTGAGACTGAGTCTGCGTCTCTCACATTGGTAGGCAGACCATTCCATAAAAATGGAGCTCTATAGGAGAAAGCCCTACCTCCAGCCGTTTGCTTAGAAATTCTAGGGACAATTAGGAGGCCTGCGTCTTGTGACCGTAGCGTACGTGTAGGTATGTACGGCAGGACCAAATCGGAAAGATAGGTAGGAGCAAGCCCATGTAATGCTTTGTAGGTTAGCAGTAAAACCTTGAAATCAGCCCTTGCCTTAACAGGAAGCCAGTGTAGGGAGGCTAGCACTGGAGTAATATGATCAAATTTTTTGGTTCTAGTCAGGATTCTAGCAGCCGTATTTAGCACTAACTGAAGTTTATTTAGTGCTTTATCCGGGTAGCCGGAAAGTAGAGCATTGCAGTAGTCCAGCCTAGAAGTAACAAAAGCATGGATTAATTTTTCTGCGTCATTTTTGGACAGAAAATTTCTGATTTTTGCAATGTTACGTAGATGGAAAAAAGCTGTCCTTGAAACAGTCTTGATATGTTCTTCAAAAGAGAGATCAGGGTCCAGAGTAACGCCGAGGTCCTTCACAGTTTTATTTGAGACGACTGTACAACCATCCAGATTAATTGTCAGATTCAACAGAAGATCTCTTTGTTTCTTGGGACCTAGAACAAGCATCTCTGTTTTGTCCGAGTTTAAAAGTAGAAAGTTTGCAGCCATCCACTTCTTTATGTCTGAAACACAGGCTTCTAGCGAGGGCAATTTTGGGGCTTCACCATGTTTCATTGAAATGTACAGCTGTGTGTCGTCCGCATAGCAGTGAAATTGAACATTATGTTTTCGAATGACATCCCCAAGAGGTAAAATATATAGTGAAAACAATAGTGGTCCTAAAACGGAACCTTGAGGAACACCGAAATTTACAATTGATTTGTCAGAGGACAAACCATTCACAGAGACAAACTGATATCTTTCCGACAGATAAGATCTAAACCAGGCCAGAACTTGTCCATGTAGACCAATTTGGGTTTCCAAATCAGACAACACCATCAGACAACACCATGATCAGACAACACCATGAACAGACATCACCATGAAACAGATATCACCATGATCAGACATCATCATGATCAGGCATCATCATGAACAGACATCATCATGATCAGACATCACCATGAACAGACAACACCATGATCAGACATCACCATGATCAGACATCACCATGATACAGACATCACCATGATCAGACATCACCATGATCAGACATCACCATAAACAGACATCACCATGATCAGACATCATCATGATCAGACATCACCATGATCAGACATCATGATCAGATATCATCATGAAACAGATGAAACCGTCCTCCATAACTTATATCATTCTCCCATCATAAAACATAGTCTGTCCCACTAAACACAGAGCAATAAGGACAAAAACAAAAGCTCATTAACAAGGTAAACAATATCAATCACATGACTAGTTTGCCTTCGGGGCAACAGTCTGTGTCTGTGACAAAATGAGTAAACTGTGTTTCAGACGACTTCTTGATGATCAGCCTTACTGCAGAGTAATTCACAAGGGGAACAGAATGTCCAGTAAGCAAGTTGTCATAATAATATATTAATCTAATCCTTTCTTAGCATCTGTGGTGACTTTAAAACAGACTCAGCCCACAACCTCAGCCCCCAGCCTCAGCCCCCAACCTCAACCCCAGCCCCCAGACCCAACCCCAACCTCAGACCCCAGACCCAACCCCAACCTCAGCCCCCAACCTCAGCCCCCAGACCCAACCCCAGCCCCCAGACCCAACCCCAACCTCAGCCCCCAGACCCAACCCCAGCCCCCAGACCCAACCACAGCCCACAGACCCAACCCCAACCTCAGCCCCCAACCTCAGCCCCCAGACCCAACCTCAACCCCAGCCCCCAGACCCAACCCCAACCTCAGACCCCAGACCCAACCCCAGCCCCCAGACCCAACCTCAGCCCCCAGACCCAACCCCAACCTCAGCCCCCAACCTCAGCCTCCAGAAACAACCTCAACCCCCAGACCCAACCCCAGCCCCCAGACCCAACCTCAGCCCCCAGACCCAACCCCAACCTCAGCCCCCAACCTCAACCCCAGCCCCCAGACCCAACCTCAGCCCCCAGACCCAACCCCAACCTCAGCCCCCAACCTCAGCCCCCAGACCCAACCTCAACCCCCAGACCCAACCTCAGCCCCCAGCCCCCAACCTCAGCCCCAGCCCCCAGCCCCAACCCCCAGCCCCCAGCCCACAACCTCAGCCCCCAGCCCCCAGACCCAACCCCAACCCCAACCTCAGTCCCCAGCCCCCAGACCCAACCTCAGCCCCCAGACCCAACCCCCAGCCCCCAACCTCAGCCCACAACCTCAGCCCCCAGCCCCCAGCCCCCAACCCCAGCCCCCAACCTCAGCCCACAACCTCAGCCCCAGCCCCCAGACCCCAACCCCCAGCCCCCAGACCCAACCTCAGCCCCCAGACCCAACCCCAACCTCAGCCCACAGACCCAACCTCAGCCCCCAGACCCAACCTCAGCCCCCAACCCCCAGCCCCCAGGCCCCAACCTCAGCCCCCAACCCCCAACCTCAGCCCCCAACCCCAACCTCAGCCCCCAGCCCCCAACCTCAGCCCCCAACCCCAACCTCAGCCCCCAGACCCACCCAGCCCTCAACCTCAGCCCCACCCCAGCCAGCCCCCAACCTCAGCCCCACCCCACCCAGCCCCCAACCTCAGCCCCCAGCCCCACCCAGCCCTCAACCTCAGCCCCAGCCTCAGCCCCCAGCCCCAGCCCCAACTCCAGTCTCAGTCCTCAACCCCAACCCTAACCTCAACCTAAGCCCCAGTCTCAGCCCCAACCCCAGCTTCTTTACAGCTTCCATCCCACCCTTCCCTCTGCAGGGAGACAGAGACATCATTCCATTACAGCATCTCAGGCGTCATTTATCATCGCAGACAGTTGATTAATTAAGCCTGTCGTCTGAATTAGCCTCACTATCCTCTCATCAAGGTGTAGCCACGACCCAGGGGGAACAGGGGAGAGGAGAGGTGGAACAATAACATTACCTACCACTGCTGGGGACTACTGAGACTCTGTAACAGCTTCACTAACACTAACTACCAATGCTGGGGACTACTGAGACTCTGTCACAGCTTCATTAACACTAACTACAACTGCTGGGGACTACTGAGACTCTGTCACAGCTTCACTAACACTAACTACCACTGCTGGGGACTACTGAGACTCTGTCACAGCCTGACTTCACTAACACTAACTACCACTGCTGGGGACTACTGAGACTCTGTCACAGCTTCACTAACACTAACTACCACTGCTGGGGACTACTGAGACTCTGTCACAGCCTGACTTCACTAACACTAACTACCACTGCTGGGGACAACTGAGACTCTGTCACAGCTTCACTAACACTAACTACCACTGCTGGGGACTACTGAGACTCTGTTACAGCTTCACTAACACTAACTACCACTGCTGGGGACAACTGAGACTCTGTCACAGCTTCACTAACACTAACTACCACTGCTGGGGACAACTGAGACTCTGTCACAGCTTCACCAACTACCACTGCTGGGGACTACTGAGACTCTGTTACAGCCTGGCTTCACTAACACTAACTACCACGGCTGGGGATTACTGAGACTCTGTTACAGCCTGGCTTCACTAACACTAACTACCACTGCTGGGGACTACTGAGGCTCTGTCACAGCCTGGCTTCACTAACACTAACTACCACTGCTGGGGACTACTGAGACTCTGTCACAGCTTCACTAACACTAACTACCACTGCTGGGGACTACTGCGACTCTGTCACGGCTTCACTAACACTAACTACCACTGCTGTGGAGTACTGAGACTCTGTCACAGCTTCACTAGCACTAACTACCACTGCTGGGGACTACTGAGACTCTGTCATAGCTTCACTAACACTAACTACCACTGCTGGGGACTACTGAGACTCTGTCACAGCTTCACTAACACCAACTACCACTGCTGGGGACTACTGAGACTCTGTTACAGCTTCACTAACACTAACTACCACTGCTGGGGACTACTGAGACTCTGTCACAGCATGGCTTCACTAACACCAACTACCACTGCTGGGGACTACTGAGACTCTGTTACAGCTTCACTAACACTAACTACCACTGCTGGGGACTACTGAGACTCTGTCACAGCATGGCTTCACTAACACTAACTACCACTAATGGGGACTACTGAGACTCTGTCACAGCTTCACTAACACTAACTACCACTGCTGGGGACTACTGAGACTCTGTCACAGCTTCACTAACACTAACTACCACTGCTGGGGACTACTGAGACTCTGTTACAGCTTCACTAACACTAACTACCACTGCTGCGGACTACTGAGACTCTGTCACAGCTTCACTAACACTAACTACCACTGCTGGGGACTACTGAGACTCTGTCACAGCTTCACTAACACTAACTACCACTGCTGGGGACTACTGAGACTCTGTCACAGCTTCACTAACACTAACTACCACTGCTGGGGACTACTGAGACTCTGTCACAGCCTGACTTCACTAACACTAACTACCACTGCTGGGTACAACTGAGACTCTGTCACAGCTTCACTAACACTAACTACCACTGCTGGGGACTACTGAGACTCTGTTACAGCTTCACTAACACTAACTACCACTGCTGGGGACAACTGAGACTCTGTCACAGCTTCACTAACACTAACTACCACTGCTGGGGACTACTGAGACTCTGTTACAGCTTCACTAACACTAACTACCACTGCTGGGGACAACTGAGACTCTGTCACAGCTTCACCAACTACCACTGCTGGGGACTACTGAGACTCTGTTACAGCCTGGCTTCACTAACACTAACTACCACTGCTGGGGATTACTGAGACTCTGTTACAGCCTGGCTTCACTAACACTAACTACCACTGCTGGGGACAACTGAGACTCTGTCACAGCTTCACTAACACTAACTACCACTGCTGGGGACTACTGCGACTCTGTCACAGCTTCACTAACACTAACTACCACTGCTGGGGACTACTGAGACTCTGTCACAGCTTCACTAGCACTAACTACCACTGCTGGGGACTACTGAGACTCTGTCATAGCTTCACTAACACTAACTACCACTGCTGGGGACTACTGAGACTCTGTCACAGCTTCACTAACACCAACTACCACTGCTGGGGACTACTGAGACTCTGTCACAGCTTCACTAACACTAACTACCACTGCTGGGGACTACTGAGACTCTGTTACAGCTTCACTAACACTAACTACCACTGCTGGGGACTACTGAGACTCTGTCACAGCATGGCTTCACTAACACCAACTACCACTGCTGGGGACTACTGAGACTCTGTCACAGCTTCACTAACACTAACTACCACTGCTGGGGACAACTGAGACTCTGTCACAGCTTCACTAGCACTAACTACCACTGCTGGGGACTACTGAGACTCTGTTACAGCTTCACTAACACTAACTACCACTGCTGGGGACTACTGAGACTCTGTCACAGCTTCACTAACACTAACTACCACTGCTGGGGACTACTGAGACTCTGTTACAGCTTCACTAACACTAACTACCACTGCTGGGGACTACTGAGACTCTGTCACAGCATGGCTTCACTAACACTAACTACCACTGCTGGGGACTACTGAGACTCTGTCACAGCTTCACTAACACTAACTACCACTGCTGGGGACTACTGAGACTCTGTCACAGCTTCACTAGCACTAACTACCACTGCTGGGGACTACTGAGACTCTGTTACAGCTTCACTAACACTAACTACCACTGCTGCGGACTACTGAGACTCTGTCACAGCTTCACTAACACTAACTACCACTGCTGGGGACTACTGAGACTCTGTCACAGCTTCACTAACACTAACTACCACTGCTGGGGACTACTGAGACTCTGTCACAGCTTCATTAACACTAACTACAACTGCTGGGGACTACTGAGACTCTGTCACAGCTTCACTAACACTAACTACCACTGCTGGGGACTACTGAGACTCTGTCACAGCCTGACTTCACTAACACTAACTACCACTGCTGGGGACTACTGAGACTCTGTCACAGCTTCACTAACACTAACTACCACTGCTGGGGACTACTGAGACTCTGTCACAGCCTGACTTCACTAACACTAACTACCACTGCTGGGGACAACTGAGACTCTGTCACAGCTTCACTAACACTAACTACCACTGCTGGGGACTACTGAGACTCTGTTACAGCTTCACTAACACTAACTACCACTGCTGGGGACAACTGAGACTCTGTCACAGCTTCACTAACACTAACTACCACTGCTGGGGACTACTGAGACTCTGTTACAGCTTCACTAACACTAACTACCACTGCTGGGGACAACTGAGACTCTGTCACAGCTTCACCAACTACCACTGCTGGGGACTACTGAGACTCTGTTACAGCCTGGCTTCACTAACACTAACTACCACTGCTGGGGATTACTGAGACTCTGTTATAGCCTGGCTTCACTAACACTAACTACCACTGCTGGGGACTACTGAGGCTCTGTCACAGCCTGGCTTCACTAACACTAACTACCACTGCTGGGGAAAACTGAGACTCTGTCACAGCTTCACTAACACTAACTACCACTGCTGGGGACTACTGCGACTCTGTCAGAGCTTCACTAACACTAACTACCACTGCTGGGGACTACTGAGACTCTGTCACAGCTTCACTAGCACTAACTACCACTGCTGGGGACTACTGAGACTCTGTCATAGCTTCACTAACACTAACTACCACTGCTGGGGACTACTGAGACTCTGTCACAGCTTCACTAACACCAACTACCACTGCTGGGGACTACTGAGACTCTGTCACAGCTTCACTAACACTAACTACCACTGCTGGGGACTACTGAGACTCTGTTACAGCTTCACTAACACTAACTACCACTGCTGGGGACTACTGAGACTCTGTCACAGCATGGCTTCACTAACACTAACTACCACTGCTGGGGACTACTGAGACTCTGTCACAGCTTCACTAACACTAACTACCACTGCTGGGGACTACTGAGACTCTGTCACAGCTTCACTAGCACTAACTACCACTGCTGGGGACTACTGAGACTCTGTTACAGCTTCACTAACACTAACTACCAGTGCTGCGGACTACTGAGACTCTGTCACAGCTTCACTAACACTAACTACCACTGTTGGGGACTACTGAGACTCTGTTACAGCTTCACTAACACTAACTACTACTGCTGGGGACTACTGAGACTCTGTCACAGCATGGCTTCACTAACACTAACTACCACTGCTGGGGACTACTGAGACTCTGTCACAGCTTCACTAACACTAACTACCACTGCTGGGGACTACTGAGACTCTGTCACAGCTTCACTAGCACTAACTACCACTGCTGGGGACTACTGAGACTCTGTTACAGCTTCACTAACACTAACTACCAGTGCTGCGGACTACTGAGACTCTGTCACAGCTTCACTAACACTAACTACCACTGCTGGGGACTACTGAGACTCTGTCACAGCTTCACTAACACTAACTACCACTGCTGGGGACTACTGAGACTCTGTCACAGCTTCACTAACACTAACTACCACTGCTGGGGACTACTGAGACTCTGTCACAGCCTGGCTTCACTATCACTAACTACCACTGTTGGGGACTACTGAGACTCTGTCACAGCTTCACTAACACCAACTACCACTGCTGGGGACTACTGAGACTCTGTCACAGCTTCACTAACACTAACTACCACTGCTGGGGACTAATGAGACTCTGTCATAGCTTCACTAACACTAACTACCACTGCTGGGTACTACTGAGACTCTTTCACAGCTTCACTAACACCAATTACCACTGCTGGGGACTACTGAGACTCTGTTACAGCTTCACTAACACTAACTACTACTGCTGGGGACTACTGAGACTCTGTCACAGCTTCACTAACACAAACTACCACTGCTGGGGACTACTGAGACTCTGTCACAGCTTCACTAACACTAACTACCACTGCTGGGGACTACTGAGACTCTGTCACAGCTTCACGAACACTACCACTGCAGGGGACTACTGAGACTCTGTCACAGCTTCACTAACACTAACTACCACTGCTGGGGACTACTGAGATTCTGTTACAGCTTCACTAACACTAACTACCACTGCTGGGGACAACTGAGACTCTGTCACAGCTTCACCAACTACCACTGCTGGGGACTACTGAGACTCTGTTACAGCCTGGCTTCACTAACACTAACTACCACTGCTGGGGATTACTGAGACTCTGTTACAGCCTGGCTTCACTAACACTAACTACCACTGCTGGGGACTACTGAGGCTCTGTCACAGCCTGGCTTCACTAACACTAACTACCACTGCTGGGGACTACTGAGACTCTGTCACAGCTTCACTAACACTAACTACCACTGCTGGGGACTACTGCGACTCTGTCAGAGCTTCACTAACACTAACTACCACTGCTGGGGACTACTGAGACTCTGTCACAGCTTCACTAGCACTAACTACCACTGCTGGGGACTACTGAGACTCTGTCATAGCTTCACTAACACTAACTACCACTGCTGGGGACTACTGAGACTCTGTCACAGCTTCACTAACACCAACTACCACTGCTGGGGACTACTGAGACTCTGTCACAGCTTCACTAACACTAACTACCACTGTTGGGGACTACTGAGACTCTGTTACAGCTTCACTAACACTAACTACCACTGCTGGGGACTACTGAGACTCTGTCACAGCATGGCTTCACTAACACTAACTACCACTGCTGGGGACTACTGAGACTCTGTCACAGCTTCACTAACACTAACTACCACTGCTGGGGACTACTGAGACTCTGTCACAGCTTCACTAGCACTAACTACCACTGCTGGGGACTACTGAGACTCTGTTACAGCTTCACTAACACTAACTACCAGTGCTGCGGACTACTGAGACTCTGTCACAGCTTCACTAACACTAACTACCACTGCTGGGGACTACTGAGACTCTGTCACAGCTTCACTAACACTAACTACCACTGCTGGGGACTACTGAGACTCTGTCACAGCTTCACTAACACTAACTACCACTGCTGGGGACTACTGAGACTCTGTCACAGCCTGGCTTCACTATCACTAACTACCACTGTTGGGGACTACTGAGACTCTGTCACAGCTTCACTAACACCAACTACCACTGCTGGGGACTACTGAGACTCTGTCACAGCTTCACTAACACTAACTACCACTGCTGGGGACTAATGAGACTCTGTCATAGCTTCACTAACACTAACTACCACTGCTGGGTACTACTGAGACTCTTTCACAGCTTCACTAACACCAATTACCACTGCTGGGGACTACTGAGACTCTGTTACAGCTTCACTAACACTAACTACTACTGCTGGGGACTACTGAGACTCTGTCACAGCTTCACTAACACAAACTACCACTGCTGGGGACTACTGAGACTCTGTCACAGCTTCACTAACACTAACTACCACTGCTGGGGACTACTGAGACTCTGTCACAGCTTCACGAACACTACCACTGCAGGGGACTACTGAGACTCTGTCACAGCTTCACTAACACTAACTACCACTGCTGGGGACTACTGAGACTCTGTCACAGCTTCACTAACACTAACTACCACTGCTGGGGACTCATGAGACTCTGTCACAGCTTCATTAACACTAACTACCACTGCTGGGGACTACTGAGACTCTGTCACAGCTTCACTAACACAAACTACCACTGCTGGGGACTACTGAGACTCTGTTACAGCTTCACTAACACTAACTACCACTGCTGGGGACTACTGAGACTCTGTCACAGCTTCACTAACACTAACTACCACTGCTGGGGACTACTGAGACCCTGTCACAGCCTGGCTTCACTAACACTAAATACCACTGCTGGGGACTACTGAGACTCTGTCACAGCTTCACTAACACTAACTACCACTGCTGGGGACTACTGAGACTCTGTCACAGCTTCACTAGAACTAACTACCACTGCTGGGGACTACTGAGACTCTGTCACAGCTTCACTAACACTAACTACCACTGCTGGGGACTACTGAGACTCTGTCACAGTAGATTAGTGTGGTGTGGTGTTAGTGTTAGTTAGCCAGCTACATAGTTGTCTTTGCTGTCTCCGTATCTAAGATAATTGTGTAGTTTGAGTAATTATCGAGGTGAGCTAGCCAGCCGCGACGCGGCGCCAGACTTAGTCAACACACCTAGTCATCATTCACCCACTGCTAGCTAGCCAACCGTTACCGACTAGCAGCGCTGTAGATACTAATACTTTACAACGGAACGATTTGACTAGTGCAGTGTTAGCTAGCTAGCTACTTAGTTGTCTTTGTCATAGCTTGATAATTGTGTAGTTTAGTAATTACCGAGGTTAGCTAGCCAGCCATCGAGGTTAGCTAGCCAGCTATTTCCGTCCCCCGCGACGCCATTTTTCCTAACCCAGCCAACTATTACCGACGAGCAGCATTGTAGAAACTAAATACATTACAAGGAACGTCTTGATTAGTGTTATGTTAGCTAGCTAGCTACAAAGTTGCTTTGTATCATGACAAGGTGTAGTACTGAAACTATTGAGGTTACCTAGCCAGCTACACGTTCAAAGTCAACAACGCAGCCACTGCTAGCTAGCCTACTCCACCAGCCAGCAGTACTGTATCATTTTAGTCAATAAGATTTTTGCAACGTAAGCTTAACTTTCTGAACATTCGAGACGTGTAGTCCACTTGTCATTCCAATCTCCTTTGCATTAGCGTAGCCTCTTCTGTAGCTTGTCTACTATGTGTCTGTCTATCCCTGTTCTCTCCCCTCTGCACAGGCCATACAAACGCTCCACACCGCGTGGCCGCTGCCACTCTAACCTGGTGGTCCCAGCGCGCACGACCCACGTGGAGTTCCAGGTCTCCGGCAGCCTCTGGAACTGCCGGTCTGCGGCCAGCAAGGCTGAGTTCATCTCAGCCTATGCTACCCTCCAGTCCCTAGACTTCCTGGCGCTGACGGAAACATGGATTACCACAGATAACACTGCTACTCCTACTGCTCTCTCCTCGTCTGACTACGTGTTCTCGCATACCCCTAGAGCATCGAGCCAGCGGGGTGGTGGCACTGGAATCCTCATCTCTCCCAAGTGGACATTCTCTCTTTCTCCCCTGACCCATCTGTCTATCTCCTCATTTGAATTCCATGCTGTCACAGTTACCAGCCCTTTCAAGGTTAACATCCTTATCATTTATCGCCCTCCAGGTTCCCTTGGAGAGTTCATCAAGGAGCTTGACGCCTTGATAAGTTCCTTTCCTGAGGATGGCTCACCTCTCACAGTTCTGGGTGACTTTAACCTCCCCACGTCTACCTTCGACTCATTCCTCTCTGCCTCCTTCTTTCCACTCCTCTCCTCTTTCGACCTCACCCTCTCACCTTCCCCCCCTACTCACAAGGCAGGCAATACGCTTGACCTCATCTTTACTAGATGCTGTTCTTCCACTAATCTCATTGCAACTCCCCTCCAAATCTCCGACCACTACCTTGTATCCTTTTCCCTCTCGCTCTCATCCAACACTTCGCACTCTGCCCCTACTCGGATGGTATTGCGCCGTCCCAACCTTCACTCTCTCTCTCCCGCTACTCTCTCCTCTTCCATCCTATCATCTCTTCCCTCTGCTCAAACCTTCTCCAACCTATCTCCTGATTCTGCCTCCTCAACCCTCCCCTCCTCCCTCTCTGCATCCTTTGATTTCCTCTGTCCCCTATCCTCCAGGCCGGCTCGGTCCTCCCCTCCTGCTCCGTGGCTCGACGACTCACTGCGAGCTCACAGAACAGGGCTCCGGGCAGCCGAGCGGAAATGGAGGAAAACTCGCCTCCCTGCGGACCTGGCATCCTTTCACTCCCACCTCTATACATTTTCCTCTTCTGTCTCTGCTGCTAAAGCCACTTTCTACCACTCTAAACTCCAAGCATCTGCCTCTAACCCTAGGAAGCTCTTTGCTACCTTCTCCTCCTTCCTGAATCCTCCTCCCCCCCCCCCCCCTCCTCCCTCTCTGCGGATGACTTCGTCAACCATTTTGAAAAGAAGGTTGACGACATCCGATCCTCGTTTGCTAAGTCAAACGACACTGCTGGTCCTGCTCACACTGCCCTACCCTGTGCTTTGACCTCTTTCTCCCCTCTCTCTCCAGATGAAATCTCGCGTCTTGTGACGGCCGGCCGCCCAACAACCTGCCCACTTGACCCTATCCCCTGCTCTCTTCTCCAGACCATTTCCGGAGACCTTCTCCCCTACCACTGCTGGGGACTACTGAGACTCTGTCACAGCTTCACTAACACTAACTACCACTGCTGGGGACTACTGAGACTCTGTCACAGCTTCACTAACACTAACTACCAATGCTGGGGACTACTAAGACTCTGTCACAGCTTCACTAACACTAACTACCACTGCAGGGGACTACTGAGACTCTGTCACAGCTTCACTAACACTAACTACCACTGCTGGGGACTACTGAGACTCTGTCACAGCTTCACTAACACTAACTACCACTGCTGGGGACTACTGAGACTCTGTCACAGCTTCACGAACACTAACTACCACTGCAGGGGACTACTGAGACTCTGTCACAGCTTCACTAACACTAACTACCACTGCTGGGGACTAATGAGACTCTGTCACAGCTTCATTAACACTAACTACCACTGCTGGGGACTACTGAGACTCTGTCACAGCTTCACTAACACTAACGACCACTGCTGGGGACTACTGAGACTCTGTTACAGCTTCACTAACACTAACTACCACTGCTGGGGACTACTGAGACTCTGTCACAGCTTCACTAACACTAACTACCACTGCTGGGGACTACTGAGACCCTGTCACAGCCTGGCTTCACTAACACTAACTACCACTGCTGGGGAATACTGGGACTCTGTCACAGCTTCACTAACACCAACTACCACTGCTGGGGACTACTGAGACTGTCACAGCTTCACTAACACTAACTACCACTGCTGGGGACTACTGAGACTCTGTCACAGCTTCACTAACACTAACTACCACTGCTGGGGACTACTGAGACTCTGTCACAGCTTCACTAACACTAACTACCAATGCTGGGGACTACTAAGACTCTGTCACAGCTTCACTAACACTAACTACCACTGCAGGGGACTACTGAGACTCTGTCACAGCTTCACTAACACTAACTACCACTGCTGGGGACTACTGAGACTCTGTCACAGCTTCACTAACACTAACTACCACTGCTGGGGACTACTGAGACTCTGTCACAGCTTCACGAACACTAACTACCACTGCAGGGGACTACTGAGACTCTGTCACAGCTTCACTAACACTAACTACCACTGCTGGGGACTAATGAGACTCTGTCACAGCTTCATTAACACTAACTACCACTGCTGGGGACTACTGAGACTCTGTCACAGCTTCACTAACACTAACGACCACTGCTGGGGACTACTGAGACTCTGTTACAGCTTCACTAACACTAACTACCACTGCTGGGGACTACTGAGACTCTGTCACAGCTTCACTAACACTAACTACCACTGCTGGGGACTACTGAGACCCTGTCACAGCCTGGCTTCACTAACACTAACTACCACTGCTGGGGAATACTGGGACTCTGTCACAGCTTCACTAACACCAACTACCACTGCTGGGGACTACTGAGACTGTCACAGCTTCACTAACACTAACTACCACTGCTGGGGACTACTGAGACTCTGTCACAGCTTCACTAACACTAACTACCACTGCTGGGGACTACTGAGACTCTGTCATAGCTTCACTAACACCAACTACCACTGCTGGGGACTACTGAGACTCTGTCACAGCTTCACTAACACTAACTACCACTGCTGGGTACTACTGAGACTCTGTTACAGCTTCACTAACACTAACTACCACTGCTGGGGACTACTGAGACTCTGTCACAGCCTGGCTTCACTAACACTAACTACCACTGCTGGGGACTACTGAGACTCTGTCACAGCTTCACTAAAACTAACTACCACTGCTGGGGACTACTGAGACTCTGTCACAGCCTGGCTTCACTAACTCTAACTACCACTGCTGGGGACTACTGAGACTCTGTCACAGCTTCACTAACACTAACTACCACTGCTGGGGACTACTGAGACTCTGTCACAGCTTCACTAGAACTAACTACCACTGCTGGGGACTACTGAGACTCTGTCACAGCTTCACTAGCACTAACTACCACTGCTGGGGACTACTGAGACTCTGTTACAGCTTCACTAACACTAACTACCACTGCTGGGGACTACTGAGACTCTGTCACAGCTTCACTAACACTAACTACCACTGCTGGGGACTACTGAGACTCTGTTACAGCTTCACTAACACTAACTACCACTGCTGGGGACTACTGAGACTCTGTCACAGCATGGCTTCACTAACACTAACTACCACTGCTGGGGACTACTGAGACTCTGTCACAGCTTCACTAACACTAACTACCACTGCTGGGGACTACTGAGACTCTGTCACAGCTTCACTAGCACTAACTACCACTGCTGGGGACTACTGAGACTCTGTTACAGCTTCACTAACACTAACTACCACTGCTGCGGACTACTGAGACTCTGTCACAGCTTCACTAACACTAACTACCACTGCTGGGGACTACTGAGACTCTGTCACAGCTTCACTAACACTAACTACCACTGCTGGGGACTACTGAGACTCTGTCACAGCTTCATTAACACTAACTACAACTGCTGGGGACTACTGAGACTCTGTCACAGCTTCACTAACACTAACTACCACTGCTGGGGACTACTGAGACTCTGTCACAGCCTGACTTCACTAACACTAACTACCACTGCTGGGGACTACTGAGACTCTGTCACAGCTTCACTAACACTAACTACCACTGCTGGGGACTACTGAGACTCTGTCACAGCCTGACTTCACTAACACTAACTACCACTGCTGGGGACAACTGAGACTCTGTCACAGCTTCACTAACACTAACTACCACTGCTGGGGACTACTGAGACTCTGTTACAGCTTCACTAACACTAACTACCACTGCTGGGGACAACTGAGACTCTGTCACAGCTTCACTAACACTAACTACCACTGCTGGGGACTACTGAGACTCTGTTACAGCTTCACTAACACTAACTACCACTGCAGGGGACAACTGAGACTCTGTCACAGCTTCACCAACTACCACTGCTGGGGACTACTGAGACTCTGTTACAGCCTGGCTTCACTAACACTAACTACCACTGCTGGGGATTACTGAGACTCTGTTATAGCCTGGCTTCACTAACACTAACTACCACTGCTGGGGACTACTGAGGCTCTGTCACAGCCTGGCTTCACTAACACTAACTACCACTGCTGGGGAAAACTGAGACTCTGTCACAGCTTCACTAACACTAACTACCACTGCTGGGGACTACTGCGACTCTGTCAGAGCTTCACTAACACTAACTACCACTGCTTGGGACTACTGAGACTCTGTCACAGCTTCACTAGCACTAACTACCACTGCTGGGGACTACTGAGACTCTGTCATAGCTTCACTAACACTAACTACCACTGCTGGGGACTACTGAGACTCTGTCACAGCTTCACTAACACCAACTACCACTGCTGGGCACTACTGAGACTCTGTCACAGCTTCACTAACACTAACTACCACTGCTGGGGACTACTGAGACTCTGTTACAGCTTCACTAACACTAACTACCACTGCTGGGGACTACTGAGACTCTGTCACAGCATGGCTTCACTAACACTAACTACCACTGCTGGGGACTACTGAGACTCTGTCACAGCTTCACTAACACTAACTACCACTGCTGGGGACTACTGAGACTCTGTCACAGCTTCACTAGCACTAACTACCACTGCTGGGGACTACTGAGACTCTGTTACAGCTTCACTAACACTAACTACCAGTGCTGCGGACTACTGAGACTCTGTCACAGCTTCACTAACACTAACTACCACTGCTGGGGACTACTGAGACTCTGTCACAGCTTCACTAACACTAACTACCACTGCTGGGGACTACTGAGACTCTGTCACAGCTTCACTAACACTAACTACCACTGCTGGGGACTACTGAGACTCTGTCACAGCCTGGCTTCACTATCACTAACTACCACTGCTGGGGACTACTGAGACTCTGTTACAGCTTCACTAACACTAACTACCACTGCTGGGGACAACTGAGACTCTGTCACAGCTTCACCAACTACCACTGCTGGGGACTACTGAGACTCTGTTACAGCCTGGCTTCACTAACACTAACTACCACTGCTGGGGATTACTGAGACTCTGTTACAGCCTGGCTTCACTAACACTAACTACCACTGCTGGGGACTACTGAGGCTCTGTCACAGCCTGGCTTCACTAACACTAACTACCACTGCTGGGGACTACTGAGACTCTGTCACAGCTTCACTAACACTAACTACCACTGCTGGGGACTACTGAGACTCTGTTACAGCTTCACTAACACTAACTACCACTGCTGGGGACAACTGAGACTCTGTCACAGCTTCACCAACTACCACTGCTGGGGACTACTGAGACTCTGTTACAGCCTGGCTTCACTAACACTAACTACCACTGCTGGGGATTACTGAGACTCTGTTACAGCCTGGCTTCACTAACACTAACTACCACTGCTGGGGACTACTGAGGCTCTGTCACAGCCTGGCTTCACTAACACTAACTACCACTGCTGGGGACTACTGAGACTCTGTCACAGCTTCACTAACACTAACTACCACTGCTGGGGACTACTGCGACTCTGTCAGAGCTTCACTAACACTAACTACCACTGCTGGGGACTACTGAGACTCTGTCACAGCTTCACTAGCACTAACTACCACTGCTGGGGACTACTGAGACTCTGTCATAGCTTCACTAACACTAACTACCACTGCTGGGGACTACTGAGACTCTGTCACAGCTTCACTAACACCAACTACCACTGCTGGGGACTACTGAGACTCTGTCACAGCTTCACTAACACTAACTACCACTGTTGGGGACTACTGAGACTCTGTTACAGCTTCACTAACACTAACTACCACTGCTGGGGACTACTGAGACTCTGTCACAGCATGGCTTCACTAACACTAACTACCACTGCTGGGGACTACTGAGACTCTGTCACAGCTTCACTAACACTAACTACCACTGCTGGGGACTACTGAGACTCTGTCACAGCTTCACTAGCACTAACTACCACTGCTGGGGACTACTGAGACTCTGTTACAGCTTCACTAACACTAACTACCAGTGCTGCGGACTACTGAGACTCTGTCACAGCTTCACTAACACTAACTACCACTGCTGGGGACTACTGAGACTCTGTCACAGCTTCACTAACACTAACTACCACTGCTGGGGACTACTGAGACTCTGTCACAGCTTCACTAACACTAACTACCACTGCTGGGGACTACTGAGACTCTGTCACAGCCTGGCTTCACTATCACTAACTACCACTGTTGGGGACTACTGAGACTCTGTCACAGCTTCACTAACACCAACTACCACTGCTGGGGACTACTGAGACTCTGTCACAGCTTCACTAACACTAACTACCACTGCTGGGGACTAATGAGACTCTGTCATAGCTTCACTAACACTAACTACCACTGCTGGGTACTACTGAGACTCTTTCACATCTTCACTAACACCAATTACCACTGCTGGGGACTACTGAGACTCTGTCACAGCTTCACTAACACTAACTACCACTGCTGGGGACTACTGAGACTCTGTCACAGCTTCACGAACACTACCACTGCAGGGGACTACTGAGACTCTGTCACAGCTTCACTAACACTAACTACCACTGCTGGGGACTACTGAGACTCTGTCACAGCTTCACTAACACTAACTACCACTGCTGGGGACTCATGAGACTCTGTCACAGCTTCATTAACACTAACTACCACTGCTGGGGACTACTGAGACTCTGTCACAGCTTCACTAACACAAACTACCACTGCTGGGGACTACTGAGACTCTGTTACAGCTTCACTAACACTAACTACCACTGCTGGGGACTACTGAGACTCTGTCACAGCTTCACTAACACTAACTACCACTGCTGGGGACTACTGAGACCCTGTCACAGCCTGGCTTCTCTAACACTAAATACCACTGCTGGGGACTACTGAGACTCTGTCACAGCTTCACTAACACTAACTACCACTGCTGGGGACTACTGAGACTCTGTCACAGCTTCACTAGAACTAACTACCACTGCTGGGGACTACTGAGACTCTGTCACAGCTTCACTAAAACTAACTACCACTGCTGGGGACTACTGAGACTCTGTCACAGTAGATTAGTGTGGTGTGGTGTTAGTGTTAGTTAGCCAGCTACATAGTTGTCTTTGCTGTCTCCGTATCTAAGATAATTGTGTAGTTTGAGTAATAATCGAGGTGAGCTAGCCAGCCGCGACGCGGCGCCAGACTTAGTCAACACACCTAGTCATCATTCACCCACTGCTAGCTAGCCAACCGTTACCGACTAGCAGCGCTGTAGATACTAATACTTTACAACGGAACGATTTGACTAGTGCAGTGTTAGCTAGCTAGCTACTTAGTTGTCTTTGTCATAGCTTGATAATTGTGTAGTTTAGTAATTACCGAGGTTAGCTAGCCAGCCATCGAGGTTAGCTAGCCAGCTATTTCCGTCCCCCGCGACGCCATTTTTCCTAACCCAGCCAACTATTACCGACGAGCAGCATTGTAGAAACTAAATACATTACAAGGAACGTCTTGATTAGTGTTATGTTAGCTAGCTAGCTACAAAGTTGCTTTGTATCATGACAAGGTGTAGTACTGAAACTATTGAGGTTACCTAGCCAGCTACACGTTCAAAGTCAACAACGCAGCCACTGCTAGCTAGCCTACTCCACCAGCCAGCAGTACTGTATCATTTTAGTCAATAAGATTTTTGCAACGTAAGCTTAACTTTCTGAACATTCGAGACGTGTAGTCCACTTGTCATTCCAATCTCCTTTGCATTAGCGTAGCCTCTTCTGTAGCTTGTCTACTATGTGTCTGTCTATCCCTGTTCTCTCCCCTCTGCACAGGCCATACAAACGCTCCACACCGCGTGGCCGCTGCCACTCTAACCTGGTGGTCCCAGCGCGCACGACCCACGTGGAGTTCCAGGTCTCCGGCAGCCTCTGGAACTGCCGGTCTGCGGCCAGCAAGGCTGAGTTCATCTCAGCCTATGCTACCCTCCAGTCCCTAGACTTCCTGGCGCTGACGGAAACATGGATTACCACAGATAACACTGCTACTCCTACTGCTCTCTCCTCGTCTGACTACGTGTTCTCGCATACCCCTAGAGCATCGAGCCAGCGGGGTGGTGGCACTGGAATCCTCATCTCTCCCAAGTGGACATTCTCTCTTTCTCCCCTGACCCATCTGTCTATCTCCTCATTTGAATTCCATGCTGTCACAGTTACCAGCCCTTTCAAGGTTAACATCCTTATCATTTATCGCCCTCCAGGTTCCCTTGGAGAGTTCATCAAGGAGCTTGACGCCTTGATAAGTTCCTTTCCTGAGGATGGCTCACCTCTCACAGTTCTGGGTGACTTTAACCTCCCCACGTCTACCTTCGACTCATTCCTCTCTGCCTCCTTCTTTCCACTCCTCTCCTCTTTCGACCTCACCCTCTCACCTTCCCCCCCTACTCACAAGGCAGGCAATACGCTTGACCTCATCTTTACTAGATGCTGTTCTTCCACTAATCTCATTGCAACTCCCCTCCAAATCTCCGACCACTACCTTGTATCCTTTTCCCTCTCGCTCTCATCCAACACTTCGCACTCTGCCCCTACTCGGATGGTATTGCGCCGTCCCAACCTTCACTCTCTCTCTCCCGCTACTCTCTCCTCTTCCATCCTATCATCTCTTCCCTCTGCTCAAACCTTCTCCAACCTATCTCCTGATTCTGCCTCCTCAACCCTCCCCTCCTCCCTCTCTGCATCCTTTGATTTCCTCTGTCCCCTATCCTCCAGGCCGGCTCGGTCCTCCCCTCCTGCTCCGTGGCTCGACGACTCACTGCGAGCTCACAGAACAGGGCTCCGGGCAGCCGAGCGGAAATGGAGGAAAACTCGCCTCCCTGCGGACCTGGCATCCTTTCACTCCCACCTCTATACATTTTCCTCTTCTGTCTCTGCTGCTAAAGCCACTTTCTACCACTCTAAACTCCAAGCATCTGCCTCTAACCCTAGGAAGCTCTTTGCTACCTTCTCCTCCTTCCTGAATCCTCCTCCCCCCCCCCCCCCCCCCCTCCTCCCTCTCTGCGGATGACTTCGTCAACCATTTTGAAAAGAAGGTTGACGACATCCGATCCTCGTTTGCTAAGTCAAACGACACTGCTGGTCCTGCTCACACTGCCCTACCCTGTGCTTTGACCTCTTTCTCCCCTCTCTCTCCAGATGAAATCTCGCGTCTTGTGACGGCCGGCCGCCCAACAACCTGCCCACTTGACCCTATCCCCTCCTCTCTTCTCCAGACCATTTCCGGAGACCTTCTCCCCTACCACTGCTGGGGACTACTGAGACTCTGTCACAGCTTCACTAACACTAACTACCACTGCTGGGGACTACTGAGACTCTGTCACAGCTTCACTAACACTAACTACCAATGCTGGGGACTACTAAGACTCTGTCACAGCTTCACTAACACTAACTACCACTGCAGGGGACTACTGAGACTCTGTCACAGCTTCACTAACACTAACTACCACTGCTGGGGACTACTGAGACTCTGTCACAGCTTCACTAACACTAACTACCACTGCTGGGGACTACTGAGACTCTGTCACAGCTTCACGAACACTAACTACCACTGCAGGGGACTACTGAGACTCTGTCACAGCTTCACTAACACTAACTACCACTGCTGGGGACTAATGAGACTCTGTCACAGCTTCATTAACACTAACTACCACTGCTGGGGACTACTGAGACTCTGTCACAGCTTCACTAACACTAACGACCACTGCTGGGGACTACTGAGACTCTGTTACAGCTTCACTAACACTAACTACCACTGCTGGGGACTACTGAGACTCTGTCACAGCTTCACTAACACTAACTACCACTGCTGGGGACTACTGAGACCCTGTCACAGCCTGGCTTCACTAACACTAACTACCACTGCTGGGGAATACTGGGACTCTGTCACAGCTTCACTAACACCAACTACCACTGCTGGGGACTACTGAGACTGTCACAGCTTCACTAACACTAACTACCACTGCTGGGGACTACTGAGACTCTGTCACAGCTTCACTAACACTAACTACCACTGCTGGGGACTACTGAGACTCTGTCATAGCTTCACTAACACCAACTACCACTGCTGGGGACTACTGAGACTCTGTCACAGCTTCACTAACACTAACTACCACTGCTGGGGACTACTGAGACTCTGTTACAGCTTCACTAACACTAACTACCACTGCTGGGGACTACTGAGACTCTGTCACAGCCTGGCTTCACTAACACTAACTACCACTGCTGGGGACTACTGAGACTCTGTCACAGCTTCACTAAAACTAACTACCACTGCTGGGGACTACTGAGACTCTGTCACAGCCTGGCTTCACTAACTCTAACTACCACTGCTGGGGACTACTGAGACTCTGTCACAGCTTCACTAACACTAACTACCACTGCTGGGGACTACTGAGACTCTGTCACAGCTTCACTAACACTAACTACCACTGCTGGGGACTACTGAGACTCTGTCACAGCTTCACTAGAACTAACTACCACTGCTGGGGACTACTGAGACTCTGTCACAGCTTCACTAACACTAACTACCACTGCTGGGGACTACTGAGACTCTGTCATAGCTTCACTAACACCAACTACCACTGCTGGGGACTACTGAGACTCTGTCACAGTAGATTAGTGTGGTGTTATTGTTAGTTAGCCAGCTACATAGTTGTCTTTGCTGTCTCCGTATCTAAGATAATTGTGTAGTTTGAGTAATTATCGAGGTGAGCTAGCCAGCCGCGACGCGGCGCCAGACTTAATCAACACACCTAGTCATCATTAACCCACTGCTAGCTAGCCAACCGTTACCGACTAGCAGCGCTGTAGATAGTAATACTTTACAACGGAACGATTTGACTAGTGCAGTGTTAGCTAGCTAGCTACTTAGTTGTCTTTGTCATAGCTTGATAATTGTGTAGTTTAGTAATTACCGAGGTTAGCTAGCCAGCCATCGAGGTTAGCTAGCCAGCTATTTCCGTCCCCCGCGACGCCATTTTTCCTAACCCAGCCAACTATTACCGGTGAGCAGCATTGTAGAAACTAAATACATTACAAGGAACGTCTTGATTAGTGTTATGTTAGCTAGCTAGCTACAAAGTTGCTTTGTATCATGACAAGGTGTAGTACTGAAACTATTGAGGTTACCTAGCCAGCTACACGTTCAAAGTCAACAACGCAGCCACTGCTAGCTAGCCTACTCCACCAGCCAGCAGTACTGTATCATTTTAGTCAATAAGATTTTTGCAACGTAAGCTTAACTTTCTGAACATTCGAGACGTGTAGTCCACTTGTCATTCCAATCTCCTTTGCATTAGCGTAGCCTCTTCTGTAGCTTGTCTACTATGTGTCTGTCTATCCCTGTTCTCTCCCCTCTGCACAGGCCATACAAACGCTCCACACCGCGTGGCCGCTGCCACTCTAACCTGGTGGTCCCAGCGCGCACGACCCACGTGGAGTTCCAGGTCTCCGGCAGCCTCTGGAACTGCCGGTCTGCGGCCAGCAAGGCTGAGTTCATCTCAGCCTATGCTACCCTCCAGTCCCTAGACTTCCTGGCGCTGACGGAAACATGGATTACCACAGATAACACTGCTACTCCTACTGCTCTCTCCTCGTCTGACTACGTGTTCTCGCATACCCCTAGAGCATCGAGCCAGTGGGGTGGTGGCACTGGAATCCTCATCTCTCCCAAGTGGACATTCTCTCTTTCTCCCCTGACCCATCTGTCTATCTCCTCATTTGAATTCCATGCTGTCACAGTTACCAGCCCTTTCAAGCTTAATTAACATCCTTATCATTTATCGCCCTCCAGGTTCCCTTGGAGAGTTCATCAATGCGCTTGACGCCTTGATAAGTTCCTTTCCTGAGGATGGCTCACCTCTCACAGTTCTGGGTGACTTTAACCTCCCCACGTCTACCTTCGACTCATTCCTCTCTGCCCCTTCTTTCCACTCCTCTCCTCTTTCGACCTCACCCTCTCACCTTCCCCCCCTACTCACAAGGCAGGGCAATACGCTTGACCTCATCTTTACTAGATGCTGTTCTTCCACTAATCTCATTGCAACTCCCCTCCAAATCTCCGACCACTACCTTGTATCCTTTTCCCTCTCGCTCTCATCCAACACTTCTCACTCTGCCACTACTCGGATGGTATTGCGCCGTCCCAACCTTCACTCTCTCTCTCCCGCTACTCTCTCCTCTTCCATCCTATCATCTCTTCCCTCTGCTCAAACCTTCTCCAACCTATCTCCTGATTCTGCCTCCTCAACCCTCCTCTCCTCCCTCTCTGCATCCTTTGATTTCCTCTGTCCCCTATCCTCCAGGCCGGCTCGGTCCTCCCCTCCTGCTCCGTGGCTCGACGACTCACTGCGAGCTCACAGAACAGGGCTCCGGGCAGCCGAGCGGAAATGGAGGAAAACTCGCCTCCCTGCGGACCTGGCATCCTTTCACTCCCTCCTCTCTACATTTTCCTCTTCTGTCTCTGCTGCTAAAGCCACTTTCTACCACTCTAAACTCCAAGCATCTGCCTCTAACCCTAGGAAGCTCTTTGCTACCTTCTCCTCCTTCCTGAATCCTCCTCCCCCTCCCCCCCCCTCCTCCCTCTCTGCGGATGACTTCGTCAACCATTTTGAAAAGAAGGTTGACGACATCCGATCCTCGTTTGCTAAGTCAAATGACACTGCTGGTCCTGCTCACACTGCCCTACCCTGTGCTTTGACCTCTTTCTCCCCTCTCTCTCCAGATGAAATCTCGCGTCTTGTGACGGCCGGCCGCCCAACAACCTGCCCACTTGACCCTATCCCCTCCACTCTTCTCCAGACCATTTCCGGAGACCTTCTCCCCTACCTCACCTCGCTCATCAACTCATCCTTGACCGCTGGCTACGTCCCTTCCGTCTTCAAGAGAGCGAGAGTTGCACCCCTTCTGAAAAAACCTACACTCGATCCCTCCGATGTCAACAACTACAGACCAGTATCCCTTCTTTCCTTTCTCTCCAAAACTCTTGAACGAGCCGTCCTTTGCCAGCTCTCTTGCTATCTCTCTCAGAATGACCTTCTTGATCCTAATCAGTCAGGTTTCAAGACTGGGCATTCAACTGAGACTGCTCTTCTCTGTGTCACGGAGGCTCTCTGCACTGCTAAAGCTAACTCTCTCTCCTCTGCTCTCATCCTTCTAGACCTATCTGCTGCCTTTGATACCGTGAACCATCAGATCCTCCTCTCCACCCTCTCCGAGCTGGGCATCTCCGGCGCGGCCCACGCTTGGATTGCGTCCTACCTGACAGGTCGCTCCTACCAGGTGGCGTGGCGAGAATCTGTCTCCGCACCACGTGCTCTCACCACTGGTATCCCCCAGGGCTCTGTTCTAGGCCCACTCCTATTCTCGCTATACATCAAGTCACTTGGCTCTGTCATATCCTCACATGGTCTCTCATATCATTGCTATGCAGATGACACACAATTAATCTTCTCCTTTCCCCCTTCTGACAACCAGGTGGCGAATCGCATCTCTGCATGTCTGGCAGACATATCAGTGTGGATGACGGATCACCACCTCAAGCTGAACCTCGGCAAGACGGAGCTGCTCTTCCTCCCGGGGAAGGACTGCCCGTTCCATGATCTCGCCATCACGGTTGACAACTCCCTTGTGTCCTCCTCCCAGAGTGCTAAGAGCCTCGGCGTGACCCTGGACAACACCCTGTCATTCTCCACTAACATCAAGGCGGTGACCCGATCCTGTAGGTTCATGCTCTACAACATTCGCAGAGTACGACCCTGCCTCACACAGGAAGCGGCGCAGGTCCTAATCCAGGCACTTGTCATCTCCCGTCTGGATTACTGCAACTCGCTGTTGGCTGGGCTCCCTGCCTGTGCCATTAAACCCCTACAACTCATCCAGAACGCCGCAGCCCGTCTGGTGTTCAACCTTCCCAAGTTCTCTCACGTCACCCCGCTCCTCCGCTCTCTCCACTGGCTTCCAGTCGAAGCTCGCATCCGCTACAAGACCATGGTGCTTGCCTACGGAGCTGTGAGGGGAACGGCACCTCCGTACCTTCAGGCTCTGATCAGGCCCTACACCTAAACAAGGGCACTCCGTTCATCCACCTCTGGCCTGCTCGCCTCCCTACCTCTGAGGAAGCACAGTTCCCGCTCAGCCCAGTCAAAACCGTTCGCTGCTCTGGCACCCCAATGGTGGAACAAGCTCCCTCACGACGCCAGGACAGCGGAGTCAATCACCACCTTCCGGAGACACCTGAAACCCCACCTCTTTAAGGAATACCTGGGATAGGATAAAGTAATCCTTCTAACCCCCCCTTAAAATATTTAGTTGCACTATTGTAAAGTGGTTGTTCCACTGGATATTATAAGGTGAATGCACCAATTTGTAAGTCGCTCTGGATAAGAGCGTCTGCTAAATGACTTAAATGTTAAATGTAAAATGTAACTACCACTGCTGGGGACTACTGAGACTCTGTCACAGCTTCACTAACACTAACTACCACTGCTGGGGACTACTGAGACTCTGTCACAGCTTCACTAACACCAACTACCACTGCTGGGGACTACTGACACTCTGTCACAGCTTCACTAACACTAACTACCACTGCTGGGGACTACTGAGACTCTGTCACAGCCTGGCTTCACTAACACTAACTACCACTGCTGGGGACTACTGAGACTCTGTCACAGCATGGCTTCACTAACACTAACTACCACTGCTGGGGACTACTGAGACTCTGTCACTGCTTCACTAACACTAACTACCACTGCTGGGGACTACTGAGACTCTGTTACAGCTTCACTAACACTAACTACCACTGCTGGGGACTACTGAGACTCTGTCACAGCTTCACTAACACTAACTACCACTGCTGGGGACTACTGAGACTCTGTCACAGCTTCACTAACACCAACTACCACTGCTGGGGACTAATGAGACTCTGTCACAGCTTCACTAACACCAACTACCACTGCTGGGGACTACTGAGACTCTGTCACAGCTTCACTAACACTAACTACCACTGCTGGGGACTACTGAGACTCTGTCACGGCTTCACTAACACCAACTACCACTGCTGGGGACTACTGAGACTCTGTCACAGCTTCACTAACACCAACTACCACTGCTGGGGACTACTGAGACTCTGTCACAGCTTCACTAACACTAACTACCACTGCTGGGGACTACTGAGACTCTGTCACAACTTCACTAACACCAACTACCACTTCTGGGGACTACTGAGACTCTGTCACAGCTTCACTAACACTAACTACCACTGCTGGGGACTACTGAGACTCTGTCAAAGCTTCACTAACACTAACTACCACTGCTGGGGACTACTGAGACTCTGTCACAGCTTCACTAACACTAACTACCACTGCTGGGGACAACTGAGACTCTGTTACAGCCTGGCTTCACTAACACTAACTACCACTGCTGGGGACTACTGAGACTCTGTCACAGCCTGGCTTCACTAACACTAACTAGCACTGCTGGGGACTTCTGAGGCTCTGTCACAGCCTGGCTTCACTAACACTAACTACCACTGCTGGGGACTACTGAGACTCTGTTACAGCTTCACTTACACTAACTACCACTGATGGGGACTACTGAGACTCTGTCACAGCTTCACTAACACTAACTACCACTGCTGGGGACTACTGAGACTCTGTCACAGCCTGGCTTCACTAACACTAACTACCACTGCTGGGGACTACTGAGACTCTGTCACAGCATGGCTTCACTAACACTAACTACCACTGCTGGGGACTACTGAGACTCTGTCACTGCTTCACTAACACTAACTACCACTGCTGGGGACTACTGAGACTCTGTTACAGCTTCACTAACACTAACTACCACTGCTGGGGACTACTGAGACTCTGTCACAGCTTCACTAACACTAACTACCACTGCTGGGGACTACTGAGACTCTGTCACAGCTTCACTAACACCAACTACCACTGCTGGGGACTACTGAGACTCTGTCACAGCTTCACTAACACCAACTACCACTGCTGGGGACTACTGAGACTCTGTCACAGCTTCACTAACACTAACTACCACTGCTGGGGACTACTGAGACTCTGTCACAACTTCACTAACACCAACTACCACTGCTGGGGACTACTGAGACTCTGTCACAGCTTCACTAACACTAACTACCACTGCTGGGGACTACTGAGACTCTGTCACAGCTTCACTAACACTAACTACCACTGCTGGGGACTACTGAGACTCTGTCACAACTTCACTAACACCAACTACCACTGCTGGGGACTACTGAGACTCTGTCACAGCTTCACTAACACTAACTACCACTGCTGGGGACTACTGAGACTCTGTCACAGCTTCACTAACACTAACTACCACTGCTGGGGACTACTGAGACTCTGTCACAGCTTCACTAACACTAACTACCACTGCTGGGGACTACTGAGACTCTGTCACAGCTTCACTAACACTAACTACCACTGCTGGGGACTACTGAGACTCTGTCACAACTTCACTAACACCAACTACCACTTCTGGGGACTACTGAGACTCTGTCACAGCTTCACTAACACTAACTACCACTGCTGGGGACTACTGAGACTCTGTCAAAGCTTCACTAACACTAACTACCACTGCTGGGGACTACTGAGACTCTGTCACAGCTTCACTAACACTAACTACCACTGCTGGGGACAACTGAGACTCTGTTACAGCCTGGCTTCACTAACACTAACTACCACTGCTGGGGACTACTGAGACTCTGTCACAGCCTGGCTTCACTAACACTAACTAGCACTGCTGGGGACTTCTGAGGCTCTGTCACAGCCTGGCTTCACTAACACTAACTACCACTGCTGGGGACTACTGAGACTCTGTTACAGCTTCACTTACACTAACTACCACTGATGGGGACTACTGAGACTCTGTCACAGCTTCACTAACACTAACTACCACTGCTGGGGACTACTGAGACTCTGTCACAGCCTGGCTTCACTAACACTAACTACCACTGCTGGGGACTACTGAGACTCTGTCACAGCATGGCTTCACTAACACTAACTACCACTGCTGGGGACTACTGAGACTCTGTCACTGCTTCACTAACACTAACTACCACTGCTGGGGACTACTGAGACTCTGTTACAGCTTCACTAACACTAACTACCACTGCTGGGGACTACTGAGACTCTGTCACAGCTTCACTAACACTAACTACCACTGCTGGGGACTACTGAGACTCTGTCACAGCTTCACTAACACCAACTACCACTGCTGGGGACTACTGAGACTCTGTCACAGCTTCACTAACACCAACTACCACTGCTGGGGACTACTGAGACTCTGTCACAGCTTCACTAACACTAACTACCACTGCTGGGGACTACTGAGACTCTGTCACAACTTCACTAACACCAACTACCACTGCTGGGGACTACTGAGACTCTGTCACAGCTTCACTAACACTAACTACCACTGCTGGGGACTACTGAGACTCTGTCACAGCTTCACTAACACTAACTACCACTGCTGGGGACTACTGAGACTCTGTCACAGCTTCACTAACACTAACTACCACTGCTGGGGACAACTGAGACTCTGTTACAGCCTGGCTTCACTAACACTAACTACCACTGCTGGGGACTACTGAGACTCTGTCACAGCCTGGCTTCACTAACACTAACTAGCACTGCTGGGGACTTCTGAGGCTCTGTCACAGCCTGGCTTCACTAACACTAACTACCACTGCTGGGGACTACTGAGACTCTGTTACAGCTTCACTTACACTAACTACCACTGATGGGGACTACTGAGACTCTGTCACAGCTTCACTAACACTAACTACCACTGCTGGGGACTACTGAGACTCTGTCACAGCCTGGCTTCACTAACACTAACTACCACTGCTGGGGACTACTGAGACTCTGTCACAGCATGGCTTCACTAACACTAACTACCACTGCTGGGGACTACTGAGACTCTGTCACTGCTTCACTAACACTAACTACCACTGCTGGGGACTACTGAGACTCTGTTACAGCTTCACTAACACTAACTACCACTGCTGGGGACTACTGAGACTCTGTCACAGCTTCACTAACACTAACTACCACTGCTGGGGACTACTGAGACTCTGTCACAGCTTCACTAACACCAACTACCACTGCTGGGGACTACTGAGACTCTGTCACAGCTTCACTAACACGAACTACCACTGCTGGGGACTACTGAGACTCTGTCACAGCTTCACTAACACTAACTACCACTGCTGGGGACTACTGAGACTCTGTCACAGCTTCACTAACACTAACTACCACTGCTGGGGACTACTGAGACTCTGTCACGACTTCACTAACACCAACTACCACTGCTGGGGACTACTGAGACTCTGTCATAGCCTGGCTTCACTAACACTAACTACCACTGCTGGGGACTACTGAGACTCTATCACAGCCTGGCTTCACTAACAGTAACTACCACTGCTGGGGACTACTGAGGCTCTGTCACAGCTTCACTAACACTAAATACCACTGCTGGGGACTACTGAGACTCTGTTACAGCTTCACTAACACTAACTACCACTGCTGGGGACTACTGAGACTGTCACAGCTTCACTAACACTAACTACCACTGCTGGGGAGTACTGAGACTCTGTAATAGCCTGGCTTCACCAACACTTCACTACCACTGCTGGGGACTACTGAGACTCTGTCGCAGCTTCACTAACACTAACTACCAAAGCTGGTGACTACTGAGACTCTGTCACAGCTTCACTAACACTAACTACCACTGCTGGGGACTACTGAGACTCTGTCACAGCCTGGCTTCACTAACACTAACTACCACTGCTGGGGACTACTGAGACTCTGTCACAGCATGGCTTCACTAACACTAACTACCACTGCTGGGGACTACTGAGACTCTGTCACTGCTTCACTAACACTAACTACCACTGCTGGGGACTACTGAGACTCTGTCACAGCTTCACTAACACCAACTACCACTGCTGGGGACTACTGAGACTCTGTCACAGCTTCACTAACACTAACTACCACTGCTGGGGACTACTGAGACTGTCACAGCTTCACTACACCAACTACCACTGCTGGGGACTACTGAGACTCTGTCACAGCTTCACTAACACCAACTACCACTGCTGGGGACTACTGAGACTCTGTCACAGCTTCACTAACTCTAACTACCACTGCTGGGGACTACTGAGACTCTGTCACAACTTCACTAACAACAACTACCACTGCTGGGGACTACTGAGACTCTGTCACAGCTTCACTATCACTAACTACCACTGCTGGGGACTACTGAGACTCTGTCAAATCTTCACTAACACTAACTTCCACTGCTGGGGACTACTGAGACTCTGTCACAGCTTCACTAACACTAACTACCTAAGCTGGGGACTACTGAGACTCTGTCACAGCTTCACTAACACTAACTACCACTGCTGGGGACTACTGAGACTCTGTCACAGCTTCACTAAAACTAACTACCACTGCTGGGGACTACTGAGACTCTGTCACAGCTTCACTAACACTAACTACCACTGCTGGGGACTACTGAGACTCTGTCATAGCCTGGCTTCACTAACACTAACTACCACTGCTGGGGACTACTGAGACTCTGTCACAGCTTCACTAACACTAACTACCTAAGCTGGGGACTACTGAGACTCTGTCACAGCTTCACTAACACTAACTACCACTGCTGGGGACTACTGAGACTCTGTCACAGCCTGGCTTCACTAACACTAACTACCACTGCTGGGGACTACTGAGACTCTATCACAGCCTGGCTTCACTAACAGTAACTACCACTGCTGGGGACTGCTGAGGCTCTGTCACAGCTTCAGTAACACTAACTACCACTGCTGGGGACTACTGAGACTCTGTTACAGCTTCACTAACACTAACTACCACTTCTGGGGACTACTGAGACTTTCACAGCTTCACTAACACTAATTACCACTGCTGGGGAGTACTGAGACTCTGTAATAGCCTGGCTTCACTAACACTTCACTACCACTGATGGGGACTACTGAGACTCTGTCGCAGCTTCACTAACACTAACTACCAAAGCTGGTGACTACTGAGACTCTGTCACAGCTTCACTAACACTAACTACCACTGCTGGGGACTACTGAGACTCTGTCACAGCCTGGCTTCACTAACACTAACTACCACTGCTGGGGACTACTGAGACTCTGTCACTGCTTCACTAACACTAACTACCACTGCTGGGGACTACTGAGACTCTGTTACAGCTTCACTAACACTAACTACCACTGCTGGGGACTACTGAGACTCTGTCACAGCTTCACTAACACTAACTACCACTGCTGGGGACTACTGAGACTCTGTCACAGCTTCACTAACACCAACTACCACTGCTGGGGACTACTGAGACTCTGTCACAGCTTCACTAACACGAACTACCACTGCTGGGGACTACTGAGACTCTGTCACAGCTTCACTAACACTAACTACCACTGCTGGGGACTACTGAGACTCTGTCACAACTTCACTAACACCAACTACCACTGCTGGGGACTACTGAGACTCTGTCACAGCTTCACTAACACTAACTACCACTGCTGGGGACTACTGAGACTCTGTCACAGCTTCACTAACACTAACTACCACTGCTGGGGACTACTGAGACTCTGTCACAGCTTCACTAACACTAACTACCACTGCTGGGGACAACTGAGACACTGTTACAGCCTGGCTTCACTAACACTAACTACCACTGCTGGGGACTACTGAGACTCTGTCACAGCCTGGCTTCAGTAACACTAACTAGCACTGCTGGGGACTTCTGAGGCTCTGTCACAGCCTGGCTTCACTAACACTAACTACCACTGCTGGGGACTACTGAGACTCTGTTACAGCTTCACTAACACTAACTACCACTGCTGGGGACTACTGAGACTCTGTCACAGCTTCACTAACACTAACTACCACTGCTGGGGACTACTGAGACTCTGTCACAACTTCACTAACACCAACTACCACTGCTGGGGACTACTGAGACTCTGTCATAGCCTGGCTTCACTAACACTAACTACCACTGCTGGGGACAACTGAGACTCTGTCACAGCTTCACTAACACTAACTACCAAAGCTGGGGACTACTGAGACTCTGTCACAGCTTCACTAACACTAACTACCACTGCTGGGGACTACTGAGACTCTGTCACAGCCTGGCTTCACTAACACTAACTACCACTGCTGGGGACTACTGAGACTCTATCACAGCCTGGCTTCACTAACAGTAACTACCACTGCTGGGGACTACTGAGGCTCTGTCACAGCTTCACTAACACTAAATACCACTGCTGGGGACTACTGAGACTCTGTTACAGCTTCACTAACACTAACTACCACTGCTGGGGACTACTGAGACTGTCACAGCTTCACTAACACTAACTACCACTGCTGGGGAGTACTGAGACTCTGTAATAGCCTGGCTTCACCAACACTTCACTACCACTGCTGGGGACTACTGAGACTCTGTCACAGCTTCACTAACACTAACTACCACTGCTGGGGACTACTGAGACTCTGTCATAGCCTGGCTTCACTAACACTAACTACCACTGCTGGGGACTACTGAGACTCTGTCACAGCTTCACTAACACTAACTACCTAAGCTGGGGACTACTGAGACTCTGTCACAGCTTCACTAACACTAACTACCACTGCTGGGGACTACTGAGACTCTGTCACAGCCTGGCTTCACTAACACTAACTACCACTGCTGGGGACTACTGAGACTCTATCACAGCCTGGCTTCACTAACAGTAACTACCACTGCTGGGGACTGCTGAGGCTCTGTCACAGCTTCAGTAACACTAACTACCACTGCTGGGGACTACTGAGACTCTGTTACAGCTTCACTAACACTAACTACCACTTCTGGGGACTACTGAGACTGTCACAGCTTCACTAACACTAATTACCACTGCTGGGGAGTACTGAGACTCTGTAATAGCCTGGCTTCACTAACACTTCACTACCACTGATGGGGACTACTGAGACTCTGTCGCAGCTTCACTAACACTAACTACCAAAGCTGGTGACTACTGAGACTCTGTCACAGCTTCACTAACACTAACTACCACTGCTGGGGACTACTGAGACTCTGTCACAGCCTGGCTTCACTAACACTAACTACCACTGCTGGGGACTACTGAGACTCTGTCACTGCTTCACTAACACTAACTACCACTGCTGGGGACTACTGAGACTCTGTTACAGCTTCACTAACACTAACTACCACTGCTGGGGACTACTGAGACTCTGTCACAGCTTCACTAACACTAACTACCACTGCTGGGGACTACTGAGACTCTGTCACAGCTTCACTAACACCAACTACCACTGCTGGGGACTACTGAGACTCTGTCACAGCTTCACTAACACGAACTACCACTGCTGGGGACTACTGAGACTCTGTCACAGCTTCACTAACACTAACTACCACTGCTGGGGACTACTGAGACTCTGTCACAACTTCACTAACACCAACTACCACTGCTGGGGACTACTGAGACTCTGTCACAGCTTCACTAACACTAACTACCACTGCTGGGGACTACTGAGACTCTGTCACAGCTTCACTAACACTAACTACCACTGCTGGGGACTACTGAGACTCTGTCACAGCTTCACTAACACTAACTACCACTGCTGGGGACAACTGAGACTCTGTTACAGCCTGGCTTCACTAACACTAACTACCACTGCTGGGGACTACTGAGACTCTGTCACAGCCTGGCTTCACTAACACTAACTAGCACTGCTGGGGACTTCTGAGGCTCTGTCACAGCCTGGCTTCACTAACACTAACTACCACTGCTGGGGACTACTGAGACTCTGTTACAGCTTCACTAACACTAACTACCACTGCTGGGGACTACTGAGACTCTGTCACAGCTTCACTAACACTAACTACCACTGCTGGGGACTACTGAGACTCTGTCACAACTTCACTAACACCAACTACCACTGCTGGGGACTACTGAGACTCTGTCATAGCCTGGCTTCACTAACACTAACTACCACTGCTGGGGACAACTGAGACTCTGTCACAGCTTCACTAACACTAACTACCAAAGCTGGGGACTACTGAGACTCTGTCACAGCTTCACTAACACTAACTACCACTGCTGGGGACTACTGAGACTCTGTCACAGCCTGGCTTCACTAACACTAACTACCACTGCTGGGGACTACTGAGACTCTATCACAGCCTGGCTTCACTAACAGTAACTACCACTGCTGGGGACTACTGAGGCTCTGTCACAGCTTCACTAACACTAAATACCACTGCTGGGGACTACTGAGACTCTGTTACAGCTTCACTAACACTAACTACCACTGCTGGGGACTACTGAGACTGTCACAGCTTCACTAACACTAACTACCACTGCTGGGGAGTACTGAGACTCTGTAATAGCCTGGCTTCACCAACACTTCACTACCACTGCTGGGGACTACTGAGACTCTGTCGCAGCTTCACTAACACTAACTACCAAAGCTGGTGACTACTGAGACTCTGTCACAGCTTCACTAACACTAACTACCACTGCTGGGGACTACTGAGACTCTGTCACAGCCTGGCTTCACTAACACTAACTACCACTGCTGGGGACTACTGAGACTCTGTCACAGCATGGCTTCACTAACACTAACTACCACTGCTGGGGACTACTGAGACTCTGTCACTGCTTCACTAACACTAACTACCACTGCTGGGGACTACTGAGACTCTGTCACAGCTTCACTAACACTAACTACCACTGCTGGGGACTACTGAGACTGTCACAGCTTCACTAACACCAACTACCACTGCTGGGGACTACTGAGACTCTGTCACAGCTTCACTAACACCAACTACCACTGCTGGGGACTACTGAGACTCTGTCACAGCTTCACTAACTCTAACAACCACTGCTGGGGACTACTGAGACTCTGTCACAACTTCACTAACAACAACTACCACTGCTGGGGACTACTGAGACTCTGTCACAGCTTCACTATCACTAACTACCACTGCTGGGGACTACTGAGACTCTGTCAAATCTTCACTAACACTAACTTCCACTGCTGGGGACTACTGAGACTCTGTCACAGCTTCACTAACACTAACTACCTAAGCTGGGGACTACTGAGACTCTGTCACAGCTTCACTAACACTAACTACCACTGCTGGGGACTACTGAGACTCTGTCACAGCTTCACTAAAACTAACTACCACTGCTGGGGACTACTGAGACTCTGTCACAGCTTCACTAACACTAACTACCACTGCTGGGGACTACTGAGACTCTGTCATAGCCTGGCTTCACTAACACTAACTACCACTGCTGGGGACTACTGAGACTCTGTCACAGCTTCACTAACACTAACTACCTAAGCTGGGGACTACTGAGACTCTGTCACAGCCTGGCTTCACTAACACTAACTACCACTGCTGGGGACTACTGAGACTCTGTCACAGCTTCACTAACACTAACTACCACTGCTGGGGACTACTGAGACTCTATCACAGCCTGGCTTCACTAACAGTAACTACCACTGCTGGGGACTACTGAGGCTCTGTCACAGCTTCAGTAACACTAACTACCACTGCTGGGGACTACTGAGACTCTGTTACAGCTTCACTAACACTAACTACCACTGCTGGGGACTACTGAGACTGTCACAGCTTCACTAACACTAATTACCACTGCTGGGGAGTACTGAGACTCTGTAATAGCCTGGCTTCACTAACACTTCACTACCACTGATGGGGACTACTGAGACTCTGTCGCAGCTTCACTAACACTAACTACCAAAGCTGGTGACTACTGAGACTCTGTCACAGCTTCACTAACACTAACTACCACTGCTGGGGACTACTGAGACTCTGTCACAGCCTGGCTTCACTAACACTAACTACCACTGCTGGGGACTACTGAGACTCTGTCACAGCATGGCTTCACTAACACTAACTACCACTGCTGGGGACTACTGAGACTCTGTCACTGCTTCACTAACACTAACTACCACTGCTGGGGACTACTGAGACTCTGTCACAGCTTCACTAACACTAACTACCACTGCTGGGGACTACTGAGACTGTCACAGCTTCACTAACACCAACTACCACTGCTGGGGACTACTGAGACTCTGTCACAGCTTCACTAACACCAACTACCACTGCTGGGGACTACTGAGACTCTGTCACAGCTTCACTAACACTAACTACCACCGCTGGGGACTACTGAGACTCTGTCACAGCTTCACTAACACTAACTACCACTGCTGGGGACTACTGAGACTCTGTCACAGCTTCACTAACTCTAACTACCACTGCTGGGGACTACTGAGACTCTGTCACAACTTCACTAACAACAACTACCACTGCTGGTGACTACTGAGACTCTGTCACAGCTTCACTATCACTAACTACCACTGCTGGGGACTACTGAGACTCTGTCAAATCTTCACTAACACTAACTTCCACTGCTGGGGACTACTGAGACTCTGTCACAGCTTCACTAACACTAACTACCTAAGCTGGGGACTACTGAGACTCTGTCACAGCTTCACTAACACTAACTACCACTGCTGGGGACTACTGAGACTCTGTCACAGCTTCACTAACACTAACTACCACTGCTGGGGACTACTGAGACTCTGTCACAGCTTCACTAACACTAACTACCACTGCTGGGGACTACTGAGACTCTGTCATAGCCTGGCTTCACTAACACTAACTACCACTGCTGGGGACTACTGAGACTCTGTCACAGCTTCACTAACACTAACTACCTAAGCTGGGGACTACTGAGACTCTGTCACAGCTTCACTAACACTAACTACCACTGCTGGGGACTACTGAGACTCTGTCACAGCCTGGCTTCACTAACACTAACTACCACTGCTGGGGACTACTGAGACTCTATCACAGCCTGGCTTCACTAACAGTAACTACCACTGCTGGGGACTACTGAGGCTCTGTCACAGCTTCAGTAACACTAACTACCACTGCTGGGGACTACTGAGACTCTGTTACAGCTTCACTAACACTAACTACCACTGCTGGGGACTACTGAGACTGTCACAGCTTCACTAACACTAATTACCACTGCTGGGGAGTACTGAGACTCTGTAATAGCCTGGCTTCACTAACACTTCACTACCACTGCTGGGGACTACTGAGACTCTGTCGCAGCTTCACTAACACTAACTACCAAAGCTGGTGACTACTGAGACTCTGTCACAGCTTCACTAACACTAACTACCACTGCTGGGGACTACTGAGACTCTGTCACAGCCTGGCTTCACTAACACTAACTACCACTGCTGGGGACTACTGAGACTCTGTCACAGCTTCACTAACACTAACTACCACTGCTGGGGACTACTGAGACTGTCACAGCTTCACTAACACTAATTACCACTGATGGGGAGTACTGAGACTCTGTAATAGCCTGGCTTCACTAACACTTCACTACCACTGCTGTGGACTACTGAGACTCTGTCGCAGCTTCACTAACACTAACTACCAAAGCTGGTGACTACTGAGACTCTGTCACAGCTTCACTAACACTAACTACCACTGCTGGGGACTACTGAGACTCTGTCACAGCCTGGCTTCACTAACACTAACTACCACTGCTGGGGACTACTGAGACTCAGTCACAGCTTCACTAACACCAACTACCACTGCTGGGGACTACTGAGACTCTGTCACAGCTTCACTAACACTAACTACCACTGCTGGGGACCACTGAGACTCTGACACAGGTTCACTAACACTAACTACCACTGCTGGGGACTACTGAGACTCTGTCACAGCTTCACTAACACTAACTACCACTGCTGGGGACTACTGAGACTCTGTCACAGCTTCACTAACACCAACTACCACTGCTGGGGACTACTGAGACTCTGTTACAACTTCACTAACACTAACTACCACTGCTGGGGACTACTGAGACTCTATCACAGCCTGGCTTCACTAACAGTAACTACCACTGCTGGGGACTACTGAGACTCTGTCACAGCTTCACTAAAACTAACTACCACTGCTGGGGACTTCTGAGGCTCTGTCACAGCCTGGCTTCACTAACACTAACTACCACTGCTGGGGACTACTGAGACTCTGTTACAGCTTCACTAACACTAACTACCACTGCTGGGGACTACTGAGACTCTGTCACAGCTTCACTAACACTAACTACCACTGCTGGGGACTACTGAGACTCTGTCAAAACTTCACTAACACCAACTACCACTGCTGGGGACTACTGAGACTCTGTCACAGCTTCACTAACACTAACTACCACTGCTGGGGACTACTGAGACTCTGTCACAGCTTCACTAACACTAACTACCACTGCTGGGGACTACTGAGACTCTGTCACAGCTTCACTAACACTAACTACCACTGCTGGGGACTACTGAGACTCTGTCATAGCCTGGCTTCACTAACACTAACTACCACTGCTGGGGACTACTGAGACTCTGTCACAGCTTCACTAACACTAACTACCAAAGCTGGGGACTACTGAGACTCTGTCACAGCTTCACTAACACTAACTACCACTGCTGGGGACTACTGAGACTCTGTCACAGCCTGGTTTCACTAACACTAACTACCACTGCTGGGGACTACTGAGACTCTATCACAGCCTGGCTTCACTAACAGTAACTACCACTGCTGGGGACTACTGAGGCTCTGTCACAGCTTCACTAACACTAACTACCACTGCTGGGGACTACTGAGACTCTGTCAAAACTTCACTAACACCAACTACCACTGCTGGGGACTACTGAGACTCTGTCACAGCTTCACTAACACTAACTACCACTGCTGGGGACTACTGAGACTCTGTCACAGCTTCACTAACACTAACTACCACTGCTGGGGACTACTGAGACTCTGTCACAGCTTCACTAACACTAACTACCACTGCTGGGGACTACTGAGACTCTGTCATAGCCTGGCTTCACTAACACTAACTACCACTGCTGGGGACTACTGAGACTCTGTCACAGCTTCACTAACACTAACTACCAAAGCTGGGGACTACTGAGACTCTGTCACAGCTTCACTAACACTAACTACCACTGCTGGGGACTACTGAGACTCTGTCACAGCCTGGTTTCACTAACACTAACTACCACTGCTGGGGACTACTGAGACTCTATCACAGCCTGGCTTCACTAACAGTAACTACCACTGCTGGGGACTACTGAGGCTCTATCACAGCTTCACTAACACTAACTACCACTGCTGGGGACTACTGAGACTCTGTTACAGCTTCACTAACACTAACTACCACTGCTGGGGACTACTGAGACTGTCACAGCTTCACTAACACTAACTACCACTGCTGGGGAGTACTGAGACTCTGTAATAGCCTGGCTTCACTAACACTTCACTACCACTGCTGGGGACTACTGAGACTCTGTCGCAGCTTCACTAACACTAACTACCAAAGCTGGTGACTACTGAGACTCTGTCACAGCTTCACTAACACTAAGTACCACTGCTGGGGACTACTGAGACTCTGTCACAGCCTGGCTTCACTAACACTAACTACCACTGCTGGGGACTACTGAGACTCAGTCACAGCTTCACTAACACCAACTACCACTGCTGGGGACCACTGAGACTCTGTCACAGCTTCACTAACACCAACTACCACTGCTGGGGACTACTGAGACTCTGTCACAGCTTCACTAACACTAAGTACCACTGCTGGGGACTACTGAGACTCTGTCACAGCCTGGTTTCACTAACACTAACTACCACTGCTGGGGACTACTGAGACTCTATCACAGCCTGGCTTCACTAACAGTAACTACCACTGCTGGGGACTACTGAGGCTCTGTCACAGCTTCACTAACACTAACTACCACTGCTGGGGACTACTGAGACTCTGTCAAAACTTCACTAACACCAACTACCACTGCTGGGGACTACTGAGACTCTGTCACAGCTTCACTAACACTAACTACCACTGCTGGGGACTACTGAGACTCTGTCACAGCTTCACTAACACTAACTACCACTGCTGGGGACTACTGAGACTCTGTCACAGCTTCACTAACACTAACTACCACTGCTGGGGACTACTGAGACTCTGTCATAGCCTGGCTTCACTAACACTAACTACCACTGCTGGGGACTACTGAGACTCTGTCACAGCTTCACTAACACTAACTACCAAAGCTGGGGACTACTGAGACTCTGTCACAGCTTCACTAACACTAACTACCACTGCTGGGGACTACTGAGACTCTGTCACAGCCTGGTTTCACTAACACTAACTACCACTGCTGGGGACTACTGAGACTCTATCACAGCCTGGCTTCACTAACAGTAACTACCACTGCTGGGGACTACTGAGGCTCTATCACAGCTTCACTAACACTAACTACCACTGCTGGGGACTACTGAGACTCTGTTACAGCTTCACTAACACTAACTACCACTGCTGGGGACTACTGAGACTGTCACAGCTTCACTAACACTAACTACCACTGCTGGGGAGTACTGAGACTCTGTAATAGCCTGGCTTCACTAACACTTCACTACCACTGCTGGGGACTACTGAGACTCTGTCGCAGCTTCACTAACACTAACTACCAAAGCTGGTGACTACTGAGACTCTGTCACAGCTTCACTAACACTAAGTACCACTGCTGGGGACTACTGAGACTCTGTCACAGCCTGGCTTCACTAACACTAACTACCACTGCTGGGGACTACTGAGACTCAGTCACAGCTTCACTAACACCAACTACCACTGCTGGGGACCACTGAGACTCTGTCACAGCTTCACTAACACCAACTACCACTGCTGGGGACTACTGAGACTCTGTCACAGCTTCACTAACACTAAGTACCACTGCTGGGGACTACTGAGACTCTGTCACAGCCTGGCTTCACTAACACTAACTACCACTGCTGGGGACCACTGAGACTCTGACACAGGTTCACTAACACTAACTACCACTGCTGGGGACTACTGAGACTCTGTCACAGCTTCACTAACACTAACTACCACTGCTGGGGACTACTGAGACTCTGTGACACCTTCACTAACACTAACTACCACTGCTGGGGACTACTGAGACTCTGTTACAACTTCACTAACACTAACTACCACTGCTGGGGACTACTGAGACTCTATCACAGCCTGGCTTCACTAACAGTAACTACCACTGCTGGGGACTACTGAGACTCTGTCACAGCTTCACTAAAACTAACTACCACTGCTGGGGACTACTGAGACTCTGTCACAGCTTCACTAACACTAACTACCACTGCTGGGGACTACTGAGACTCAGTCACAGCTTCACTAACACTAACTACCACTGCTGGGGACTACTGAGGCTCTGTCACAGCTTCACTAACACTAACTACCACTGCTTCGGACTACTGAGGCTCTGTCACAGCTTCACTAACACTAACTACCACTGCTGGGGACTACTGAGACTCTGTCACAGCTTCACTAACACTAACTACCACTGCTGGGGACTACTGAGAATCTGTCACAGCTTCACTAACACTAACTACCACTGCTGGGGACTACTGAGACTCTGTCACAGCCTGGCTTCACTAACACTAACTACCACTGCTGGGGACTACTGAGACTCTGTCACAGCATGGCTTCACTAACACTAACTACCACTGCTGGGGACTACTGAGACTCTGTCACTGCTTCACTAACACTAACTACCACTGCTGGGGACTACTGAGACTCTGTCACAGCTTCACTAACACCAACTACCACTGCTGGGGACTACTGAGACTCTGTCACAGCTTCACTAACACCAACTACCACTGCTGGGGACTACTGAGACTCTGTCACAGCTTCACTAACACTAACTACCACTGCTGGGGACTACTGAGACTCTGTCACAACTTCACTAACACCAACTACCACTGCTGGGGACTACTGAGACTCTGTCACAGCTTCACTAACACTAACTACCACTGCTGGGGACTACTGAGACTCTGTCAAAGCTTCACTAACACTAACTACCACTGCTGGGGACTACTGAGACTCTGTCACAGCTTCACTAACACTAACTACCACTGCTGGGGACAACTGAGACTCTGTTACAGCCTGGCTTCACTAACACTAACTACCACTGCTGGGGACTACTGAGACTCTGTCACAGCCTGGCTTCACTAACACTAACTAGCACTGCTGGGGACTTCTGAGGCTCTGTCACAGCCTGGCTTCACTAACACTAACTACCACTGCTGGGGACTACTGAGACTCTGTTACAGCTTCACTAACACTAACTACCACTGCTGGGGACTACTGAGACTCTGTCACAGCTTCACTAACACTAACTACCACTGCTGGGGACTACTGAGACTCTGTCACAACTTCACTAACACCAACTACCACTGCTGGGGACTACTGAGACTCTGTCATAGCCTGGCTTCACTAACACTAACTACCACTGCTGGGGACTACTGAGACTCTGTCACAGCTTCACTAACACTAACTACCAAAGCTGGGGACTACTGAGACTCTGTCACAGCTTCACTAACACTAACTACCACTGCTGGGGACTACTGAGACTCTGTCACAGCCTGGCTTCACTAACACTAACTACCACTGCTGGGGACTACTGAGACTCTATCACAGCCTGGCTTCACTAACAGTAACTACCACTGCTGGGGACTACTGAGGCTCTGTCACAGCTTCACTAACACTAAATACCACTGCTGGGGACTACTGAGACTCTGTTACAGCTTCACTAACACTAACTACCACTGCTGGGGACTACTGAGACTGTCACAGCTTCACTAACACTAACTACCACTGCTGGGGAGTACTGAGACTGTAATAGCCTGGCTTCACTAACACTTCACTACCACTGCTGGGGACTACTGAGACTCTGTCGCAGCTTCACTAACACTAACTACCAAAGCTGGTGACTACTGAGACTCTGTCACAGCTTCACTAACACTAACTACCACTGCTGGGGACTACTGAGACTCTGTCACAGCTTCACTAACACCAACTACCACTGCTGGGGACTACTGAGACTCTGTCACAGCTTCACTAACACCAACTACCACTGCTGGGGACTACTGAGACTCTGTCACAGCTTCAATAACACTAACTACCACTGCTGGGGACTACTGAGACTCTGTCACAGCTTCACTAACACCAACTACCACTGCTGGGGACTACTGAGACTCTGTCACTGCTTCACTAACACTAACTACCACTGCTGGGGACTACTGAGACTCTGTCACAGCTTCACTAACACTAACTACCACTGCTGGGGACTACTGAGACTCTGTCACAGCTTCACTAACACCAACTACCACTGCTGGGGACTACTGAGACTCTGTCACAGCTTCACTAACACTAACTACCACTGCTGGGGACTACTGAGACTCTGTCACAGCTTCACTAACACCAACTACCACTGCTGGGGACTACTGAGACTCTGTCACTGCTTCACTAACACTAACTACCACTGCTGGGGACTACTGAGACTCTGTCACAGCTTCACTAACACTAACTACCACTGCTGGGGACTACTGAGACTCTGTCACAGCTTCACTAACACCAACTACCACTGCTGGGGACTACTGAGACTCTGTCACAGCTTCACTAACACCAACTACCACTGCTGGGGACTACTGAGACTCTGTCACAGCTTCAATAACACTAACTACCACTGCTGGGGACTACTGAGACTCTGTCACAACTTCACTAACACCAACTACCATTGCTGGGGACTACTGAGACTCTGTCACAGCTTCACTAACACTAACTACCACTGCTGGGGACTACTGAGACTCTGTCACAGCTTCACTAACACTAACTACCACTGCTGGGGACTACTGAGACTCTGTCACAGCTTCACTAACACTAACTACCACTGCTGGGGACTACTGAGACTCTGTCACAGCTTCACTAACACTAACTACCACTGCTGGGGACTACTGAGACTCTGTCACAGCTTCACTAACACTAACTACCACTGCTGGGGACTACTGAGACTCTGTCACAGCTTCACTAACACTAACTATCACTGCTGGGGACTACTGAGACTCTGTCATAGCCTGGCTTCACTAACACTAACTACCACTGCTGTGGACTACTGAGACTCTGTCACAGCTTCACTAACACTAACTACCTAAGCTGGGGACTACTGAGACTCTGTCACAGCTTCACTAACACTAACTACCACTGCTGGGGACTACTGAGACTCTGTCACAGCCTGGCTTCACTAACACTAACTACCACTGCTGGGGACTACTGAGACTCTATCACAGCCTGGCTTCACTAACAGTAACTACCACTGCTGGGGACTACTGAGGCTCTGTCACAGCTTCACTAACACTAACTACCAGTGCTGGGGACTACTGAGACTCTGTTACAGCTTCACTAACACTAACTACCACTGCTGGGGACTACTGATACTGTCACAGCTTCACTAACACTAATTACCACTGCTGGGGAGTACTGAGACTCTGTAATAGCCTGGCTTCACTAACACTAACTACCACTGCTTTGGACTACTGAGACTCTGTCACAGCATGGCTTCACTAACACTAACTACCACTGCTGGGGACTACTGAGACTCTGTCACTGCTTCACTAACACTAACTACCACTGCTGGGGACTACTGAGACTCTGTCACAGCTTCACTAACACTAACTACCACTGCTGGGGACTACTGAGACTCTGTCACAGCTTCACTAACACCAACTACCACTGCTGGGGACTACTGAGACTCTGTCACAGCTTCACTAACACCAACTACCACTGCTGGGGACTACTGAGACTCTGTCACAGCTTCACTAACACCAACTACCACTGCTGGGGACTACTGAGACTCTGTCACAGCTTCACTAACACCAACTACCACTGCTGGGGACTACTGGGATTCTGTCACAGCTTCACTAACTCTAACTACCACTGCTGGGGACTACTGAGACTCTGTCACAACTTCACTAACAACAACTACCACTGCTGGGGACTACTGAGACTCTGTCACAGCTTCACTATCACTAACTACCACTGCTGGGGACTACTGAGACTCTGTCAAAGCTTCACTAACACTAACTTCCACTGCTGGGGACTACTGAGACTCTGTCACAGCTTCACTAACACTAACTACCACTGCTGGGGACTACTGAGACTCTGTCACAGCTTCACTAACACTAACTACCACTGCTGGGGACTACTGAGACTCTGTCACAGCTTCACTAACACTAACTACCACTGCTGGGGACTACTGAGGCTCCTCTAAAAACATGTTTAAGTATCGTAAAGCTACTCATTCACGTTGATGATCTAACGTGACATTTTAAGAGGAGGGCTGTTGGTTGTATTCTGTCCACCACTTCTTCAGCTGGATGGGTCTGCTCCACGGGTGAGTGCCGCAGCAGAGACCCTTAATTACATGGATTGGATATGTATTAGCTGTGTGTGTGTGTGTGTGTGTATGTGTGTGTGTGTGTGTGTGTGTGTGTGTGTGTGTGTGTGTGTGTGTGTGTGTGTGTGTGTGTGTGTGTGTGTGTGTGTGTGTAGAGAGAGCCTGCCTTGCAGCATGGGGCACGCTCATCATCAACCCTCACACTTCAGGTCCACTCACAGACCATTAGAACGGAGGAGGACTGACCTATCTCAGAAAACACACACACACACTTCATATCTTCATCTAGATGGACGTCCACTGATCACAGAAACAAACATCTTACCTTTATGTTTACCAGTCCAGGGTCGTCTCATCACAATACCACCCCAGTCAGATGTTTACCAGACCAGGGTCGTCTCATCACAACATGACCCCAGTCAGATGTTTACCAGACCAGGGTTGTCTCATCACAATATGACTCCAGTCAGATGTTTACCAGACCAGGGTCGTCTCATCACAACATGACCCCAGTCAGATGTTTACCAGTCCAGGGTCGTCTCATCACAACATGACCCCAGTCAGATGTTTACCAGTCCAGGGTCATCTCATCACAACACTACCCCAGTCAGATGTTTACCAGACCAGGGTCGTCTCATCACAACAGGACTCCAGTCAGATGTTTACAAGACCAGTGTTGTCTCATCACAACATTACCCCAGTCAGATGTTTACCAGACCAGTGTCGTCTCATCACAATACGACTCCAGTCAGATGTTTACCAGACCAGGGTCGTCTCATCACAACATGACCCCAGTCAGATGTTTACCAGTCCAGGGTCGTCTCATCACAACATGACCCCAGTCAGATGGTTACCAGACCAGGGTCGTCTCATCACAACATGACCCCAGTCAGATGTTTACCAGTCCAGGGTCGTCTCATCACAACATGACCCCAGTCAGATGTTTACCAGACCAGGGTCGTCTCATCACAACAGGACCCCAGTCAGATGTTTACCAGTCCAGGGTCGTCTCATCACAACATGACCCCAGTCAGATGTTTACCAGTCCAGGGTCGTCTCATCACAACATTCCAGTCAGATGTTTACCAGTCCAGGGTCGTCTCATCACAACATGACTCCAGTCAGATGTTTACCAGTCCAGGGTCGTCTCATCACAACATGACTCCAGTTAGATGTTTACCAGTCCAGGGTCGTCTCATCACAACATGACCCCAGTCAGATGTTTACCAGACCAGGGTCGTCTCATCACAACATGACCCCAGTCAGATGTTTACCAGACCAAGGTCGTCTCATCACAAGAGGACTCCAGTTAGATTGAGACTGTTGTGTTATACTGTAGCTAAACCACAAAAATACAAGTGTTCACTTCAAATTCAATTTCTCTTTTAAATTCATTCTGGAATTTTAAAGGGTTCGTTGAGTAACCTTGGCTATAGAAAATGAGGATAGATTTCTTGTTGAGTTTATTATTTGTTGAAATAATCAAAACAGCGAATACACTATATATACAAATGTGGACACCCCTTCAAATTCCTGGATTTGGCTATTTCTGCCGTACCCGTTGTTGTCAGGTGTATAAAATCGAGTACACAGCTATGCAATCTCCATGGACAAACATTGGCAGTAGAATGGCCTTCCTGAAGAGCTCAGTGACTTTCAAGGTGGCACCGTCATAGGATGTCACCTTTCCAAGTTAGTTCGTCAAATTTCTGCCCTGCTAGAGCTGCCGCGGTCAACTTTAAGTGCTGTTAATGTGAAGTTGAAATATCTAGGAGAAACAACGGCTCAGCCGCGAAGTGGTAGGCCACACAAGCTCACGGAACGGGACCGCTTAGTGCTGAAGCGCGTAGCGCACAAGAATCGTCTGTCCTCGTTTGCAACCCTCACTACCGAGTTTCAAACTGCCTCTGTAAGAAACATCAGCACGAGAACTGTTCATCGGGAGCTTTATGAAGTGGGTTTCCATGGCCGAGCAGCCGCACACAAGCCTAAGATCACCATGCGCAAACCAGGTCTAATCGCCCAACATCAGTGCCCCGACCTAACTAATGCTCTTGTGGCTGAATGGAAGCAAGTCCCCCTCAGAAATGTTCATACATCTAGTGTAGAGACTTCCCAGAAGAGTGGAGGCCGTTATAGCGGCAAAGGGCGGGAAACCAACTCCGTATTAATACCCATGATGTTGGAATGAGATGTTGGACGAGCAGGTGTCCACATACTTTCGGTCATGTAGTGTAGATTGTGTTTTGTCCCTTTTCTCTGAGGTCTTGATGCATGTGTTACCTATACACTCTGAATATGTTTCCATATATAATGATATAAAACAACACATTAGAATCCTGTTTCTGTAATAAAAGTAAAAAAAATACTTCACATGATGAAGTGGATATTTCAATACCCTATAATTCCATTCAGAAATGAATGACATTTATTGTTGAGGTAAGTCCGTGCCACTAGACAACATGAAGCTAATCAAAAATAACACTATGTATTTTCTGTGGACACAAGACAAGAGAACACATCATTATAAATCTAAATATTCCAGTCCTGTCAACATTGTCATTACAAAAACCAGAGACAACATTATCTTCCAGGACCCCTGATTATCCATGGATTAATATCAGACTCATATTCTACCTCACACTGGGCTGTGCATCCCAAAATGGCACCCTACTCCTGATATAGTGCACTATGTTTGACTGGAGTCCTATTGGGGGACCCTGGACAATAGTAGTGAACTATAAAGGGAATAAGGTGCCGTTTGGGACGTATCTACTGTCTGTGTATGCAGCAAGGGTTAGCCTGGTGTTATTGTGAAATAAATGAATTAGTGCCGTGCAATGTGTCACGGCTATTAGCAGAATGCAGGAGGCCTGGGGGAGGACTGGGGGAGGACTGGAGGAGGCCTGGGGGAGGACTGGGGGAGGACTGGAGGAGGCCTGGGGGAGGACTGGGGGAGGCCTGGGGGAGGAATGGAGGAGGACTGGGGGAGGACTGGAGGAGGACTGGAACACTGTTTACCTCCTATGGAGGAGGCTAGGAGCTCTCCCCTCTCCTCCATCTCTCCTTCCCCAGTCTCCCCCTCTCTTCCCCCAGTATCCCCTCATCTTCCCCAGTCTCCCCCTCTCCTCCCCCTCTCCTCCCCCAGTCTCCCCCTCTCTTCCCCCAGTCTCCCCTCTCCTCCCCCTCTCCTTCCCCAGTCTCCCCTCTCCTCCCCCTCTCCTTCCCCAGTATCCCCTCTCCTCCCCCTCTCCTTCCCCAGTCTCCCCCTCTCCTTCCCCAGTCTCCCCCTCTCTTCCCCCAGTATCCCCTCTCCTCCCTCTCTCCTTCCCCAGTCTCCCCCTCTCCTCCCCCTCTCCTTCCCCAGTCTCCCCCTCTCCTCCCCCTCTCCTTCCCCAGTATCCCCTCTCCTTCCCCAGTCTCCCCTCCCCTCCCCCTCTCCTTCCCCAGCCTCCCCTCTCCTCCCCCTCTCCTTCCCCAGTATCCCTTCTCCTCCCCCTCTCCTTCCCCAGTCTCCCCCTCTCCTCCCCTTCTCCTTCCCCAGTATCCCCTCTCCTCCCCTCTCCTCCCCTCTCCTTCCCCAGTCTCCCCTCTCCTCCCCCTCTCCTTCCCCCAGTCTCCCCCTCTCTTCCCCAGTCTCCCCCTCTCCTCCCCCTCTCCTTCCCCAGTCTCCCCTCTCCTCCCCCTCTCTTCCCCAGTCTCCCCTCTGCTTCCCCATTCTCGCCCTCTTCCCCCAGTATCCCCTCTCCTCCCTCTCTCCTTCCCCAGTCTCCCCCTCTCCTCCCCCTCTCCTTCCCCAGTCTCCCCCTCTAATCCCCCTCTCCTCCCCCAGTATCCCCTCTCCTCCCCCTCTCCTTCCCCAGTCTCCCCTCTCCTTCCCCAGTCTCCCCTCTCCTCCCCCTCTCCTTCCCCAGTATCCCCTCTCCTCCCCCTATCCTCCCCTCTCCGCCCCCTCTCCTTCCCCAGTATCCCCTCTCCTCCCCTCTCCTCCCTCTCTCCTTCCCCAGTCTCCCCCTCTCTTCCCCCAGTATCCCCTCTCCTTCCCCAGTCTCCCCTCTCCTCCCCCTCTCCTTCCCCAGTATCCCCTCTCCTCCCCCTCTCCTTCACCAGTCTCCCCCTCTCCTTCCCCAGTCTCCCCCTCTCTTCCCCCAGTATCCCCTCTCCTCCCTCTCTCCTTCCCCAGTCTCCCCCTCTCCTCCCCCTCTCCTTCCCCAGTCTCCCCCTCTCCTCCCCCTCTCTTCCCCAGTCTCCCCTCTGCTTCCCCAGTCTCGCCCTCTCTTCCCCCAGTATCCCCTCTCCTCCCTCTCTCCTTCCCCAGTCTCCCCCTCTCCTCCCACTCTCCTTCCCCAGTCTCCCCCTCTCGTCCCCCTCTCCTTCCCCAGTCTCCCCTCTCCTTCCCCAGTCTCCCCTCTCCTCCCCCTCTCCTTCCCCAGTATCCCCTCTCCTCCCCTATCCTCCTCTCTCCTCCCCCTCTCCTTCCCCAGTATCCCCTCTCCTCCCCTCTCCTCCCTCTCTCCTTCCCCAGTCTCCCCCTCTCTTCCCCCAGTATCCCCTCTCCTTTCCTAGTCTCCCGCTCTCCTCCCCCAGTCTCCCCCTCTCTTCCCCCAGTCTCCCCTCTCCTCCCCTCTCCTCCCTCTCTCCTTCCCCAGTCTCCCCCTCTCTTCCCCCAGTCTCCCCTCTCCTCCCCCTCTTCTTCCCCAGTATCCCCTCTCCTCCCCCTCTCCTTCCCCAGTCTCCCCCTCTCCTTCCCAAGTCTCCCCCTCTCTTCCCCCAGTATCCCCTCTCCTCCCTCTCTCCTTCCCCAGTCTCCCCCTCTCCTCCCCCTCTCCTTCCCCAGTCTCCCCCTCTCCTCCCCCTCTCTTCCCCAGTCTCCCCTCTGCTTCCCCAGTCTCGCCCTCTCTTCCCCCAGTATCCCCTCTCCTCCCTCTCTCCTTCCCCAGTCTCCCCCTCTCCTCCCCCTCTCCTTCCCCAGTCTCCCCCTCTCCTCCCCCTCTCCTTCCCCAGTATCCCCTCTCCTCCCCCTCTCCTTCCCCAGTCTCCCCTCTCCTTCCCCAGTCTCCCCTCTCCTCCCCCTCTCCTTCCCCAGTATCCCCTCTCCTCCCCTATCCTCCCCTCTCCTCCCCCTCTCCTTCCCCAGTATCCCCTCTCCTCCCCTCTCCTCCCTCTCTCCTTCCCCAGTCTCCCCCTCTCTTCCCCCAGTATCCCCTCTCCTTCCCCAGTCTCCCCCTCTCCTCCCCCAGTCTCCCCCTCTCTTCCCCCAGTCTTCCCTCTCCTCCCCCTCTCCTTCCCCAGTATCCCCTCTCCTACCCCTCTCCTTCCCCAGTCTCCCCCTCTCCTTCCCCAGTCTCCCCCTCTCTTCCCCCAGTATCCCCTCTCCTCCCTCTCTCCTTCCCCAGTCTCCCCCTCTCCTCCCCCTCTCCTTCCCCAGTCTCCCCCTCTCCTCCCCCTCTCCTTCCCCAGTCTCCCCTCTCCTCCCCTCTCCTTCCCCAGTCTCCCCTCTCCTCCCCCTCTCCTTCCCCAGTATCCCCTCTCCTTCCCCAGTCTCCCCTCTCCTCCCCTCTCCTCCCCCTCTCCTTCCCCCAGTCTCCCCTCTCCTCCCCCTCTCCTTCCCCCAGTCTCCCCCTCTCCTCCCCCTCTCCTTCCCCAGTATCCCCTCTCCTCCCCCTCTCCTTCCCCAGTCTCCCCTCTCCTTCCCCAGTCTCCCCTCTCCTCCCCTCTCCTCCCCCTCTCCTTCCCCCAGTCTCCCCTCTCCTCCCCCTCTCCTTCCCCCAGTCTCCCCCTCTCCTCCCCCTCTCTTCCCCAGTCTCCCCCTCTCCTTCCCCTCTCCTCTCCTGTCTCCCCTCTCCTCCCCCTCTCTTCCCCAGTCTCCCCTCTCATTCCCCAGTCTCCCCCTCTCTTCCCCCAGTATCCCCTCTCCTCCCTCTCTCCTTCCCCAGTCTCCCCCTCTCCTCCCCCTCTCCTTCCCCAGTCTCCCCCTCTCCTCCCCCTCTCCTTCCCCAGTATCCCCTCTCCTCCCCCTCTCCTTCCCCAGTTTCCCCTTTCCTCCCCCTCTCCTTCCCCAGTATCCCCTCTCCTCCCCCTATCCTCCCCTCTCCTCACCCTCTACTTCCCCAGTATCCCTTCTCCTCCCCTCTCCTCCCTCTCTCCTTCCCCAGTCTCCCCCTCTCTTCCCCCAGTATCCCCTCTCCTTCCCCAGTCTCCCCCTCTCCTCCCCCTCTCCTCCCCCAGTCTCCCCCTCTCTTCCCCCAGTCTCCCCTCTCCTCCCCCTCTCCTTCCCCAGTATCCACCTCTCCTCCCCCTCTCCTTCCCCAGTCTCCCCCTCTCCTTCCCCAGTCTCCCCCTCTCTTCCCCTGTCTCCCCCTCTCCTCCCTCTCTCCTTCCCCAGTCTCCCCCTCTCCTCCCCCTCTCCTTCCCCAGTCTCCCCCTCTCCCCCCCTCTCCTTCCCCAGTATCCCCTCTCCTCCCCCTCTCCTTCCCCAGTCTCCCCCTCTCCTTCCCCAGTCTCCCCCTCTCGTCCCCCTCTCCTTCCCCAGTCTCCCATCTCCTTCCCCAGTCTCCCCTCTCCTCCCCCTCTCCTTCCCCAGTATCCCCTCTCCTCCCCTATCCTCCTCTCTCCTCCCCCTCTCCTTCCCCAGTATCCCCTCTCCTCCCCTCTCCTCCCTCTCTCCTTCCCCAGTCTCCCCCTCTCTTCCCCCAGTATCCCCTCTCCTTCCCCAGTCTCCCGCTCTCCTCCCCCAGTCTCCCCCTCTCTTCCCCCAGTCTCCCCTCTCCTCCCCTCTCCTCCCTCTCTCCTTCCCCAGTCTCCCCCTCTCTTCCCCCAGTCTCCCCTCTCCTCCCCCTCTTCTTCCCCAGTATCCCCTCTCCTCCCCCTCTCCTTCCCCAGTCTCCCCCTCTCCTTCCCAAGTCTCCCCCTCTCTTCCTCCAGTATCCCCTCTCCTCCCTCTCTCCTTCCCCAGTCTCCCCCTCTCCTCCCCCTCTCCTTCCCCAGTCTCCCCCTCTCCTCCCCCTCTCTTCCCGTCTCCCCTCTGCTTCCCCAGTCTCGCCCTCTCTTCCCCCAGTATCCCCTCTCCTCCCTCTCTCCTTCCCCAGTCTCCCCCTCTCCTCCCCCTCTCCTTCCCCAGTCTCCCCCTCTCCTCCCCCTCTCCTTCCCCAGTATCCCCTCTCCTCCCCCTCTCCTTCCCCAGTCTCCCCTCTCCTTCCCCAGTCTCCCCTCTCCTCCCCCTCTCCTTCCCCAGTATCCCCTCTCCTCCCCTATCCTCCCCTCTCCTCCCCCTCTCCTTCGCCAGTATCCCCTCTCCTCCCCTCTCCTCCCTCTCTCCTTCCCCAGTCTCCCCCTCTCTTCCCCCAGTATCCCCTCTCCTTCCCCAGTCTCCCCCTCTCCTCCCCCAGTCTACCCCTCTCTTCCCCCAGTCTTCCCTCTCCTCCCCCTCTCCTTCCCCAGTATCCCCTCTCCTACCCCTCTCCTTCCCCAGTCTCCCCCTCTCCTTCCCCAGTCTCCCCCTCTCTTCCCCCAGTATCCCCTCTCCTCCCTCTCTCCTTCCCCAGTCTCCCCCTCTCCTCCCCCTCTCCTTCCCCAGTCTCCCCTCTCCTCCCCTCTCCTTCCCCAGTCTCCACTCTCCTCCCCCTCTCCTTCCCCAGTATCCCCTCTCCTTCCCCAGTCTCCCCTCTCCTCCCCTCTCCTCCCCCTCTCCTTCCCCCAGTCTCCCCTCTCCTCCCCCTCTCATTCCCCCAGTCTCCCCCTCTCCTCCCCCTCTCCTTCCCCAGTATCCCCTCTCCTCCCCCTCTCCTTCCCCAGTCTCCCCTCTCCTTCCCCAGTCTCCCCTCTCCTCCCCTCTCCTCCCCCTCTCCTTCCCCCAGTGTCCCCTCTCCTCCCCCTCTCCTTCACCCAGTCTCCCCCTCTCCTCCCCCTCTCTTCCCCAGTCTCCCCCTCTCCTTCCCCTCTCCTCTCCTGTCTCCCCTCTCCTCCCCCTCTCTTCCCCAGTCTCCCCTCTCCTTCCCCAGTCTCCCCCTCTCTTCCCCCAGTATCCCCTCTCCTCCCTCTCTCCTTCCCCAGTCTCCCCCTCTCCTCCCCCTCTCCTTCCCCAGTCTCCCCCTCTCCTCCCCCTCTCCTTCCCCAGTATCCCCTCTCCTCCCCCTCTCCTCCCCCAGTTTCCCCTCTCCTCCCCCTCTCCTTCCCCAGTATCCCCTCTCCTCCCCCTATCCTCCCCTCTCCTCCCCCTCTACTTCCCCAGTATCCCTTCTCCTCCCCTCTCCTCCCTCTCTCCTTCCCCAGTCTCCCCTCTCCTTCCCCAGTCTCCCCTCTCCTCCCCCTCTCCTTCCCCAGTATCCCCTCTCCTCCCCCTATCCTCCCCTCTCCGCCCCCTCTCCTTCCCCAGTATCCCCTCTCCTCCCCTCTCCTCCCTCTCTCCTTCCCCAGTCTCCCCCTCTCTTCCCCCAGTATCCCCTCTCCTTCCCCAGTCTCCCCCTCTCCTCCCCCAGTCTCCCCCTCTCTTCCCCCAGTCTCCCCTCTCCTCCCCCTCTCCTTCCCCAGTATCCCCTCTCCTCCCCCTCTCCTTCACCAGTCTCCCCCTCTCTCCTTCCCCAGTCTCCCCCTCTCTTCCCCCAGTATCCCCTCTCCTCCCTCTCTCCTTCCCCAGTCTCCCCCTCTCCTCCCCCTCTCCTTCCCCAGTCTCCCCCTCTCCTCCCCCTCTCTTCCCCAGTCTCCCCTCTGCTTCCCCAGTCTCGCCCTCTCTTCCCCCAGTATCCGCTCTCCTCCCTCTCTCCTTCCCCAGTCTCCCCCTCTCCTCCCACTCTCCTTCCCCAGTCTCCCCCTCTCGTCCCCCTCTCCTTCCCCAGTCTCCCCTCTCCTTCCCCAGTCTCCCCTCTCCTCCCCCTCTCCTTCCCCAGTATCCCCTCTCCTCCCCTATCCTCCTCTCTCCTCCCCCTCTCCTTCCCCAGTATCCCCTCTCCTCCCCTCTCCTCCCTCTCTCCTTCCCCAGTCTCCCCCTCTCTTCCCCCAGTATCCCCTCTCCTTCCCCAGTCTCCCGCTCTCCTCCCCCAGTCTCCCCCTCTCTTCCCCCAGTCTCCCCTCTCCTCCCCTCTCCTCCCTCTCTCCTTCCCCAGTCTCCCCCTCTCTTCCCCCAGTCTCCCCTCTCCTCCCCCTCTTCTTCCCCAGTATCCCCTCTCCTCCCCCTCTCCTTCCCCAGTCTCCCCCTCTCCTTCCCAAGTCTCCCCCTCTCTTCCCCCAGTATCCCCTCTCCTCCCTCTCTCCTTCCCCAGTCTCCCCCTCTCCTCCCCCTCTCCTACCCCAGTCTCCCCCTCTCCTCCCCCTCTCTTCCCGTCTCCCCTCTGCTTCCCCAGTCTCGCCCTCTCTTCCCCCAGTATCCCCTCTCCTCCCTCTCTCCTTCCCCAGTCTCCCCCTCTCCTCCCCCTCTCCTTCCCCAGTCTCCCCCTCTCCTCCCCCTCTCCTTCCCCAGTATCCCCTCTCCTCCCCCTCTCCTTCCCCAGTCTCCCCTCTCCTTCCCCAGTCTCCCCTCTCCTCCCCCTCTCCTTCCCCAGTATCCCCTCTCCTCCCCTATCCTCCCCTCTCCTCCCCCTCTCCTTCCCCAGTATCCCCTCTCCTCCCCTCTCCTCCCTCTCTCCTTCCCCAGTCTCCCCCTCTCTTCCCCCAGTATCCCCTCTCCTTCCCCAGTCTCCCCCTCTCCTCCCCCAGTCTCCCCCTCTCTTCCCCCAGTCTTCCCTCTCCTCCCCCTCTCCTTCCCCAGCATCCCCTCTCCTACCCCTCTCCTTCCCCAGTCTCCCCCTCTCCTTCCCCAGTCTCCCCCTCTCTTCCCCCAGTATCCCCTCTCCTCCCTCTCTCCTTCCCCAGTCTCCCCCTCTCCTCCCCCTCTCCTTCCCCAGTCTCCCCTCTCCTCCCCTCTCCTTCCCCAGTCTCCCCTCTCCTCCCCCTCTCCTTCCCCAGTATCCCCTCTCCTTCCCCAGTCTCCCCTCTCCTCCCCTCTCCTCCCCCTCTCCTTCCCCCAGTCTCCCCTCTCCTCCCCCTCTCCTTCCCCCAGTCTCCCCCTCTCCTCCCCCTCTCCTTCCCCAGTATCCCCTCTCCTCCCCCTCTCCTTCCCCAGTCTCCCCTCTCCTTCCCCAGTCTCCCCTCTCCTCCCCTCTCCTCCCCCTCTCCTTCCCCCAGTCTCCCCTCTCCTCCCCCTCTCCTTCACCCAGTCTCCCCCTCTCCTCCCCCTCTCTTCCCCAGTCTCCCCCTCTCCTTCCCCTCTCCTCTCCTGTCTCCCCTCTCCTCCCCCTCTCTTCCCCAGTCTCCCCTCTCCTTCCCCAGTCTCCCCCTCTCTTCCCCCAGTATCCCCTCTCCTCCCTCTCTCCTTCCCCAGTCTCCCCCTCTCCTCCCCCTCTCCTTCCCCAGTCTCCCCCTCTCCTCCCCCTCTCCTTCCCCAGTATCCCCTCTCCTCCCCCTCTCCTCCCCCAGTTTCCCCTCTCCTCCCCCTCTCCTTCCCCAGTATCCCCTCTCCTCCCCCTATCCTCCCCTGTCCTCCCCCTCTACTTCCCCAGTATCCCTTCTCCTCCCCTCTCCTCCCTCTCTCCTTCCCCAGTCTCCCCTCTCCTTCCCCAGTCTCCCCTCTCCTCCCCCTCTCCTTCCCCAGTATCCCCTCTCCTCCCCCTATCCTCCCCTCTCCGCCCCCTCTCCTTCCCCAGTATCCCCTCTCCTCCCCTCTCCTCCCTCTCTCCTTCCCCAGTCTCCCCCTCTCTTCCCCCAGTATCCCCTCTCCTTCCCCAGTCTCCCCCTCTCCTCCCCCAGTCTCCCCCTCTCTTCCCCCAGTCTCCCCTCTCCTCCCCCTCTCCTTCCCCAGTATCCCCTCTCCTCCCCCTCTCCTTCACCAGTCTCCCCCTCTCCTTCCCCAGTCTCCCCCTCTCTTCCCCCAGTATCCCCTCTCCTCCCTCTCTCCTTCCCCAGTCTCCCCCTCTCCTCCCCCTCTCCTTCCCCAGTCTCCCCCTCTCCTCCCCCTCTCTTCCCCAGTCTCCCCTCTGCTTCCCCAGTCTCGCCCTCTCTTCCCCCAGTATCCGCTCTCCTCCCTCTCTCCTTCCCCAGTCTCCCCCTCTCCTCCCACTCTCCTTCCCCAGTCTCCCCCTCTCGTCCCCCTCTCCTTCCCCAGTCTCCCCTCTCCTTCCCCAGTCTCCCCTCTCCTCCCCCTCTCCTTCCCCAGTATCCCCTCTCCTCCCCTATCCTCCTCTTTCCTCCCCCTCTCCTTCCCCAGTATCCCCTCTCCTCCCCTCTCCTCCCTCTCTCCTTCCCCAGTCTCCCCCTCTCTTCCCCCAGTATCCCCTCTCCTTCCCCAGTCTCCCGCTCTCCTCCCCCAGTCTCCCCCTCTCTTCCCCCAGTCTCCCCTCTCCTCCCCTCTCCTCCCTCTCTCCTTCCCCAGTCTCCCCCTCTCTTCCCCCAGTCTCCCCTCTCCTCCCCCTCTTCTTCCCCAGTATCCCCTCTCCTCCCCCTCTCCTTCCCCAGTCTCCCCCTCTCCTTCCCAAGTCTCCCCCTCTCTTCCCCCAGTATCCCCTCTCCTCCCTCTCTCCTTCCCCAGTCTCCCCCTCTCCTCCCCCTCTCCTTCCCCAGTCTCCCCCTCTCCTCCCCCTCTCTTCCCCAGTCTCCCCTCTGCTTCCCCAGTCTCGCCCTCTCTTCCCCCAGTATCCCCTCTCCTCCCTCTCTCCTTCCCCAGTCTCCCCCTCTCCTCCCCCTCTCCTTCCCCAGTCTCCCCCTCTCCTCCCCCTCTCCTTCCCCAGTATCCCCTCTCCTCCCCCTCTCCTTCCCCAGTCTCCCCTCTCCTTCCCCAGTCTCCCCTCTCCTCCCCCTCTCCTTCCCCAGTATCCCCTCTCCTCCCCTATCCTCCCCTCTCCTCCCCCTCTCCTTCCCCAGTATCCCCTCTCCTCCCCTCTCCTCCCTCTCTCCTTCCCCAGTCTCCCCCTCTCTTCCCCCAGTATCCCCTCTCCTTCCCCAGTCTCCCCCTCTGCTCCCCCAGTCTCCCCCTCTCTTCCCCCAGTCTTCCCTCTCCTCCCCCTCTCCTTCCCCAGTATCCCCTCTCCTACCCCTCTCCTTCCCCAGTCTCCCCCTCTCCTTCCCCAGTCTCCCCCTCTCTTCCCCCAGTATCCCCTCTCCTCCCTCTCTCCTTCCCCAGTCTCCCCCTCTCCTCCCCCTCTCCTTCCCCAGTCTCCCCTCTCCTCCCCTCTCCTTCCCCAGTCTCCCCTCTCCTCCCCCTCTCCTTCCCCAGTATCCCATCTCCTTCCCCAGTCTCCCCTCTCCTCCCCTCTCCTCCCCCTCTCCTTCCCCCAGTCTCCCCTCTCCTCCCCCTCTCCTTCCCCCAGTCTCCCCCTCTCCTCCCCCTCTCCTTCCCCAGTATCCCCTCTCCTCCCCTCTCCTTCCCCAGTCTCCCCTCTCCTTCCCCAGTCTCCCCTCTCCTCCCCTCTCCTCCCCCTCTCCTTCCCCCAGTCTCCCCTCTCCTCCCCCTCTCCTTCACCCAGTCTCCCCCTCTCCTCCCCCTCTCTTCCCCAGTCTCCCCCTCTCCTTCCCCTCTCCTCTCCTGTCTCCCCTCTCCTCCCCCTCTCTTCCCCAGTCTCCCCTCTCCTTCCCCAGTCTCCCCCTCTCTTCCCCCAGTATCCCCTCTCCTCCCTCTCTCCTTCCCCAGTCTCCCCCTCTCCTCCCCCTCTCCTTCCCCAGTCTCCCCCTCTCCTCCCCCTCTCCTTCCCCAGTATCCCCTCTCCTCCCCCTCTCCTCCCCCAGTCTCCCCCTCTCTTCCCCCAGTCTCCCCTCTCCTCCCCCTCTCCTTCCCCAGTCTCCCCTCTCCTCCCCCTCTCCTTCCCCAGTATCCCCTCTCCTCCCCCTCTCCTTCCCCAGTCTCCCCCTCTCCTTCCCCAGTCTCCCCCTCTCTTCCCCCAGTATCCCCTCTCCTCCCTCTCTCCTTCCCCAGTCTCCCCCTCTCCTCCCCGTCTCCTTCCCCAGTCTCCCCCTCTCCTCCCCCTCTCCTTCCCCAGTATCCCCTCTCCTTCCCCAGTCTCCCCTCCCCTCCCCCTCTCCTTCCCCAGTCTCCCCTCTCCTCCCCCTCTCCTTCCCCAGTGTCCCTTCTCCTCCCCCTCTCCTTCCCCAGTCTCCCCCTCTCCTCCCCTTCTCCTTCCCCAGTATCCCCTCTCCTCCCCTCTCCTCCCCTCTCCTTCCCCAGTCTCCCCTCTCCTCCCCCTCTCCTTCCCCCAGTCTCCCCCTCTCCTCCCCCTCTCTTCCCCAGTCTCCCCCTCTCCTCCCCCTCTCCTTCCCCAGTCTCCCCTCTCCTCCCCCTCTCTTCCCCAGTCTCCCCTCTGCTTCCCGATTCTCGCCCTCTTCCCCCAGTATCCCCTCTCCTCCCTCTCTCCTTCCCCAGTCTCCCCCTCTCCTCCCCCTCTCCTTCCCCAGTCTCCCCCTCTAATCCCCCTCTCCTCCCCCAGTATCCCCTCTCCTCCCCCTCTCCTTCCCCAGTCTCCCCTCTCCTTCCCCAGTCTCCCCTCTCCTCCTCCTCTCCTTCCCCAGTATCCCCTCTCCTCCCCCTATCCTCCCCTCTCCGCCCCCTCTCCTTCCCCAGTATCCCCTCTCCTCCCCTCTCCTCCCTCTCTCCTTCCCCAGTCTCCCCCTCTCTTCCCCCAGTATCCCCTCTCCTTCCCCAGTCTCCCCCTCTCCTCCCCCAGTCTCCCCCTCTCTTCCCCCAGTCTCCCCTCTCCTCCCCCTCTCCTTCCCCAGTATCCCCTCTCCTCCCCCTCTCCTTCCCCAGTCTCCCCCTCTCCTTCCCCAGTCTCCCCCTCTCTTCCCCCAGTATCCCCTCTCCTCCCTCTCTCCTTCCCCAGTCTCCCCCTCTCCTCCCCCTCTCCTTCCCCAGTCTCCCCCTCTCCTCCCCCTCTCTTCCCCAGTCTCCCCTCTGCTTCCCCAGTCTCGCCCTCTCTTCCCCCAGTATCCCCTCTCCTCCCTCTCTCCTTCCCCAGTCTCCCCCTCTCCTCCCACTCTCCTTCCCCAGTCTCCCCCTCTCGTCCCCCTCTCCTTCCCCAGTCTCCCCTCTCCTTCCCCAGTCTCCCCTCTCCTCCCCCTCTCCTTCCCCAGTATCCCCTCTCCTCCCCTATCCTCCTCTCTCCTCCCCCTCTCCTTCCCCAGTATCCCCTCTCCTCCCCTCTCCTCCCTCTCTCCTTCCCCAGTCTCCCCCTCTCTTCCCCCAGTATCCCCTCTCCTTCCCCAGTCTCCCGCTCTCCTCCCCCAGTCTCCCCCTCTCTTCCCCCAGTCTCCCCTCTCCTCCCCTCTCCTCCCTCTCTCCTTCCGCAGTCTCCCCCTCTCTTCCCCCAGTCTCCCCTCTCCTCCCCCTCTTCTTCCCCAGTATCCCCTCTCCTCCCCCTCTCCTTCCCCAGTCTCCCCCTCTCCTTCCCAAGTCTCCCCCTCTCTTCCCCCAGTATCCCCTCTCCTCCCTCTCTCCTTCCCCAGTCTCCCCCTCTCCTCCCCCTCTCCTTCCCCAGTCTCCCCCTCTCCTCCCCCTCTCTTCCCCAGTCTCCCCTCTGCTTCCCCAGTCTCGCCCTCTGTTCCCCCAGTATCCCCTCTCCTCCCTCTCTCCTTCCCCAGTCTCCCCCTCTCCTCCCCCTCTCCTTCCCCAGTATCCCCTCTCCTCCCCTATCCTCCCCTCTCCTCCCCCTCTCCTTCCCCAGTATCCCCTCTCCTCCCCTCTCCTCCCTCTCTCCTTCCCCAGTCTCCCCCTCTCCTCCCCCTCTCCTTCCCCAGTCTCCCCTCTCCTCCCCTCTCCTCCCCCTCTCCTTCCCCCAGTCTCCCCTCTCCTCCCCCTCTCCTTCCCCCAGTCTCCCCCTCTCCTCCCCCTCTCTTCCCCAGTCTCCCCCTCTCCTTCCCCTCTCCTTCCCCAGTCTCCCCTCTCCTCCCCCTCTCTTCCCCAGTCTCCCCTCTCCTTCCCCAGTCTCCCCCTCTCTTCCCCCAGTATCCCCTCTCCTCCCTCTCTCCTTCCCCAGTCTCCCCCTCTCCTCCCCCTCTCCTTCCCCAGTCTCCCCCTCTCCTCCCCCTCTCCTTCCCCAGTATCCCCTCTCCTCCCCCTCTCCTTCCCCAGTTTCCCCTCTCCTCCCCCTCTCCTTCCCCAGTATCCCTCTCTCCTCCCCCTATCCTCCCCTCTCCTCCCCCTCTCTTCCCCCAGTATCCCCTCTCCTTCCCCAGTCTCCCCCTCTCCTCCCCCTCTCCTCCCCCAGTCTCCCCCTCTCTTCCCCCAGTCTCCCCTCTCCTCCCCCTCTCCTTCCCCAGTATCCCCTCTCCTCCCCCTCTCCTTCCCCAGTCTCCCCCTCTCCATCCCCAGTCTCCCCCTCTCTTCCCCAGTCTCCCCCTCTCCTCCCTCTCTCCTTCCCCAGTCTCCCCCTCTCCTCCCCCTCTCCTTCCCCAGTCTCCCCCTCTCCCCCCCCTCTCCTTCCCCAGTATCCCCTCTCCTCCCCCTCTCCTTCCCCAGTCTCCCCCTCTTCTTCCCCAGTCTCCCCCTCTCCTCCCCCTCTCCTTCCCCAGTATCCCCTCTCCTCCCCTCTCCTCCCCCTCTCCTTCCCCAGTATCCCCTCTCCTCCCTCTCTCCTTCCCCAGTCTCCCCCTCTCCTCCCCCTCTCCTTCCCCAGTCTCCCCTCTCCTCCCCTCTCCTTCCCCAGTCTCCCCTCTCCTCCCCCTCTCCTTCCCCAGTATCCCATCTCCTTCCCCAGTCTCCCCTCTCCTCCCCTCTCCTCCCCCTCTCCTTCCCCCAGTCTCCCCTCTCCTCCCCCTCTCCTTCCCCCAGTCTCCCCCTCTCCTCCCCCTCTCCTTCCCCAGTATCCCCTCTCCTCCCCTCTCCTTCCCCAGTCTCCCCTCTCCTTCCCCAGTCTCCCCTCTCCTCCCCTCTCCTCCCCCTCTCCTTCCCCCAGTCTCCCCTCTCCTCCCCCTCTCCTTCACCCAGTCTCCCCCTCTCCTCCCCCTCTCTTCCCCAGTCTCCCCCTCTCCTTCCCCTCTCCTCTCCTGTCTCCCCTCTCCTCCCCCTCTCTTCCCCAGTCTCCCCTCTCCTTCCCCAGTCTCCCCCTCTCTTCCCCCAGTATCCCCTCTCCTCCCTCTCTCCTTCCCCAGTCTCCCCCTCTCCTTCCCCAGTCTCCCCCTCTCCTCCCCCTCTCCTTCCCCAGTATCCCCTCTCCTCCCCCTCTCCTTCCCCAGTTTCCCCTCTCCTCCCCCTCTCCTTCCCCAGTATCCCCTCTCCTCCCCCTATCCTCCCCTCTCCTCCCCCTCTACTTCCCCAGTATCCCTTCTCCTCCCCTCTCCTCCCTCTCTCCTTCCCCAGTCTCCCCCTCTCTTCCCCCAGTATCCCCTCTCCTTCCCCAGTCTCCCCCTCTCCTCCCCCTCTCCTCCCCCAGTCTCCCCCTCTCTTCCCCCAGTCTCCCCTCTCCTCCCCCTCTCCTTCCCCAGTCTCCCCTCTCCTCCCCCTCTCCTTCCCCAGTATCCCCTCTCCTCCCCCTCTCCTTCCCCAGTCTCCCCCTCTCCTTCCCCAGTCTCCCCCTCTCTTCCCCCAGTATCCCCTCTCCTCCCTCTCTCCTTCCCCAGTCTCCCCCTCTCCTCCCCGTCTCCTTCCCCAGTCTCCCCCTCTCCTCCCCCTCTCCTTCCCCAGTATCCACCCTCCTTCCCCAGTCTCCCCTCCCCTCCCCCTCTCCTTCCCCAGTCTCCCCTCTCCTCCCCCTCTCCTTCCCCAGTGTCCCTTCTCCTCCCCCTCTCCTTCCCCAGTCTCCCCCTCTCCTCCCCTTCTCCTTCCCCAGTATCCCCTCTCCTCCCCTCTCCTCCCCTCTCCTTCCCCAGTCTCCCCTCTCCTCCCCCTCTCCTTCCCCAGTCTCCCCCTCTCCTCCCCCTCTCTTCCCCAGTCTCCCCCTCTCCTCCCCCTCTCCTTCCCCAGTCTCCCCTCTCTTCCCCCTCTCTTCCCCAGTCTCCCCTCTGCTTCCCCATTCTCGCCCTCTTCCCCCAGTATCCCCTCTCCTCCCTCTCTCCTTCCCCAGTCTCCCCCTCTCCTCCCCCTCTCCTTCCCCAGTCTCCCCCTCTAATCCCCCTCTCCTCCCCCAGTATCCCCTCTCCTCCACCTCTCCTTCCCCAGTCTCCCCTCTCCTTCCCCAGTCTCCCCTCTCCTCCTCCTCTCCTTCCCCAGTATCCCCTCTCCTCCCCCTATCCTCCCCTCTCTGCCCCCTCTCCTTCCCCAGTATCCCCTCTCCTCCCCTCTCCTCCCTCTCTCCTTCCCCAGTCTCCCCCTCTCTTCCCCCAGTATCCCCTCTCCTTCCCCAGTCTCCCCCTCTCCTCCCCCAGTCTCCCCCTCTCTTCCCCCAGTCTCCCCTCTCCTCCCCCTCTCCTTCCCCAGTATCCCCTCTCCTCCCCCTCTCCTTCACCAGTCTCACCCTCTCCTTCCCCAGTCTCCCCCTCTCTTCCCCCAGTATCCCCTCTCCTCCCTCTCTCCTTCCCCAGTCTCCCCCTCTCCTCCCCCTCTCCTTCCCCAGTCTCCCCCTCTCCTCCCCCTCTCTTCCCCAGTCTCCCCTCTGCTTCCCCAGTCTCGCCCTCTCTTCCCCCAGTATCCGCTCTCCTCCCTCTCTCCTTCCCCAGTCTCCCCCTCTCCTCCCACTCTCCTTCCCCAGTCTCCCCCTCTCGTCCCCCTCTCCTTCCCCAGTCTCCCCTCTCCTTCCCCAGTCTCCCCTCTCCTCCCCCTCTCCTTCCCCAGTATCCCCTCTCCTCCCCTATCCCCCTCTCTCCTCCCCCTCTCCTTCCCCAGTATCCCCTCTCCTCCCCTCTCCTCCCTCTCTCCTTCCCCAGTCTCCCCCTCTCTTCCCCCAGTATCCCCTCTCCTTCCCCAGTCTCCCGCTCTCCTCCCCCAGTCTCCCCCTCTCTTCCCCCAGTCTCCCCTCTCCTCCCCTCTCCTCCCTCTCTCCTTCCCCAGTCTCCCCCTCTCTTCCCCCAGTCTCCCCTCTCCTCCCCCTCTTCTTCCCCAGTATCCCCTCTCCTCCCCCTCTCCTTCCCCAGTCTCCCCCTCTCCTTCCCAAGTCTCCCCCTCTCTTCCCCCAGTATCCCCTCTCCTCCCTCTCTCCTTCCCCAGTCTCCCCCTCTCCTCCCCCTCTCCTTCCCCAGTCTCCCCCTCTCCTCCCCCTCTCTTCCCCAGTCTCCCCTCTGCTTCCCCAGTCTCGCCCTCTCTTCCCCCAGTATCCCCTCTCCTCCCTCTCTCCTTCCCCAGTCTCCCCCTCTCCTCCCCCTCTCCTTCCCCAGTCTCCCCCTCTCCTCCCCCTCTCCTTCCCCAGTATCCCCTCTCCTCCCCCTCTCCTTCCCCAGTCTCCCCTCTCCTTCCCCAGTCTCCCCTCTCCTCCCCCTCTCCTTCCCCAGTATCCCCTCTCCTCCCCTATCCTCCCCTCTCCTCCCCCTCTCCTTCCCCAGTATCCCCTCTCCTCCCCTCTCCTCCCTCTCTCCTTCCCCAGTCTCCCCCTCTCTTCCCCCAGTATCCCCTCTCCTTCCCCAGTCTCCCCCTCTCCTCCCCCAGTCTCCCCCTCTCTTCCCCCAGTCTTCCCTCTCCTCCCCCTCTCCTTCCCCAGTATCCCCTCTCCTACCCCTCTCCTTCCCCAGTCTCCCCCTCTCCTTCCCCAGTCTCCCCCTCTCTTCCCCCAGTATCCCCTCTCCTCCCTCTCTCCTTCCCCAGTCTCCCCCTCTCCTCCCCCTCTCCTTCCCCAGTCTCCCCTCTCCTCCCCTCTCCTTCCCCAGTCTCCCCTCTCCTCCCCCTCTCCTTCCCCAGTATCCCATCTCCTTCCCCAGTCTCCCCTCTCCTCCCCTCTCCTCCCCCTCTCCTTCCCCCAGTCTCCCCTCTCCTCCCCCTCTCCTTCCCCCAGTCTCCCCCTCTCCTCCCCCTCTCCTTCCCCAGTATCCCCTCTCCTCCCCTCTCCTTCCCCAGTCTCCCCTCTCCTTCCCCAGTCTCCCCTCTCCTCCCCTCTCCTCCCCCTCTCCTTCCCCCAGTCTCCCCTCTCCTCCCCCTCTCCTTCACCCAGTCTCCCCCTCTCCTCCCCCTCTCTTCCCCAGTCTCCCCCTCTCCTTCCCCTCTCCTCTCCTGTCTCCCCTCTCCTCCCCCTCTCTTCCCCAGTCTCCCCTCTCCTTCCCCAGTCTCCCCCTCTCTTCCCCCAGTATCCCCTCTCCTCCCTCTCTCCTTCCCCAGTCTCCCCCTCTCCTCCCCCTCTCCTTCCCCAGTCTCCCCCTCTCCTCCCCATCTCCTTCCCCAGTATCCCCTCTCCTCCCCCTCTCCTTCCCCAGTTTCCCCTCTCCTCCCCCTCTCCTTCCCCAGTATCCCCTCTCCTCCCCCTATCCTCCCCTCTCCTCCCCCTCTACTTCCCCAGTATCCCTTCTCCTCCCCTCTCCTCCCTCTCTCCTTCCCCAGTCTCCCCCTCTCTTCCCCCAGTATCCCCTCTCCTTCCCCAGTCTCCCCCTCTCCTCCCCCTCTCCTCCCCCAGTCTCCCCCTCTCTTCCCCCAGTCTCCCCTCTCCTCCCCCTCTCCTTCCCCAGTCTCCCCTCTCCTCCCCCTCTCCTTCCCCAGTATCCCCTCTCCTCCCCCTCTCCTTCCCCAGTCTCCCCCTCTCCTTCCCCAGTCTCCCCCTCTCTTCCCCCAGTATCCCCTCTCCTCCCTCTCTCCTTCCCCAGTCTCCCCCTCTCCTCCCCGTCTCCTTCCCCAGTCTCCCCCTCTCCTCCCCCTCTCCTTCCCCAGTATCCCCTCTCCTTCCCCAGTCTCCCCTCCCCTCCCCCTCTCCTTCCCCAGTCTCCCCTCTCCTCCCCCTCTCCTTCCCCAGTGTCCCTTCTCCTCCCCCTCTCCTTCCCCAGTCTCCCCCTCTCCTCCCCTTCTCCTTCCCCAGTATCCCCTCTCCTCCCCTCTCCTCCCCTCTCCTTCCCCAGTCTCCCCTCTCCTCCCCCTCTCCTTCCCCCAGTCTCCCCCTCTCCTCCCCCTCTCTTCCCCAGTCTCCCCCTCTCCTCCCCCTCTCCTTCCCCAGTCTCCCCTCTCCTCCCCCTCTCTTCCCCAGTCTCCCCTCTGCTTCCCCATTCTCGCCCTCTTCCCCCAGTATCCCCTCTCCTCCCTCTCTCCTTCCCCAGTCTCCCCCTCTCCTCCCCCTCTCCTTCCCCAGTCTCCCCCTCTAATCCCACTCTCCTCCCCCAGTATCCCCTCTCCTCCCCCTCTCCTTCCCCAGTCTCCCCTCTCCTTCCCCAGTCTCCCCTCTCCTCCTCCTCTCCTTCCCCAGTATCCCCTCTCCTCCCCCTATCCTCCCCTCTCCGCCCCCTCTCCTTCCCCAGTATCCCCTCTCCTCCCCTCTCCTCCCTCTCTCCTTCCCCAGTCTCCCCCTCTCTTCCCCCAGTATCCCCTCTCCTTCCCCAGTCTCCCCCTCTCCTCCCCCAGTCTCCCCCTCTCTTCCCCCAGTCTCCCCTCTCCTCCCCCTCTCCTTCCCCAGTATCCCCTCTCCTCCCCCTCTCCTTCACCAGTCTCCCCCTCTCCTTCCCCAGTCTCCCCCTCTCTTCCCCCAGTATCCCCTCTCCTCCCTCTCTCCTTCCCCAGTCTCCCCCTCTCCTCCCCCTCTCCTTCCCCAGTCTCCCCCTCTCCTCCCCCTCTCTTCCCCAGTCTCCCCTCTGCTTCCCCAGTCTCGCCCTCTCTTCCCCCAGTATCCCCTCTCCTCCCTCTCTCCTTCCCCAGTCTCCCCCTCTCCTCCCACTCTCCTTCCCCAGTCTCCCCCTCTCGTCCCCCTCTCCTTCCCCAGTCTCCCCTCTCCTTCCCCAGTCTCCCCTCTCCTCCCCCTCTCCTTCCCCAGTATCCCCTCTCCTCCCCTATCCTCCTCTCTCCTCCCCCTCTCCTTCCCCAGTATCCCCTCTCCTCCCCTCTCCTCCCTCTCTCCTTCCCCAGTCTCCCCCTCTCTTCCCCCAGTATCCCCTCTCCTTCCCCAGTCTCCCGCTCTCCTCCCCCAGTCTCCCCCTCTCTTCCCCCAGTCTCCCCTCTCCTCCCCTCTCCTCCCTCTCTCCTTCCCCAGTCTCCCCCTCTCTTCCCCCAGTCTCCCCTCTCCTCCCCCTCTTCTTCCCCAGTATCCCCTCTCCTCCCCCTCTCCTTCCCCAGTCTCCCCCTCTCCTTCCCAAGTCTCCCCCTCTCTTCCCCCAGTATCCCCTCTCCTCCCTCTCTCCTTCCCCAGTCTCCCCCTCTCCTCCCCCTCTCCTTCCCCAGTCTCCCCCTCTCCTCCCCCTCTCTTCCCCAGTCTCCCCTCTGCTTCCCCAGTCTCGCCCTCTCTTCCCCCAGTATCCCCTCTCCTCCCTCTCTCCTTCCCCAGTCTCCCCCTCTCCTCCCCCTCTCCTTCCCCAGTCTCCCCTCTCCTCCCCCTCTCCTTCCCCAGTATCCCCTCTCCTCCCCCTCTCCTTCCCCAGTCTCCCCTCTCCTTCCCCAGTCTCCCCTCTCCTCCCCCTCTCCTTCCCCAGTATCCCCTCTCCTCCCCTATCCTCCCCTCTCCTCCCCCTCTCCTTCCCCAGTATCCCCTCTCCTCCCCTCTCCTCCCTCTCTCCTTCCCCAGTCTCCCCCTCTCCTCCCCCTCTCCTTCCCCAGTCTCCCCTCTCCTCCCCTCTCCTCCCCCTCTCCTTCCCCCAGTCTCCCCTCTCCTCCCCCTCTCCTTCCCCCAGTCTCCCCCTCTCCTCCCCCTCTCTTCCCCAGTCTCCCCCTCTCCTTCCCCTCTCCTTCCCCAGTCTCCCCTCTCCTTCCCCAGTCTCCCCCTCTCTTCCCCCAGTATCCCCTCTCCTCCCTCTCTCCTTCCCCAGTCTCCCCCTCTCCTCCCCCTCTCCTTCCCCAGTCTCCCCCTCTCCTCCCCCTCTCCTTCCCCAGTATCCCCTCTCCTCCCCCTCTCCTTCCCCAGTTTCCCCTCTCCTCCCCCTCTCCTTCCCCAGTATCCCTCTCTCCTCCCCCTATCCTCCCCTCTCCTCCCCCTCTCCTTCCCCAGTATCCCTTCTCCTCCCCTCTCCTCCCTCTCTCCTTCCCCAGTCTCCCCCTCTCTTCCCCCAGTATCCCCTCTCCTTCCCCAGTCTCCCCCTCTCCTCCCCCTCTCCTCCCCCAGTCTCCCCCTCTCTTCCCCCAGTCTCCCCTCTCCTCCCCCTCTCCTTCCCCAGTATCCCCTCTCCTCCCCCTCTCCTTCCCCAGTCTCCCCCTCTCCATCCCCAGTCTCCCCCTCTCTTCCCCAGTCTCCCCCTCTCCTCCCTCTCTCCTTCCCCAGTCTCCCCCTCTCCTCCCCCTCTCCTTCCCCAGTCTCCCCCTCTCCCCCCCCTCTCCTTCCCCAGTATCCCCTCTCCTCCCCCTCTCCTTCCCCAGTCTCCCCCTCTTCTTCCCCAGTCTCCCCCTCTCCTCCCCCTCTCCTTCCCCAGTCTCCCCCTCTCCTCCCCCTCTCCTTCCCCAGTCTCCCCTCTCCTCCCCTCTCCTTCCCCAGTCTCCCCTCTCCTCCCCCTCTCCTTCCCCAGTATCCCATCTCCTTCCCCAGTCTCCCCTCTCCTCCCCTCTCCTCCCCCTCTCCTTCCCCCAGTCTCCCCTCTCCTCCCCCTCTCCTTCCCCCAGTCTCCCCCTCTCCTCCCCCTCTCCTTCCCCAGTATCCCCTCTCCTCCCCTCTCCTTCCCCAGTCTCCCCTCTCCTTCCCCAGTCTCCCCTCTCCTCCCCCTCTCCTTCCCCCAGTCTCCCCTCTCCTCCCCCTCTCCTTCACCCAGTCTCCCCCTCTCCTCCCCCTCTCTTCCCCAGTCTCCCCCTCTCCTTCCCCTCTCCTCTCCTGTCTCCCCTCTCCTCCCCCTCTCTTCCCCAGTCTCCCCTCTCCTTCCCCAGTCTCCCCCTCTCTTCCCCCAGTATCCCCTCTCCTCCCTCTCTCCTTCCCCAGTCTCCCCCTCTCCTTCCCCAGTCTCCCCCTCTCCTCCCCCTCTCCTTCCCCAGTATCCCCTCTCCTCCCCCTCTCCTCCCCCAGTTTCCCCTCTCCTCCCCCTCTCCTTCCCCAGTATCCCCTCTCCTCCCCCTATCCTCCCCTCTCCTCCCCCTCTACTTCCCCAGTATCCCTTCTCCTCCCCTCTCCTCCCTCTCTCCTTCCCCAGTCTTCCCCTCTCTTCCCCCAGTATTCCCTCTCCTTCCCCAGTCTCCCCCTCTCCTCCCCCTCTCCTCCCCCAGTCTCCCCCTCTCTTCCCCCAGTCTCCCCTCTCCTCCCCCTCTCCTTCCCCAGTCTCCCCTCTCCTCCCCCTCTCCTTCCCCAGTATCCCCTCTCCTCCCCCTCTCCTTCCCCAGTCTCCCCCTCTCCTTCCCCAGTCTCCCCCTCTCTTCCCCCAGTATCCCCTCTCCTCCCTCTCTCCTTCCCCAGTCTCCCCCTCTCCTCCCCGTCTCCTTCCCCAGTCTCCCCCTCTCCTCCCCCTCTCCTTCCCCAGTATCCCCTCTCCTTCCCCAGTCTCCCCTCCCCTCCCCCTCTCCTTCCCCAGTCTCCCCTCTCCTCCCCCTCTCCTTCCCCAGTGTCCCTTCTCCTCCCCCTCTCCTTCCCCAGTCTCCCCCTCTCCTCCCCTTCTCCTTCCCCAGTATCCCCTCTCCTCCCCTCTCCTCCCCTCTCCTTCCCCAGTCTCCCCTCTCCTCCCCCTCTCCTTCCCCCAGTCTCCCCCTCTCCTCCCCCTCTCTTCCCCAGTCTCCCCCTCTCCTCCCCCTCTCCTTCCCCAGTCTCCCCTCTCTTCCCCCTCTCTTCCCCAGTCTCCCCTCTGCTTCCCCATTCTCGCCCTCTTCCCCCAGTATCCCCTCTCCTCCCTCTCTCCTTCCCCAGTCTCCCCCTCTCCTCCCCCTCTCCTTCCCCAGTCTCCCCCTCTAATCCCCCTCTCCTCCCCCAGTATCCCCTCTCCTCCACCTCTCCTTCCCCAGTCTCCCCTCTCATTCCCCAGTCTCCCCTCTCCTCCTCCTCTCCTTCCCCAGTATCCCATCTCCTCCCCCTATCCTCCCCTCTCCGCCCCCTCTCCTTCCCCAGTATCCCCTCTCCTCCCCTCTCCTCCCTCTCTCCTTCCCCAGTCTCCCCCTCTCTTCCCCCAGTATCCCCTCTCCTTCCCCAGTCTCCCCCTCTCCTCCCCCAGTCTCCCCCTCTCTTCCCCCAGTCTCCCCTCTCCTCCCCCTCTCCTTCCCCAGTATCCCCTCTCCTCCCCCTCTCCTTCACCAGTCTCACCCTCTCCTTCCCCAGTCTCCCCCTCTCTTCCCCCAGTATCCCCTCTCCTCCCTCTCTCCTTCCCCAGTCTCCCCCTCTCCTCCCCCTCTCCTTCCCCAGTCTCCCCCTCTCCTCCCCCTCTCTTCCCCAGTCTCCCCTCTGCTTCCCCAGTCTCGCCCTCTCTTCCCCCAGTATCCCCTCTCCTCCCTCTCTCCTTCCCCAGTCTCCCCATCTCCTCCCACTCTCCTTCCCCAGTCTCCCCTCTCCTCCCCCTCTCCTTCCCCAGTATCCCCTCTCCTCCCCTATCCTCCTCTCTCCTCCCCCTCTCCTTCCCCAGTATCCCCTCTCCTCCCCTCTCCTCCCTCTCTCCTTCCCCAGTCTCCCCCTCTCTTCCCCCAGTATCCCCTCTCCTTCCCCAGTCTCCCGCTCTCCTCCCCCAGTCTCCCCCTCTCTTCCCCCAGTCTCCCCTCTCCTCCCCTCTCCTCCCTCTCTCCTTCCCCAGTCTCCCCCTCTCTTCCCCCAGTCTCCCCTCTCCTCCCCCTCTTCTTCCCCAGTATCCCCTCTCCCTCCCTCTCCTTCCCCAGTCTCCCCCTCTCCTTCCCAAGTCTCCCTCTCTCTTCCCCCAGTATCCCCTCTCCTCCCTCTCTCCTTCCCCAGTTTCCCCCTCTCCTCCCCCTCTCCTTCCCCAGTCTCCCCCTCTCCTCCCCCTCTCTTCCCCAGTCTCCCCTCTGCTTCCCCAGTCTCGCCCTCTCTTCCCCCAGTATCCCCTCTCCTCCCTCTCTCCTTCCCCAGTCTCCCCCTCTCCTCCCCCTCTCCTTCCCCAGTCTCCCCCTCTCCTCCCCCTCTCCTTCCCCAGTATCCCCTCTCCTCCCCCTCTCCTTCCCCAGTCTCCCCTCTCCTTCCCCAGTCTCCCCTCTCCTCCCCCTCTCCTTCCCCAGTATCCCCTCTCCTCCCCTATCCTCCCCTCTCCTCCCCCTCTCCTTCCCCAGTATCCCCTCTCCTCCCCTCTCCTCCCTCTCTCCTTCCCCAGTCTCCCCCTCTCTGCCCCCAGTATCCCCTCTCCTTCCCCAGTCTCCCCCTCTCCTCCCCCAGTCTCCCCCTCTCTTCCCCCAGTCTTCCCTCTCCTCCCCCTCTCCTTCCCCAGTATCCCCTCTCCTACCCCTCTCCTTCCCCAGTCTCCCCCTCTCCTTCCCCAGTCTCCCCCTCTCTTCCCCCAGTATCCCCTCTCCTCCCTCTCTCCTTCCCCAGTCTCCCCCTCTCCTCCCCCTCTCCTCCCCCTCTCCTTCCCCAGTCTCCCCCTCTCCTCCCCCTCTCCTTCCCCAGTCTCCCCTCTCCTCCCCTCTCCTTCCCCAGTCTCCCCTCTCCTCCCCCTCTCCTTCCCCAGTATCCCCTCTCCTTCCCCAGTCTCCCCTCTCCTCCCCTCTCCTCCCCCTGTCCTTCCCCCAGTCTCCCCTCTCCTCCCCCTCTCCTTCCCCCAGTCTCCCCCTCTCCTCCCCCTCTCCTTCCCCAGTATCCCCTCTCCTCCCCCTCTCCTTCCCCAGTCTCCCCTCTCCTTCCCCAGTCTCCCCTCTCCTCCCCTCTCCTCCCCCTCTCCTTCCCCCAGTCTCCCCTCTCCTCCCCCTCTCCTTCCCCCAGTCTCCCACTCTCCTCCCCCTCTCTTCCCCAGTCTCCCCCTCTCCTTCCCCTCTCCTCTCCTGTCTCCCCTCTCCTCCCCCTCTCTTCCCCAGTCTCCCCTCTCCTTCCCCAGTCTCCCCCTCTCTTCCCCCAGTATCCCCTCTCCTCCCTCTCTCCTTCCCCAGTCTCCCTCTCTCCTCCCCCTCTCCTTCCCCAGTCTCCCCCTCTCCTCCCCCTCTCCTTCCCCAGTATCCCCTCTCCTCCCCCTCTCCTTCCCCAGTTTCCCCTCTCCTCCCCCTCTCCTTCCCCAGTATGCCCTCTCCTCCCCCTATCCTCCCTTCTCCTCCCCCTCTACTTCCCCAGTATCCCTTCTCCTCCCCTCTCCTCCCTCTCTCCTTCCCCAGTCTCCCCCTCTCTTCCCCCAGTATCCCCTCTCCTTCCCCAGTCTCCCCCTCTCCTCCCCCTCTCCTCCCCCAGTCTCCCCCTCTCTTCCCCCAGTCTCCCCTCTCCTCCCCCTCTCCTTCCCCAGTATCCCCTCTCCTCCCCCTCTCCTTCCCCAGTCTCCCCCTCTCCTTCCCCAGTCTCCCCCTCTCTTCCCCAGTCTCCCCCTCTCCTCCCTCTCTCCTTCCCCAGTCTCCCCCTCTCCTCCCCCTCTCCTTCCCCAGTCTCCCCCTCTCCCCCCCTCTCCTTCCCCAGTATCCCCTCTCCTCCCCCTCTCCTTCCCCAGTCTCCTCCTCTCCTTCCCCAGTCTCCCCCTCTCCTCCCCCTCTCCTTCCCCAGTATCCTCTGTCCTCCCCTCTCCTCCCCCTCTCCTTCCCCAGTATCACCTCTCCTCCCCCTCTCCTTCCCCAGTATCCCCTCTCCTCCCCCTCTCCTTCCCCAGTCTCCTCCTCTCCTTCCCCAGTCTCCCCTTTCCTCCCCCTCTCCTTCCCCAGTATCCCCTCTCCTCCCCTATCCTCCCCTCTCCTCCCCCTCTCCTTCCCCAGTATCCCCTCTCCTCCCCTCTCCTCCCTCTCTCCTTCCCCAGTCTCCCCCTCTCTTCCCCCAGTATCCCCTCTCCTTCCCCAGTCTCCCCCTCTCCTCCCCCAGTCTCCTCCTCTCTTCCCCCAGTCTCCCCTCTCCTCCCCCTCTCCTTCCCCAGTATCCCCTCTCCTCCCCCTCTCCTTCCCCAGTCTCCCCCTCTCCTTCCCCAGTCTCCCCCTCTCCTTCCCCAGTCTCCCCCTCTCCTTCCCCAGTCTCCCCCTCTCTTCCCCAGTCTCCCCCTCTCCTCCCTCTCTCCTTCCCCAGTCTCCCCCTCTCCTCCCCCTCTCCTTCCCCAGTCTCCCCCTATCCTCCCCCTCTCCTTCCCCAGTATCCCCTCTCCTCCCCCTCTCCTTCCCCAGTCTCCCCCTCTCCTTCCCCAGTCTCCCCCTCTCCTCCCCCTCTCCTTCCCCAGTATCCCCTCTCCTCCCCTCTCCTCCCCCTTTCCTCCCCCTCTCCTCCCCCTCTCCTTCCCCAGTATCCCCTCTCCTCCCCTCTCCTCCCCCTCTCATTCCCCAGTCTCCCCTCTCCTCCCCCTCTCCTTCCCCCAATCACCCCCTCTCCTCCCCCTCTCTTCCCCAGTCTCCCCCTCTCTTCCCCAGTCTCCCCCTCTCCTCCCCCTCTCCTTCCCCAGTCTCCCCTCTCCTCCCCCTCTCTTCCCCAGTCTCCCCTCTCCTTCCCCTTGTCTCCCCCTCTCCTCCCCCTCTCCTTCCCCAGTCTCCCCTCTCCTCCCCTCTCCTCCCCCTCTCCTTCCCCCAGTCTCCCCTCTCCTCCCCCTCTCCTTCCCCCAGTCTCCCCCTCTCCTCCCCCTCTCTTCCCCAGTCTCCCCCTCTCCTTCCCCTCTCCTTCCCCAGTCTCCCCTCTCCTCCCCCTCTCTTCCCCAGTCTCCCCTCTCCTTCCCCAGTCTCCCCCTCTCTTCCCCCAGTATCCCCTCTCCTCCCTCTCTCCTTCCCCAGTCTCCCACTCTCCTCCCCCTCTCCTTCCCCAGTCTCCCCCTCTCCTCCCCCTCTCCTTCCCCAGTATCCCCTCTCCTCCCCCTCTCCTTCCCCAGTTTCCCCTCTCCTCCCCCTCTCCTTCCCCAGTATCCCTCTCTCCTCCCCCTATCCTCCCCTCTCCTCCCCCTCTCCTTCCCCAGTATCCCTTCTCCTCCCCTCTCCTCCCTCTCTCCTTCCCCAGTCTCCCCCTCTCTTCCCCCAGTATCCCCTCTCCTTCCCCAGTCTCCCCCTCTCCTCCCCCTCTCCTCCCCCAGTCTCCCCCTCTCTTCCCCCAGTCTCCCCTCTCCTCCCCCTCTCCTTCCCCAGTATCCCCTCTCCTCCCCCTCTCCTTCCCCAGTCTCCCCCTCTCCTTCCCCAGTCTCCCCCTCTCTTCCCCAGTCTCCCCCTCTCCTCCCTCTCTCCTTCCCCAGTCTCCCCCTCTCCTCCCCCTCTCCTTCCCCAGTCTCCCCCTCTCCCCCCCCTCTCCTTCCCCAGTATCCCCTCTCCTCCCCCTCTCCTTCCCCAGTCTCCCCCTCTTCTTCCCCAGTCTCCCCCTCTCCTCCCCCTCTCCTTCCCCAGTATCCCCTCTCCTCCCCTCTCCTCCCCCTCTCCTTCCCCAGTATCCCCTCTCCTCCCCCTCTCCTTCCCCAGTATCCCCTCTCCTCCCCCTCTCCTTCCCCAGTCTCCCCCTCTCCTTCCCCAGTCTCCCCTTTCCTCCCCCTCTCCTTCCCCAGTATCCCTTCTCCTCCCCTATCCTCCCCTCTCCTCCCCCTCTCCTTCCCCAGTATCCCCTCTCCTCCCCTCTCCTCCCTCTCTCCTTCCCCAGTCTCCTCCTCTCTTCCCCCAGTATCCCCTCTCCTTCCCCAGTCTCCCCCTCTCCTCCCCCAGTCTCCCCCTCTCTTCCCCCAGTCTCCCCTCTCCTCCCCCTCTCCTTCCCCAGTATCCCCTCTCCTCCCCCTCTCCTTCCCCAGTCTCCCCCTCTCCTTCACCAGTCTCCCCCTCTCCTTCCCCAGTCTCCCCCTCTCCTTCTCCAGTCTCCCCCTCTCTTCCCCAGTCTCCCCCTCTCCTCCCTCTCTCCTTCCCCAGTCTCCCCCTCTCCTCCCCCTCTCCTTCCCCAGTCTCCCCCTCTCCTCAACCTCTCCTTCCCCAGTATCCCCTCTCCTCCCCCTCTCCTTCCCCAGTCTCCCCCTCTCCTTCCCCAGTCTCCCCCTCTCCTCCCCCTCTCCTTCCCCAGTATCCCCTCTCCTCCCCTCTCCTCCCCCTCTCCTTCCCCAGTATCCCCTCTCCTCCCCCTCTCCTTCCCCAGTATCCCCTCTCCTCCCCCTCTCCTTCCCCAGTCTCCCCCTCTCCTTCCCCAGTCTCCCCTTTCCTCCCCCTCTCCTTCCCCAGTATCCCTTCTCCTCCCCTATCCTCCCCTCTCCTCCCCCTCTCCTTCCCCAGTATCCCCTCTCCTCCCCTCTCCTCCCTCTCTCCTTCCCCAGTCTCCTCCTCTCTTCCCCCAGTATCCCCTCTCCTTCCCCAGTCTCCCCCTCTCCTCCCCCAGTCTCCCCCTCTCTTCCCCCAGTCTCCCCTCTCCTCCCCCTCTCCTTCCCCAGTATCCCCTCTCCTCCCCCTCTCCTTCCCCAGTCTCCCCCTCTCCTTCACCAGTCTCCCCCTCTCCTTCCCCAGTCTCCCCCTCTCCTTCTCCAGTCTCCCCCTCTCTTCCCCAGTCTCCCCCTCTCCTCCCTCTCTCCTTCCCCAGTCTCCCCCTCTCCTCCCCCTCTCCTTCCCCAGTCTCCCCCTCTCCTCAACCTCTCCTTCCCCAGTATCCCCTCTCCTCCCCCTCTCCTTCCCCAGTCTCCCCCTCTCCTTCCCCAGTCTCCCCCTCTCCTCCCCCTCTCCTTCCCCAGTATCCCCTCTCCTCCCCTCTCCTCCCCCTTTCCTCCCCCTCTCCTCCCCCTCTCCTTCCCCAGTATCCCCTCTCCTCCCCTCTCCTCCCCCTCTCCTTCCCCAGTCTCCCCTCTCCTCCCCCTCTCCTTCCCCCAGTCACCCCCTCTCCTCCCCCTCTCTTCCCCAGTCTCCCCCTCTCTTCCCCAGTCTCCCCCTCTCCTCCCCCTCTCCTTCCCCAGTCTCCCCTCTCCTCCCCCTCTCTTCCCCAGTCTCCCCTCTCCTTCCCCCAGTCTCCCCCTCTCCTCCCCCTCTCCTCCCCCTCTCCTTCCCCAGTCTCCCCCTCCCCCTCGCCTTCCCCAGTCTCCCCCTCTCTTCCCCAGTCTCCCCCTCTCCTCCCCCTCTCCTTCCCCAGTCTCCCCCTCTCCTCCCCCTCTCCTTCCCCAGTCTCCCCCTCTCCTCTCCCTCTCCTCCCCCAGTCTCCCCTCTCCTTCCCTCAGTCTCCCCCTCTTCTCCCCAAGTCTCTCCTCTATAGTCTAACCTGGCAGGGCTGATTACCTCTGTGTTAACAGACAGCTGATTTAGATTTGAAATGATTTTGTATTATGTGCTTAGAAGTAGAAGTGTGGTTAATTCAAAAACAATTTAAATCATGTTCAATGATATTATTAGTATATGTGTGGCAGGCACCCTGGCAGGCACCCTGGCAGGCAAGCGGGGTTATGAGGTGATGGTGTGGCTTCCAGAGCTCCCTCCATCGAACAGTGTGTGTGTGTGTGTGTGTGTGTGTGTGTGTGTGTGTGTGTGTGTGTGTGTGTGTGTGTGTGTGTGTGTGTGTGTGTGTGTGTGTGTGTGTGTGTGTGTTCAGAGCAGACGTAGACATAAACCACTCCAACAGTAATCATATCCCTGCAGGTCAGTCCCCCTCCAGTCCAGTACCTGTTTTAGAAGCATATTAAACACACTTTAATTCCAGACCTTAATCTGCAAGACGAGGGCCGACGTTGAAGAGATGGACATGGATCTGTAATGCCCTGTGGAATGAAAGGGGGTTTCTGGCTGTAGTCTCCCCTTTGGTAGAGTTGAGGAGATGGACATGCATCTGTAATGCCCTGTGGAATGAAACGGGGTTTCTGGGTGGAGTCTCCCCTTTGGTAGAGTTGAGGAGATGGACATGCATCTGTAATGCCCTGTGGAATGAAACGGGGTTTCTGGGTGGAGTCTCCCCTTTGGTAGAGTTGAGGAGATGGACATGCATCTGTAATGCCCTGTGGAATGAAACGGGGTTTCTGGGTGGAGTCTCCCCTTTGGTAGAGTTGAGGAGATGGACATGCATCTGTAATGCCCTGTGGAATGAAACGGGGTTTCTGGCTGTAGTCTCCCCTTTGGTAGAGTTGAGGAGATGGACATGCATCTGTAATGCCCTGTGGAATGAAACGGGGTTTCTGGCTGTAGTCTCCCCTTTGGTAGAGTTGAGGAGATGGACATGCATCTGTAATGCCCTGTGGAATGAAACGGGGTTTCTGGGTGGAGTCTCCCCTTTGGTAGAGTTGAGGAGATGGACATGCATCTGTAATGCCCTGTGGAATGAAACGGGGTTTCTGGGTGGAGTCTCCCCTTTGGTAGAGTTGAGGAGATGGACATGCATCTGTAATGCCCTGTGGAATGAAACGGGGTTTCTGGCTGGAGACTCCCCTTTGGTAGAGTTGGTACTTTGGTGCGATTCGATGTTTGGTGTGAATCATCGTTTTCACCATACATTTAGCTTATCTTATTTGTCTTAAAATAATTCCCAGCTCATTTGAATACCAGCTAGGCATTGAATGCGTATACGAAGACGATGTGGATATTTTTCTTCTCATAACTGATAGTAGTCGTCTGACATGATTATAACATAACTAGTCACTGAGAAATAAACACACACATAATAAGTATTTTATTAAAGAATAAAGACACCCTGGTCTGTAAACACAATCCTCAGTCCCTGGTCTGTAAACACAGTCCTCAGTCCCTGGTCTGTAAACACAGTCCTCAGCCCCTGGTCTGTAAACACAGTCCTCAGTCCCTGGTCTGTAAACACAGTCCTCAGTCCCTGGTCTGTAAACACAGTACTCAGTCCCTGGTCTGTAAACACAGTTCTCAGTCCCTGGTCTGTAACCAGTTATACACAGTCCTCAGTCCCTGGTCTGTAACCAGCTATACACAGTCCTCAGTCCCTGGTCTGTAACCAGCTATAGACAGTCCTCAGTCCCTGGTCTGTAACCAGCTATACACAGTCCTCAGTCCCTGGTCTGTAACCAGCTATGACAGCGCTATCTTAATCCCTCCATCTTTTAAGGTGGAACAGCAAACATTGGAGGTTAAAGGTCAGGGGTTAACCACACTGCCGTGACCCCCTGAGTATTCCACAATAGTTAATATGTAATTTACTCCTGCTGTCATGACCTTTTGGATCGGTGGCAGCGCCGGGACTAGCCACGCTATTATAGAGCACTTATAGACACCACTATTCTGGCGCGTTGGAGTCAATATATCTCCCACCTCCGCTGTCACAGGCCCTTACACCAAACCAACCAATTCACGGCTGTCCATGGCTGGCCTGGCCCGCAACAGAATAAACCAAACCAACCAATACACGGCTGTCCATGGCTGGCCTGGCCCGCAACAGAATAAACCAAACCAACCAATACACGGCTGTCCATGGCTGGCCTGGCCCGCAACAGAATAAACCAAACCAACCAATACACGGCTGTCCATGGCTGGCCTGGCCCGCAACAGAATAAACCAAACCAACCAATACACGGCTGTCCATGGCAGGCCTGGCACGCAACAGAATAAACCAAACCAACCAATACATGGCTGTCCATGGCTGGCCTGGCCCGCAACAGAATAGATCTAATGCGTACTTGTTTTTATTCGTGAAAATGTGATTGTTTCGTTTATACATTGAAAAGTCATTTCAAATCAAATCAAATGTTATTTGTCACATGCGTTGAATAAAACAGGTGTAAACTTTATTGTGAAACGTTTACTGACGAGCCCTTAACCAACAACGCACAGTTAAAAAGTAGGAAAACTTAGCAAAATAAAAAAAGGAAATAGTAACAATAAAATAACAATAATGAGACTATATATAAAGGAGTAGCAGTACTGAGTCAATGTGCAGGGGTACCGAGTCGATGTGCCGGGGTACTGAGTCAATGTGCCGGGGTCCTGAGTCAATGTGCCAGGGTACAGAGTCAATGTGCCGGGGTACCGAGTCGATGTGCAGGGGTACCGAGTCGATGTGCAGGGGTACCGAGTCGATGTGCAGGGGTACTGAGTCGATGTGCAGGGGTACCGAGTCGATGTGCCGGGGTACCGAGTCGATGTGCAGGGGTACCGAGTCGATGTGCAGGGGTACCGAGTGAATGTGCAGGGGTACAGAGTCAATGTGCCGGGGTACCGAGTCGATGTGCCGGGGTACTTGAGTCGAAGTGCCGGGATACTGAGTCGATGTTCCGGGGTACCAAGTCGATGTGCAGGGGTACGGGGTCGATGTGCAGGGGTACCAAGTCGATGTGCTGGGTTACCGAGTCGATGTGCAGGGGTACCGAGTCGATGTGCCGGGGTACCGAGTCGATGTGCAGGGGTACTGAGTCGAAGTGCCGGGATACCGAGTCGATGTTCCGGGGTACCGAGTCGATGTGCAGGGGTACCGGGTCGATGTGCAGGGGTACCAAATTGATGTGCTGGGGTACCGAGTCGATGTTCCGGGGTACCGAGTCGATGTGCAGGGGTACCGAGTCGATGTGCCGGGGTACCGAGTCAATGTGCAGGGGTACCGAGTCGATGTGCCGGGGTACCGAGTCGATGTGCCGGGGTACTAAGTCAATGTGCAGTGGTACCGAGTCGATGTGCAAGTGTACTGAGTCGAAGTGCCGGTATACCGAGTCGATGTTCCGGGGTACCGAGTCGATGTGCAGGGGTACCGGGTCGATGTGCAAGGGTACCAAATTGATGTGCTGGGGTACCGAGTCGATGTTCCGGGGTACCGAGTCGATGTGCAGGGGTACCGAGTCGATGTGCCGGGGTACCGAGTCAATTTGCAGGGGTACCGAGTCGATGTGCCGGGGTACCGAGTCGATGTGCAGGGGTACCGAGTCGATGTGCAGGGGTACCGAGTCGATGTGCCGGGGTACCGAGTCAATGTGCAGGGGTACCGAGTCGATGTGCCGGGGTACCGAGTCGATGTGCAGGGGTACCGAGTCGATGTGCAGGGGTACCGAGTCGATGTGCAGGGGTACCGAGTCAATGTGCAGGGGTACCGAGTCGATGTGCCGGGGTACTGAGTCAATGTGCAAGGGTACCGAGTTGATGTGCAGGGGTACCGAGTCGATTTGCCGGGGTACAGAGTCGATGTACCGGGGTACCGGGTCGATGTGCAGCGGTACCGAGTCGATGTGCAGGGGTACGAGGTAGTTGAGGTACAGTAGTTGAGGAAATATGTACATTTATAATAAAACAAACAAAATACAAATAAATAATGTCACTGTTCCTGTGGCTCTTCCTGTGGCTGTTCCTGTGGCTGTTCCCGTGAAGTGCCTCCCTCCTCTTCTCCTGTACAACGCTGGTGGTATTTACTGACCCCTCCTCTTGCTGCGACCACCAGCATCTGTCAGGCGAAACAAACAGTCACATTACATATACCACCATCACCTCCCCATCCATCCTACCATCCATCATATAAACACAGCATACATATAAACAGCCTTCATTTCCTCATCCCATCTCCGTTTTCCTGGGGGTCGACGAATCACGGACGGCATCCCGAACGGGACACTATTCCCTATATAGTGCACAATATAGGGAATCAAATCAATGCTTTTGTAAACAGGTGTGGACAAACAGTGAAGTGCTTTACTTACGGGTGCCATTTGGAACGCTGGCCACTGTCTGTCTCGCTTGGTAACACAAACACAGGTCTGCCTGCAGGTAGCAGCCTAATGTTAGACCAGCCATCTCTCTCTCGGCCAGCTGTTTCTCTTCTGTTCCATATGGGATCAGTGAGCTGCTGCAGGATGAAGAGGTGTGGAGGTCCTGTCTTATTGAATGATAGCCCCCTGTTGCAGGAGACACTAGCCCCTCTCCTTCCCTGTCCTTCCCTGACACTAGCCCCTGTTTTCCCTGTCCTGAGAGAGACAGAGAGAGAGATACACAGGGAGAGAGAGAGAGACGCTATCCATCTGGTAAACTCCTGAGCATCAGCTGTAGAGGGTATCTGTGGCCAAACGCACCAGGAAGCAGCCAGCTGTTAGAAGCACTAAGACACAGCTGCTGACAACACCAGAGGGTTCTCTCCTTCAGGGTTCCAGGGTTATGTCTGATATATCTATCTGTTGGACCAAGCCATGTCCCCACTTGTGTTGTGTTAGCCTATATTCTGCATACCCTTGTGATGTTCTACTCCTTTGATAACTTCAGGACTAGTGTTAGGGCTGTGAATGAGGACTGGTATTAGGGCTGTGAATGAGGACTGGTATTAGGGCTAGAATGAGGACTAATGTGTTAGGGCAGCGAATGAGGACTGGTGTTAGGGCTGTGAATGAGGACTGGTATTAGGGCAGTGAATGAGGACTGGTATTAGGCAGTGAATGAGGACTGGTATTAGGGCTAGAATGAGGACTAATGTGTTAGGGCAGCGAATGAGGACTGGTGTTAGGGCTGTGAATGAGGACTGGTATTAGGGCTGTGAATGAGGACTGGCGTTTGGGCAGCGAATGAGGACTGGTGTTAGGGCTGTGAATGAGGACTGGTGTTAGGGCTGTGAATGAGGACTGGTGTTAGGGCTGTGAATGAGGACTGGCATTAGGGCTGTGAATGAGGACTGGCGTTAGGGCTGTGAATGAGGACTGGCGTTTGGGCAGCGAATGAGGACTGGTGTTAGGGCTGTGAATGAGGACTGGTGTTAGGGCTGTGAATGAGGACTGGCATTAGGGCTGTGAATGAGGACTGGCGTTAGGGCTGTGAATGAGGACTAATGTGTTAGGGCAGCGAATGAGGACTGGTGTTAGGGCTGTGAATGAGGACTGGCGTTAGGGCTGTGAATGAGGACTAACGTGTTAGGGATGTGAATGAGGACTGGTGTTAGGGCAGTGAATGAGGACTGGTGTTAGGGCAGCGAATGAGGACTGGCGTTAGGGCAGCGAATGAGGACTGGAATTAGGGCAGCGAATGAGGACTGGTATTAGGGCAGTGTAGGAAGGAAAAGTATTGGCTGGCTTTGTAAGGGGATTGTCATTTGTGTTGACCTGGGGCTGGTCGTGGGGCTGTCTGTGGGGCTGTCTGTGGGGCTGTCTGTGGGGCTGTCTGTGGAGCTGTCTGTGGAGCTGTCTGTGGGGCTGTCTGTGGGGCTGTCTGTGGGGCTGTCTGTGGGGCTGTCTGTGGAGCTGTCTGTGGGGCTGTCTGTGGGGCTGTCTGTGGGGCTGTCTGTGGAGCTGTCTGTGGGGCTGTCTGTGGGGCTGTCTGTGGAGCTGTCTGTGGGGCTGTCTGTGGGGCTGAAATGATCCACTGCACTTGGGTGTTTTGATTCTCATAACCAGAGGTTTTAGAAAATATGCAAAATGTTTGCCAATTTCTAATATGACTATTAAGTGAAGATTGTGAACATGTCAGTGGGTATTATAGTTAATTTTGGACAAGTGATTTCGACCAATCAAAGTTGCCTAGAAATTGAAGTTCAAAGATGTGTTGTGATATTTCATTCTTATCTCCTTAGAATATGTGAACTGTTAGAACTCATGATGTCATGAAGCAGCTGTCACAAGAGACCAACATAATGTTTTTCTACCCATGATGGGATGGGTGTGTAACTTCACACCTCTGTGTCTGTCATGATGACATGTCTCTATATCTCTAGTCATGGGTAATGTCATGTCTCAGTATCTCTAGTCATGGTGACATGTCTCTGTACCTCTAGTCATGGGTTATGACATGTCTCTGTATCTCTAGTCATGGTGACATGTCTCAGTATCTCTAGTCATGGTGACATGTCTCAGTATCTCTAGTCATGGTGGCATCTCTCAGTATCTCTAGTCATGGTGACATGTCTCTGTATCTCTAGTCGTGGGTTATGACTTGCCTCAGTATCTCTAGTCATGGGTTATGACATGTCTCAGTATCTCTAGTCATGGTGACATGTCTCAGTATCTCTAGTCATGGTGACATGTCTCTGTATCTCTAGTCATGGTGGCATGTCTCAGTATCTCTAGTCATGGGTTGTGACATGTCTCTGTATCTCTAGTCATGGGTTATATCATGTCTCTGTATCTCTAGTCACGGGTACATGTCTCTGTATCTCTAGTCATGGTGACATGTCTCTGTATCTCTAGTCATGCTGACATGTCTCTGTATCTCTAGTCATGGTGTCATGTCTCAGTATCTCTAGTCATGGTGACATGTCTCAGTATCTCTAGTCATGGATTATGTCATGTCTCAGTATCTCTAGTCATGGTGAGATGTCTCTGTATCTCTAGTCATGGTGACATGTCTCAGTATCTCTAGTCATGGTGACATTTCTCAGTATCTCTAGACATAATGACATGTCTCTGTATCTCTAGTCATGGGATATGTCGTGTGTCAGTATCTCTAGTCATGGTGACATGTCTCAGTGTCTCTAGTCATGGATTATGACATGTCTCAGTATCTCTAGTCATGGGATATGTCATGTCTCAGTATCTTTAGTCACGGTGACATGTCTCTGTATCTCTAGTCATGGGTTATGTCATGTCTCAGTATCTCTAGTCATGATGACATGTCTCTGTATCTCTAGTCAAGTGACATGTCTCAGTATCTCTAGTCATGGTGACAAGTCTCTGTATCTCTAGTCTTTATTGCATGTCTCTGTATCTCTAGTCATGGTGACATGTCTCTGTATCTCTAGTCATGGTGTCATGTCTCTGTATCTCTTGTCATGGTGACATGTATCAGTATCTCTAGTCATGGATTAAGACATGTCTCTGTATCTCTAGTCATGGTGATTTGTCTCTGTATCTCTAGTCATGGTGACAATCTGCAGTAAGCCACTATAACAGTTCATCTGCAGTAAGCCACTATAACAGTACATCTCCAGTAAGCCTCTATAACAGTACATCTGCAGTAAGCCACTATAACAGTACATATGCAGTAAGCCTCTATAACAGTACATATGCAGTTAGCCACTATAACAGTACATCTGCAGTAAGCCACTATAACAGTACATCTGCAGTAAGCCACTATAACAGTACATCTGTAGTAAGCCACTATAACACTACATCTGCAGTAAGCCACTATAAGAGTACATCTTGAGTAAGCCACTATAAAAGTACATCTGCAGTAAGCCACTATAACAGTACATCTGCAGTAAGCCACTATAACAGTACATCTGCAGTAAGCCACTATAACAGTACATCTGCAGTAAGCCACTATAACAGTACATCTGCAGTAAGCCACTATAACAGTACATCTGCAGTAAGCCACTATAACAGCACATCTGCAGTAAGCCACTATAACAGTACATCTGCAGTAAGCCACTATAACAGTACATCTCTATGTAGAGCAGTAAGCCACTATAATAGTACATCTGCAGTAAGCCACTATAACAGTACATCTGCATTAAGCCACTATAACAGTACATCTGCAGTAAGCCACTATAACAGCACATCTGCAGTAAGCCAAAATAACAGTATATCTGCAGTAAGCCACTATAACAGTACATCTGCTGTGAGCAAATATAACAGTACATCTGCAGTAAGCAACTATAACAGTACATCTGCAGTAAGCCTCTATAACAGTACATCTGCAGTAAGCCACTATAACAGTACATCTGCAGTAAGCCACTATAACAGTACATCTGCAGTAAGCCACTATAACAGTACATCTCCAGTAAGCCTCTATAACAGTACATCTGCAGTAAGCCTCTATAACAGTACATCTGCAGTGAGCCACTATAACAGTACATCTGCAGTAAGCTACTAAAACAGTATTTCTGCAGTGAGCAACTATAACAGTACATCTGCAGTAAGCCACTATAACAGTACATCTGCAGTAAGCCACGATAACAGTACATCTGCTGTAAGCCCCTATAACAGTAGATCAGCAGTAAGCCACTATAACAGTACATATGCAGAAAGCCACTATTACAGTACATCTGCAGTACGCCACTATGACAGTACATCTGCAGTAAGCCACTATAACAGTACATTTGCAGTAAGCCTCTATAACAGTACATCTGCAGTGAGCCACTATAACAGTACATCTGCAGTAAGCTACTATACAGTACATCTGCAGTGAGCCACTATAACAGTACATCTGCAGTAAGCCACTATAACAGTACATCTCCAGTAACCCTCTATAACAGTACATCTGCAGTGAGCCACTATAACAGTACATCTGCAGTAAGCCACTATAACAGTACATCTGCAGTAAGCCACTATAACAGTACATCTGCAGTAAGCCACTATAACAGCACATCTGCAGTAAGCCACTATAACAGTACATCTGCAGTAAGCCACTATAACAGTACATCTCTATGTAGAGCAGTAAGCCACCATAATAGTACATCTGCAGTAAGCCACTATAACAGTACATCTGCATTAAGCCACTATAACAGTACATCTGCAGTAAGCCACTATAACAGCACATCTGCAGTAAGCCAAAATAACAGTACATCTGCAGTAAGCCACTATAACAGTATATCTGCTGTGAGCAAATATAACAGTACATCTGCAGTAAGCAACTATAACAGTACATCTGCAGTAAGCCTCTATAACAGTACATCTGCAGTAAGCCACTATAACAGTACATCTGCAGTAAGCCACTATAACAGTACATCTGCAGTAAGCCACTATAACAGTACATCTGCAGTAAGCCACTATAACAGTACATCTGCAGTAAGCCACTATAAGAGTACATCTTGAGTAAGCCACTATAACAGTACATCTGCAGTAAGCCACTATAACAGTACATCTGCAGTAAGCCACTATAACAGTACATCTGCAGTAAGCCACTATAACAGTACATCTGCAGTAAGCCACTATAACAGTACATTTGCAGTAAGCCACTATAACAGTACGTCTGCAGTAAGCTACTATAACAGTACATCTGCAGTAAGCCACTATAACAGTACATCTGCAGTAAGCCACTATAACAGTTCATCTGCAGTAAGCCACTATAACAGTACATCTCCAGTAAGCCTCTATAACAGTACATCTGCAGTAAGCCACTATAACAGTACATCTGCAGTAAGCCTCTATAACAGTACATCTGCAGTGAGCCACTATAACAGTACATCTGCAGTAAGCCTCTATAACAGTACATCTGCAGTAAGCCACTATAACAGTACATCTGCAGTTAGCCACTATAACAGTACATCTGCAGTAAGCCACTATAACAGTACATCTGCAGTAAGCCACTATAACAGTACATCTGTAGTAAGCCACTATAACAGTACATCTGCAGTAAGCCACTATAAGAGTACATCTTGAGTAAGCCACTATAACAGTACATCTGCAGTAAGCCACTATAACAGTACATCTGCAGTAAGCCACTATAACAGTACATCTGCAGTAAGCCACTATAACAGTACATCTGCAGTAAGCCACTATAACAGTACATCTGCAGTAAGCCACTATAACAGTACATCTGCAGTAAGCCACTATAACAGCACATCTGCAGTAAGCCACTATAACAGTACATCTGCAGTAAGCCACTATAACAGTACATCTCTATGTAGAGCAGTAAGCCACTATAATAGTACATCTGCAGTAAGCCACTATAACAGTACATCTGCATTAAGCCACTATAACAGTACATCTGCAGTAAGCCACTATAACAGCACATCTGCAGTAAGCCAAAATAACAGTACATCTGCAGTAAGCCACTATAACAGTACATCTGCTGTGAGCAAATATAACAGTACATCTGCAGTAAGCAACTATAACAGTACATCTGCAGTAAGCCTCTATAATAGTACATCTGCAGTAAGCCACTATAACAGTACATCTGCAGTAAGCCACTATAACAGTACATCTGCAGTAAGCCACTAATGCACATCGCGGATATTAGTACAGTTTGTGGGGGAAAAAAACGTAACGGCGGTGGACAATCTGAAACATCCGCTAAGACGAAAGAGTTATTTTAAGAACCAAAATCACACAACTGTTTATTTCACAAGCTAGCAGGCTAGCTGGCTAGTTTCAATGCGGGTCTGAATGGGAAGCTTTATTTTTTTGTACTCAGTAGAGATTTATATCGTGCACGGAAATAAACACTCAACTTTTTTCATTCATCCCCGGAGGTTTTATCTGGACATGGTTCGTCAGGACTTCAAACAGCCGAAGCTAAGTAACATTAACATGATGCCTTCTAATTGCAGTCGTTGTATTTATAATATACAGGAGAACGATCGCCTTACGGCAAGGATAGCTGTGCTGCAAGCCCAGCTTCAGACGCGATCGTTAGGCAAGGGTAATTTCAGTGTAGGAAAGGATGAAACAGCGTCTGTGCCACCAGTAAGTACAGATAGTAACGTTAGTATAAACCCCCCTCGCACGGTCCCCGCAGCCGGACATCTTTCTCATGGCTTCTGGAGGGAAACGCTGTAGGAATGCTCAACCGGTGTCGCTTATTCAGCCGACAGAAACTTTCAACCGGTTCTCCCCATTAAGCGAGTCGGAGTCGGAGGCCGAGACTTCTCTGGTCTCTACTCCTCCCGTTGTGGGGTCTGAGACGCCGACGGCTCCCACCATTAGCTCTGACAAATTGAAAACCCTAGTCATTGGCGACTCCATTACCCGCAGTATTAGACTTAAAACTAATCATCCAGCGATCATACACTGTTTACCAGGGGGCAGGGCTACCGACGTTAAGGCTAATCTAAAGACGGTGCTGGCTAAAGCTAAAACTGGCGAGTGTAGAGAGTATAGAGATATTGTTATCCACGTCGGCACCAACGATGTTAGGATGAAACAGTCAGAGGTCACCAAGCGCAACATAGCTTCAGCGTGTAAATCAGCTAGAAAGATGTGTCGGCATCGATTAATTGTCTCTGGCCCCCTCCCGGTTAGGGGGAGTGATGAGCTCTACAGCAGAGTCTCACAACTCAATCGCTGGTTGAAAACTGTTTTCTGCCCCTCCCAAAAGATAGAATTTGTAGATAATTGGCCCTCTTTCTGGGACTCACCCACAAACAGGACCAAGCCTGGCCTGTTGAGGAGTGACGGACTCCATCCTAGCTGGAGGGGTGCTCTCATCTTATCTACGAACATAGACAGGGCTCTAACTCCTCTAGCTCCACAATGAAATAGGGTGCAGGCCAGGCAGCAGGCTGTTAGCCAGCCTGCCAGCTTAGTGGAGTCTGCCACTAGCACAGTCAGTGTAGTCAGCTCAGCTTCCCCCATTGAGACCGTGTCTGTGCCTCGATCTAGGTTGGGCAAAATTAAAAATGGCGGTGTTCGCTTTAGCAATCTCACTAGTATAAAGACCTCCTCCATTCCTGCCATTATTGAAAGAGATTGTGATACCTCACATCTCAAAATTGGGTTACTTAATGTTAGATCCCTCACTTCCAAGGCAGTTATAGTCAATGAACTAATCACTGATAATAATCTTGATGTGATTGGCCTGACTGAAACATGGCTTAAGCCTGATGAATTTACTGTGTTAAATGAGGCCTCACCCCCAGGTTACATTAGTGACCATACCCCCCGTGCATCCGGCAAAGGCGGAGGTGTTGCTAACATTTACGATAGCAAATTTCAATTTACAAAAAAAAAAACAACAATGACGTTTTCGTCTTTTGAGCTTCTAGTCATGAAATCTATGCAGCCTACTCACTCACTTTTTATAGCTACTGTTTATAGGCCTCCTGGGCCATATGCAGTGTTCCTCACTGAGTTCCCTGAATTCCTATCGGATCTTGTAGTCATAGCAGATAATATTCTAATTTTTGGTGACTTTAACATTCACATGGAAAAGTCCACAGACCCACTCCAAAAGGCTTTCGGAGCCATCATCGACTCAGTGGGTTTTGTCCAACATGTCTCTGGACCTACTCACTGCCACAGTCATACTCTGGACCTAGTTTTGTCCCATGGAATAAATGTTGTGGATCTAAATGTTTTTCCTCATAATCCTGGACTATCGGACCACCATTTTATTACGTTTGCAATTGCAACAAATAATCTGCTCAGACCCCAACCAAGGAGCATTAAAAGTCGTGCTATAAATTCTCAGACAACCCAAAGATTCCTTGATGCCCTTCCAGACTGCCTCTGCCTACCCAAGGACGTCAGAGGACAAAAATCAGTTAACCACCTAACCGAGGAACTCAATTTAACCTTGCGCAATACCCTAGATGCAGTTGCACCCCTAAAAACTAAAAACATCTGTCATAAGAAACTAGCTCCCTGGTATACAGAAAATACACGAGCTCTGAAGCAAGCTTCCAGAAAATTGGAACGGAAATGGCGCCACACCAAACTGGAAGTCTTCCGACTAGCTTGGAAAGACAGTACCGTGCAGTATCGAAGAGCCCTTACTGCTGCTCGATCATCCTATTTTTCCAACTTAATTGAGGAAAATAAGAACAATCCGAAATTTCTTTTTGATACTGTCGCAAAGCTAACTAAAAAGCAGCCTTCGCAAATGGAGGATGGCTTTCACTTCAGCAGTAATAAATTTATGAACTTCTTTGAGGAAAAGATCATGATCATTAGAAAGCAAATTACAGACTCCTCTTTAAATCTGGGTATTCCTCCAAAGCTCCATTGTCCTGAGTCTGCACAACTCTGCCAGGACCTAGGATCAAGGGAGATACTAAAGTGTTTTAGTACTATATCTCTTGACGCAATGATGAAAATAATCATGGCCTCCAAACCCTCAAGCTGCATACTGGACCCTATTCCAACTAAACTACTGAAAGAGCTGCTTCCTGTGCTTGGCCCTCCTATGTTGAACATAATAAACGGCTCTCTATCCACCGGATGTGTACCAAGCTCACTAAAAGTGGCAGTAATAAAGCCTCTCTTGAAAAAGCCGAATCTTGATCCAGAAATTATAAAAAACTATCGGCCTATATCGAATCTTCCATTCCTCTCCAAAATTTTAGAAAAAGCTGTTGCACAGCAACTGACTGCCTTCCTGAAGACAAACAATGTATACGAAACGCTTCAGTCTGGTTTTAGACCCCATCATAGCACTGAGACTGCACTTGTGAAGGTGGTAAATGACCTTTTAATGACGTCAGACCGAGGCTCTGCATCTGTCCTCGTGCTCCTAGATCTTAGTGCCGCTTTTGATACCATCGATCACCACATTCTTTTGGAGAGATTGGAAACCCAAATTGGTCTACATGGACAAGTTCTGGCCTGGTTTAGATCTTATCTGTCGGAAAGATATCAGTTTGTCTCTGTGAATGGTTTGTCCTCTGACAAATCAATTGTAAATTTCGGTGTTCCTCAAGGTTCCGTTTTAGGACCACTATTGTTTTCACTATATATTTTACCTCTTGGGGATGTCATTCGAAAACATAATGTTAAATTTCACTGCTATGCAGACGACACACAGCTGTACATTTCAATGAAACATGGTGAAGCCCCAAAATTGCCCTCGCTAGAAGCCTGTGTTTCAGACATAAAGAAGTGGATGGCTGCAAACTTTCTACTTTTAAACTCGGACAAAACAGAGATGCTTGTTCTAGGTCCCAAGAAACAAAGAGATCTTCTGTTGAATCTGACAATTAATCTGGATGGTTGTACAGTCGTCTCAAATAAAACTGTGAAGGACCTCGGCGTTACTCTGGACCCTGATCTCTCTTTTGAAGAACATATCAAGACTGTTTCAAGGACAGCTTTTTTCCATCTACGTAACATTGCAAAAATCAGAAATTTTCTGTCCAAAAATGACGCAGAAAAATTAATCCATGCTTTTGTTACTTCTAGGCTGGACTACTGCAATGCTCTACTTTCCGGCTACCCGGATAAAGCACTAAATAAACTTCAGTTAGTGCTAAATACGGCTGCTAGAATCCTGACTAGAACCAAAAAATTTGATCATATTACTCCAGTGTTAGCCTCCCTACACTGGCTTCCTGTTAAGGCAAGGGCTGATTTCAAGGTTTTACTGCTAACCTACAAAGCATTACATGGGCTTGCTCCTACCTATCTTTCCGATTTGGTCCTGCCGTACATACCTACACGTACGCTACGGTCACAAGACGCAGGCCTCCTAATTGTCCCTAGAATTTCTAAGCAAACGGCTGGAGGTAGGGCTTTCTCCTATAGAGCTCCATTTTTATGGAATGGTCTGCCTACCAATGTGAGAGACGCAGACTCAGTCTCAACCTTTAAGTCTTTACTGAAGACTTATCTCTTCAGTAGGTCCTATGATTAAGTATAGTCTGGCCCAGGAGTGTGAAGGTGAACGGAAAGGCTGGAGCAACGAACCGCCCTTGCTGTCTCTGCCTTGCCGGTTCCCCTCTTTCCACTGGGATTCTCTGCCTCTAACCCTTTTACAGAGGCTGAGTCACTGGCCTACTGGTGTTCTTCCATGCCGTCCATGGGAGGGGTGCGTCACTTGAGTGGGTTGAGTCACTGACGTGGTCTTCCTGTCTGGGTTGGCGCCCCCCCCCCCCCCCCCCCTTGGGTTGTGCCATGGCGGAGATCGTTGTGGGCTATACTCGGCCTTGTCTTAGGACGGTAAGTTGGTGGTTGGAGACATCCCTCTAGTGGTGTGGGGGCTGTGCTTTGGCAAAGTGGGTGGGGTTATATCCTGCCTGTTTGGCCCTGTCCGGGGGTATCATCGGATGGGGCCACAGTGTCTTCTGATCCCTCCTGTCTCAGCCTCCAGTATTTATGCTGCAGTAGTTTATGTGTCGGGGGGCTAGGGTCAGTCTGTTACATCTGGAGTATTTCTCTTGTCCTATCCGGTGTCCTGTGTGTATTTAAATATGCTCTCTCTAATTCTCTCTTTCTCTCTTTCTGTCTTTCTCTCGGAGGACCTGAGCCCTAGGACCATGCCTCAGGACTACCTGGTATGATGACTCCTTGCTGTCCCCAGTCCACCTGGCCGTGCTGCTGCTCCAGTTTCAACTGTTCTGCCTGCGGCTATGGAACCCTGACCTGTTCACCGGACGTGCTTGTTGCACCCTCGACAACTACTATGATTATTATTATTTGACCATGCTGGTCATTTATGAACATTTTAACATTTTAACATTTTGACCATGTTCTGTTTTAATATCCACCCTGCACAGCCAGAAGAGGACTGGCCACCCCTCATAGCCTGGTTCCTCTCTAGGTTTCTTCCTAGGTTTTTGGCCTTTCTAGGGAGTTTTTCCTAGGGAGTTTTTCCTAGCCACCGTGCTTCTTTCACATGCTTTGCTTGCTGTTTGGGGTTTTAGGCTGGGTTTCTGTACAGCACTTTGAGAATATCAGCTGATGTACGAAGGGCTATATAAAAATAAATTTGATTTGATTTGATTTGATAACAGTACATCTGCAGTAAGCCACTATAACAGTACATCTGCAGTAAGCCACTATAACAGTACATCTGCAGTGAGCCACTATAACAGTACATCTGCAGTAAGCCACTATAACAGTACATCTGCAGTAAGCCTCTATAACAGTACATCTGCAGTAAGCCACTATAACAGTACATCTGCAGTAAGCCACTATAACAGTACATCTGCAGTAAGCCACTATAACAGTACATCTGCAGTAAGCCACTATAACAGTACATCTGCAGTAAGCCACTATAACAGTACATCTGCAGTAAGCCACTATAACAGTACATCTGCAGTAAGCCACTATAACAGTACATCTGCAGTAAGCCACTATAACAGTACATCTGCAGTAAGCCACTATAACAGTACATCTGCAGTAAGCCACTATAACAGTACATCTGCAGTAAGCCACTATAACAGTACATCTGCAGTAAGCCACTATAACAGTACATCTGCAGTAAGCCACTATAACAGTACATCTGCAGTAAGCCACTATAACAGTACATCTGCAGTAAGCCACTATAACAGTACATCTGCAGTAAGCCACTATAACAGTACATCTGCAGTAAGCCACTATAACAGTACATCTGCAGTAAGCCACTATAACAGTACATCTGCAGTAAGCCACTATAACAGTACATCTGCAGTAAGCCACTATAACAGTACATCTGCAGTAAGCCACTATAACAGTACATCTGCAGTAAGCCACTATAACAGTACATCTGCAGTAAGCCACTATAACAGTACATCTGCAGTAAGCCACTATAACAGTACATCTGCAGTAAGCCACTATAACAGTACATCTGCAGTAAGCCACTATAACAGTACATCTGCAGTAAGCCACTATAACAGTACATCTGCAGTAAGCCACTATAACAGTACATCTGCAGTAAGCCACTATAACAGTACATCTGCAGTAAGCCACTATAACAGTACATCTGCAGTAAGCCACTATAACAGTACATCTGCAGTAAGCCACTATAACAGTACATCTGCAGTAAGCCACTATAACAGTACATCTGCAGTAAGCCACTATAACAGTACATCTGCAGTAAGCCACTATAACAGTACATCTGCAGTAAGCCACTATAACAGTACATCTGCAGTAAGCCACTATAACAGTACATCTGCAGTAAGCCACTATAACAGTACATCTGCAGTAAGCCTCTATAACAGTACATCTGCAGTAAGCCACTATAACAGTACATCTGCAGTAAGCCACTATAACAGTACATCTGCAGTAAGCCACTATAACAGTACATCTGCAGTGAGCCACTATAACAGTACATCTGCAGTAAGCCACTATAACAGTACATCTGCAGTAAGCCACTATAACAGTACATCTGCAGTAAGCCACTATAACAGTACATCTGCAGTAAGCCACTATAACAGTACATCTGCAGTAAGCCACTATAACAGTACATCTGCAGTAAGCCACTATAACAGTACATCTGCAGTAAGCCACTATAACAGTACATCTGCAGTAAGCCACTATAACAGTACATCTGCAGTAAGCCACTATAACAGTACATCTGCAGTAAGCCACTATAACAGTACATCTGCAGTAAGCCACTATAACAGTACATCTGCAGTAAGCCTCTATAACAGTACATCTGCAGTAAGCCACTATAACAGTACATCTGCAGTAAGCCACTATAACAGTACATCTGCAGTAAGCCACTATAACAGTACATCTGCAGTAAGCCACTATAACAGTACATCTGCAGTAAGCCACTATAACAGTACATCTGCAGTAAGCCACTATAACAGTACATCTGCAGTAAGCCACTATAACAGTACATCTGCAGTAAGCCACTATAACAGTACATCTGCAGTAAGCCACTATAACAGTACATCTGCAGTAAGCCACTATAACAGTACATCTGCAGTAAGCCACTATAACAGTACATCTGCAGTAAGCCACTATAACAGTACATCTGCAGTAAGCCACTATAACAGTACATCTGCAGTAAGCCACTATAACAGTACATCTGCAGTAAGCCACTATAACAGTACATCTGCAGTAAGCCACTATAACAGTACATCTGCAGTAAGCCACTATAACAGTACATCTGCAGTAAGCCACTATAACAGTACATCTGCAGTAAGCCACTATAACAGTACATCTGCAGTAAGCCACTATAACAGTACATCTGCAGTAAGCCACTATAACAGTACATCTGCAGTAAGCCACTATAACAGTACATCTGCAGTAAGCCACTATAACAGTACATCTGCAGTAAGCCACTATAACAGTACATCTGCAGTAAGCCACTATAACAGTACATCTGCAGTAAGCCACTATAACAGTACATCTGCAGTAAGCCACTATAACAGTACATCTGCAGTAAGCCACTATAACAGTACATCTGCAGTAAGCCACTATAACAGTACATCTGCAGTAAGCCACTATAACAGTACATCTGCAGTAAGCCACTATAACAGTACATCTGCAGTGAGCAACTATAACAGTACATCTGCAGTAAGCCACTATAACAGTACATCTGCAGTAAGCCACTATAACAGTACATCTGCAGTAAGCCACTATAACAGTACATCTGCAGTAAGCCACTATAACAGTACATCTGCAGTAAGCCACTATAACAGTACATCTGCAGTAAGCCACTATAACAGTACATCTGCAGTAAGCCACTATAACAGTACATCTGCAGTAAGCCACTATAACAGTACATCTGCAGTAAGCCACTATAACAGTACATCTGCAGTAAGCCACTATAACAGTACATCTGCAGTAAGCCACTATAACAGTACATCTGCAGTAAGCCACTATAACAGTACATCTGCAGTAAGCCACTATAACAGTACATCTGCAGTAAGCCACTATAACAGTACATCTGCAGTAAGCCACTATAACAGTACATCTGCAGTAAGCCACTATAACAGTACATCTGCAGTAAGCCACTATAACAGTACATCTGCAGTAAGCCACTATAACAGTACATCTGCAGTAAGCCACTATAACAGTACATCTGCAGTAAGCCACTATAACAGTACATCTGCAGTAAGCCACTATAACAGTACATCTGCAGTAAGCCACTATAACAGTACATCTGCAGTAAGCCACTATAACAGTACATCTGCAGTAAGCCACTATAACAGTACATCTGCAGTAAGCCACTATAACAGTACATCTGCAGTAAGCCACTATAACAGTACATCTGCAGTAAGCCACTATAACAGTACATCTGCAGTAAGCCACTATAACAGTACATCTGCAGTAAGCCACTATAACAGTACATCTGCAGTAAGCCACTATAACAGTACATCTGCAGTAAGCCTCTATAACAGTACATCTGCAGTAAGCCACTATAACAGTACATCTGCAGTAAGCCACTATAACAGTACATCTGCAGTAAGCCACTATAACAGTACATCTGCAGTAAGCCACTATAACAGTACATCTGCAGTAAGCCACTATAACAGTACATCTGCAGTAAGCCACTATAACAGTACATCTGCAGTAAGCCACTATAACAGTACATCTGCAGTAAGCCACTATAACAGTACATCTGCAGTAAGCCACTATAACAGTACATCTGCAGTAAGCCACTATAACAGTACATCTGCAGTAAGCCACTATAACAGTACATCTGCAGTAAGCCACTATAACAGTACATCTGCAGTAAGCCACTATAACAGTACATCTGCAGTAAGCCACTATAACAGTACATCTGCAGTAAGCCACTATAACAGTACATCTGCAGTAAGCCACTATAACAGTACATCTGCAGTAAGCCACTATAACAGTACATCTGCAGTAAGCCACTATAACAGTACATCTGCAGTAAGCCACTATAACAGTACATCTGCAGTAAGCCACTATAACAGTACATCTGCAGTAAGCCACTATAACAGTACATCTGCAGTAAGCCACTATAACAGTACATCTGCAGTAAGCCACTATAACAGTACATCTGCAGTAAGCCACTATAACAGTACATCTGCAGTAAGCCACTATAACAGTACATCTGCAGTAAGCCACTATAACAGTACATCTGCAGTAAGCCACTATAACAGTACATCTGCAGTAAGCCACTATAACAGTACATCTGCAGTAAGCCACTATAACAGTACATCTGCAGTAAGCCACTATAACAGTACATCTGCAGTAAGCCACTATAACAGTACATCTGCAGTAAGCCACTATAACAGTACATCTGCAGTAAGCCACTATAACAGTACATCTGCAGTAAGCCACTATAACAGTACATCTGCAGTAAGCCACTATAACAGTACATCTGCAGTAAGCCACTATAACAGTACATCTGCAGTAAGCCACTATAACAGTACATCTGCAGTAAGCCACTATAACAGTACATCTGCAGTAAGCCACTATAACAGTACATCTGCAGTAAGCCACTATAACAGTACATCTGCAGTAAGCCACTATAACAGTACATCTGCAGTAAGCCACTATAACAGTACATCTGCAGTAAGCCACTATAACAGTACATCTGCAGTAAGCCACTATAACAGTACATCTGCAGTAAGCCACTATAACAGTACATCTGCAGTAAGCCACTATAACAGTACATCTGCAGTAAGCCACTATAACAGTACATCTGCAGTAAGCCACTATAACAGTACATCTGCAGTAAGCCACTATAACAGTACATCTGCAGTAAGCCACTATAACAGTACATCTGCAGTAAGCCACTATAACAGTACATCTGCAGTAAGCCACTATAACAGTACATCTGCAGTAAGCCACTATAACAGTACATCTGCAGTAAGCCACTATAACAGTACATCTGCAGTAAGCCACTATAACAGTACATCTGCAGTAAGCCACTATAACAGTACATCTGCAGTAAGCCACTATAACAGTACATCTGCAGTAAGCCACTATAACAGTACATCTGCAGTAAGCCACTATAACAGTACATCTGCAGTAAGCCACTATAACAGTACATCTGCAGTAAGCCACTATAACAGTACATCTGCAGTAAGCCACTATAACAGTACATCTGCAGTAAGCCACTATAACAGTACATCTGCAGTAAGCCACTATAACAGTACATCTGCAGTAAGCCACTATAACAGTACATCTGCAGTAAGCCACTATAACAGTACATCTGCAGTAAGCCACTATAACAGTACATCTGCAGTAAGCCACTATAACAGTACATCTGCAGTAAGCCACTATAACAGTACATCTGCAGTAAGCCACTATAACAGTACATCTGCAGTAAGCCACTATAACAGTACATCTGCAGTAAGCCACTATAACAGTACATCTGCAGTAAGCCACTATAACAGTACATCTGCAGTAAGCCACTATAACAGTACATCTGCAGTAAGCCACTATAACAGTACATCTGCAGTAAGCCACTATAACAGTACATCTGCAGTAAGCCACTATAACAGTACATCTGCAGTAAGCCACTATAACAGTACATCTGCAGTAAGCCACTATAACAGTACATCTGCAGTAAGCCACTATAACAGTACATCTGCAGTAAGCCACTATAACAGTACATCTGCAGTAAGCCACTATAACAGTACATCTGCAGTAAGCCACTATAACAGTACATCTGCAGTAAGCCACTATAACAGTACATCTGCAGTAAGCCACTATAACAGTACATCTGCAGTAAGCCACTATAACAGTACATCTGCAGTAAGCCACTATAACAGTACATCTGCAGTAAGCCACTATAACAGTACATCTGCAGTAAGCCACTATAACAGTACATCTGCAGTAAGCCACTATAACAGTACATCTGCAGTAAGCCACTATAACAGTACATCTGCAGTAAGCCACTATAACAGTACATCTGCAGTAAGCCACTATAACAGTACATCTGCAGTAAGCCACTATAACAGTACATCTGCAGTAAGCCACTATAACAGTACATCTGCAGTAAGCCACTATAACAGTACATCTGCAGTAAGCCACTATAACAGTACATCTGCAGTAAGCCACTATAACAGTACATCTGCAGTAAGCCACTATAACAGTACATCTGCAGTAAGCCACTATAACAGTACATCTGCAGTAAGCCACTATAACAGTACATCTGCAGTAAGCCACTATAACAGTACATCTGCAGTAAGCCACTATAACAGTACATCTGCAGTAAGCCACTATAACAGTACATCTGCAGTAAGCCACTATAACAGTACATCTGCAGTAAGCCACTATAACAGTACATCTGCAGTAAGCCACTATAACAGTACATCTGCAGTAAGCCACTATAACAGTACATCTGCAGTAAGCCACTATAACAGTACATCTGCAGTAAGCCACTATAACAGTACATCTGCAGTAAGCCACTATAACAGTACATCTGCAGTAAGCCACTATAACAGTACATCTGCAGTAAGCCACTATAACAGTACATCTGCAGTAAGCCACTATAACAGTACATCTGCAGTAAGCCACTATAACAGTACATCTGCAGTAAGCCACTATAACAGTACATCTGCAGTAAGCCACTATAACAGTACATCTGCAGTAAGCCACTATAACAGTACATCTGCAGTAAGCCACTATAACAGTACATCTGCAGTAAGCCACTATAACAGTACATCTGCAGTAAGCCACTATAACAGTACATCTGCAGTAAGCCACTATAACAGTACATCTGCAGTAAGCCACTATAACAGTACATCTGCAGTAAGCCACTATAACAGTACATCTGCAGTAAGCCACTATAACAGTACATCTGCAGTAAGCCACTATAACAGTACATCTGCAGTAAGCCACTATAACAGTACATCTGCAGTAAGCCACTATAACAGTACATCTGCAGTAAGCCACTATAACAGTACATCTGCAGTAAGCCACTATAACAGTACATCTGCAGTAAGCCACTATAACAGTACATCTGCAGTAAGCCACTATAACAGTACATCTGCAGTAAGCCACTATAACAGTACATCTGCAGTAAGCCACTATAACAGTACATCTGCAGTAAGCCACTATAACAGTACATCTGCAGTAAGCCACTATAACAGTACATCTGCAGTAAGCCACTATAACAGTACATCTGCAGTAAGCCACTATAACAGTACATCTGCAGTAAGCCACTATAACAGTACATCTGCAGTAAGCCACTATAACAGTACATCTGCAGTAAGCCACTATAACAGTACATCTGCAGTAAGCCACTATAACAGTACATCTGCAGTAAGCCACTATAACAGTACATCTGCAGTAAGCCACTATAACAGTACATCTGCAGTAAGCCACTATAACAGTACATCTGCAGTAAGCCACTATAACAGTACATCTGCAGTAAGCCACTATAACAGTACATCTGCAGTAAGCCACTATAACAGTACATCTGCAGTAAGCCACTATAACAGTACATCTGCAGTAAGCCACTATAACAGTACATCTGCAGTAAGCCACTATAACAGTACATCTGCAGTAAGCCACTATAACAGTACATCTGCAGTAAGCCACTATAACAGTACATCTGCAGTAAGCCACTATAACAGTACATCTGCAGTAAGCCACTATAACAGTACATCTGCAGTAAGCCACTATAACAGTACATCTGCAGTAAGCCACTATAACAGTACATCTGCAGTAAGCCACTATAACAGTACATCTGCAGTAAGCCACTATAACAGTACATCTGCAGTAAGCCACTATAACAGTACATCTGCAGTAAGCCACTATAACAGTACATCTGCAGTAAGCCACTATAACAGTACATCTGCAGTAAGCCACTATAACAGTACATCTGCAGTAAGCCACTATAACAGTACATCTGCAGTAAGCCACTATAACAGTACATCTGCAGTAAGCCACTATAACAGTACATCTGCAGTAAGCCACTATAACAGTACATCTGCAGTAAGCCACTATAACAGTACATCTGCAGTAAGCCACTATAACAGTACATCTGCAGTAAGCCACTATAACAGTACATCTGCAGTAAGCCACTATAACAGTACATCTGCAGTAAGCCACTATAACAGTACATCTGCAGTAAGCCACTATAACAGTACATCTGCAGTAAGCCACTATAACAGTACATCTGCAGTAAGCCACTATAACAGTACATCTGCAGTAAGCCACTATAACAGTACATCTGCAGTAAGCCACTATAACAGTACATCTGCAGTAAGCCACTATAACAGTACATCTGCAGTAAGCCACTATAACAGTACATCTGCAGTAAGCCACTATAACAGTACATCTGCAGTAAGCCACTATAACAGTACATCTGCAGTAAGCCACTATAACAGTACATCTGCAGTAAGCCACTATAACAGTACATCTGCAGTAAGCCACTATAACAGTACATCTGCAGTAAGCCACTATAACAGTACATCTGCAGTAAGCCACTATAACAGTACATCTGCAGTAAGCCACTATAACAGTACATCTGCAGTAAGCCACTATAACAGTACATCTGCAGTAAGCCACTATAACAGTACATCTGCAGTAAGCCACTATAACAGTACATCTGCAGTAAGCCACTATAACAGTACATCTGCAGTAAGCCACTATAACAGTACATCTGCAGTAAGCCACTATAACAGTACATCTGCAGTAAGCCACTATAACAGTACATCTGCAGTAAGCCACTATAACAGTACATCTGCAGTAAGCCACTATAACAGTACATCTGCAGTAAGCCACTATAACAGTACATCTGCAGTAAGCCACTATAACAGTACATCTGCAGTAAGCCACTATAACAGTACATCTGCAGTAAGCCACTATAACAGTACATCTGCAGTAAGCCACTATAACAGTACATCTGCAGTAAGCCACTATAACAGTACATCTGCAGTAAGCCACTATAACAGTACATCTGCAGTAAGCCACTATAACAGTACATCTGCAGTAAGCCACTATAACAGTACATCTGCAGTAAGCCACTATAACAGTACATCTGCAGTAAGCCACTATAACAGTACATCTGCAGTAAGCCACTATAACAGTACATCTGCAGTAAGCCACTATAACAGTACATCTGCAGTAAGCCACTATAACAGTACATCTGCAGTAAGCCACTATAACAGTACATCTGCAGTAAGCCACTATAACAGTACATCTGCAGTAAGCCACTATAACAGTACATCTGCAGTAAGCCACTATAACAGTACATCTGCAGTAAGCCACTATAACAGTACATCTGCAGTAAGCCACTATAACAGTACATCTGCAGTAAGCCACTATAACAGTACATCTGCAGTAAGCCACTATAACAGTACATCTGCAGTAAGCCACTATAACAGTACATCTGCAGTAAGCCACTATAACAGTACATCTGCAGTAAGCCACTATAACAGTACATCTGCAGTAAGCCACTATAACAGTACATCTGCAGTAAGCCACTATAACAGTACATCTGCAGTAAGCCACTATAACAGTACATCTGCAGTAAGCCACTATAACAGTACATCTGCAGTAAGCCACTATAACAGTACATCTGCAGTAAGCCACTATAACAGTACATCTGCAGTAAGCCACTATAACAGTACATCTGCAGTAAGCCACTATAACAGTACATCTGCAGTAAGCCACTATAACAGTACATCTGCAGTAAGCCACTATAACAGTACATCTGCAGTAAGCCACTATAACAGTACATCTGCAGTAAGCCACTATAACAGTACATCTGCAGTAAGCCACTATAACAGTACATCTGCAGTAAGCCACTATAACAGTACATCTGCAGTAAGCCACTATAACAGTACATCTGCAGTAAGCCACTATAACAGTACATCTGCAGTAAGCCACTATAACAGTACATCTGCAGTAAGCCACTATAACAGTACATCTGCAGTAAGCCACTATAACAGTACATCTGCAGTAAGCCACTATAACAGTACATCTGCAGTAAGCCACTATAACAGTACATCTGCAGTAAGCCTCTATAACAGTACATCTGCAGTAAGCCTCTATAACAGTACATCTGCAGTGAGCCACTATAACAGTACATCTGCAGTAAGCCACTATAACAGTACATCTGCAGTGAGCAACTATAACAGTACATCTGCAGTAAGCCACTATAACAGTACATCTGCAGTAAGCCACTATAACAGTACATCTGCAGTAAGCCACTATAACAGTACATCTGCAGTAAGCCACTATAACAGTACATCTGCAGTAAGCCACTATAACAGTACATCTGCAGTAAGCCACTATAACAGTACATCTGCAGTAAGCCACTATAACAGTACATCTGCAGTAAGCCACTATAACAGTACATCTGCAGTAAGCCACTATAACAGTACATCTGCAGTAAGCCACTATAACAGTACATCTGCAGTAAGCCACTATAACAGTACATCTGCAGTAAGCCACTATAACAGTACATCTGCAGTAAGCCACTATAACAGTACATCTGCAGTAAGCCACTATAACAGTACATCTGCAGTAAGCCACTATAACAGTACATCTGCAGTAAGCCACTATAACAGTACATCTGCAGTAAGCCACTATAACAGTACATCTGCAGTAAGCCACTATAACAGTACATCTGCAGTAAGCCACTATAACAGTACATCTGCAGTAAGCCACTATAACAGTACATCTGCAGTAAGCCACTATAACAGTACATCTGCAGTAAGCCACTATAACAGTACATCTGCAGTAAGCCACTATAACAGTACATCTGCAGTAAGCCACTATAACAGTACATCTGCAGTAAGCCACTATAACAGTACATCTGCAGTAAGCCACTATAACAGTACATCTGCAGTAAGCCACTATAACAGTACATCTGCAGTAAGCCACTATAACAGTACATCTGCAGTAAGCCACTATAACAGTACATCTGCAGTAAGCCACTATAACAGTACATCTGCAGTAAGCCACTATAACAGTACATCTGCAGTAAGCCACTATAACAGTACATCTGCAGTAAGCCACTATAACAGTACATCTGCAGTAAGCCACTATAACAGTACATCTGCAGTAAGCCACTATAACAGTACATCTGCAGTAAGCCACTATAACAGTACATCTGCAGTAAGCCACTATAACAGTACATCTGCAGTAAGCCACTATAACAGTACATCTGCAGTAAGCCACTATAACAGTACATCTGCAGTAAGCCACTATAACAGTACATCTGCAGTAAGCCACTATAACAGTACATCTGCAGTAAGCCACTATAACAGTACATCTGCAGTAAGCCACTATAACAGTACATCTGCAGTAAGCCACTATAACAGTACATCTGCAGTAAGCCACTATAACAGTACATCTGCAGTAAGCCACTATAACAGTACATCTGCAGTAAGCCACTATAACAGTACATCTGCAGTAAGCCACTATAACAGTACATCTGCAGTAAGCCACTATAACAGTACATCTGCAGTAAGCCACTATAACAGTACATCTGCAGTAAGCCACTATAACAGTACATCTGCAGTAAGCCACTATAACAGTACATCTGCAGTAAGCCACTATAACAGTACATCTGCAGTAAGCCACTATAACAGTACATCTGCAGTAAGCCACTATAACAGTACATCTGCAGTAAGCCACTATAACAGTACATCTGCAGTAAGCCACTATAACAGTACATCTGCAGTAAGCCACTATAACAGTACATCTGCAGTAAGCCACTATAACAGTACATCTGCAGTAAGCCACTATAACAGTACATCTGCAGTAAGCCACTATAACAGTACATCTGCAGTAAGCCACTATAACAGTACATCTGCAGTAAGCCACTATAACAGTACATCTGCAGTAAGCCACTATAACAGTACATCTGCAGTAAGCCACTATAACAGTACATCTGCAGTAAGCCACTATAACAGTACATCTGCAGTAAGCCACTATAACAGTACATCTGCAGTAAGCCACTATAACAGTACATCTGCAGTAAGCCACTATAACAGTACATCTGCAGTAAGCCACTATAACAGTACATCTGCAGTAAGCCACTATAACAGTACATCTGCAGTAAGCCACTATAACAGTACATCTGCAGTAAGCCACTATAACAGTACATCTGCAGTAAGCCACTATAACAGTACATCTGCAGTAAGCCACTATAACAGTACATCTGCAGTAAGCCACTATAACAGTACATCTGCAGTAAGCCACTATAACAGTACATCTGCAGTAAGCCACTATAACAGTACATCTGCAGTAAGCCACTATAACAGTACATCTGCAGTAAGCCACTATAACAGTACATCTGCAGTAAGCCACTATAACAGTACATCTGCAGTAAGCCACTATAACAGTACATCTGCAGTAAGCCACTATAACAGTACATCTGCAGTAAGCCACTATAACAGTACATCTGCAGTAAGCCACTATAACAGTACATCTGCAGTAAGCCACTATAACAGTACATCTGCAGTAAGCCACTATAACAGTACATCTGCAGTAAGCCACTATAACAGTACATCTGCAGTAAGCCACTATAACAGTACATCTGCAGTAAGCCACTATAACAGTACATCTGCAGTAAGCCACTATAACAGTACATCTGCAGTAAGCCACTATAACAGTACATCTGCAGTAAGCCACTATAACAGTACATCTGCAGTAAGCCACTATAACAGTACATCTGCAGTAAGCCACTATAACAGTACATCTGCAGTAAGCCACTATAACAGTACATCTGCAGTAAGCCACTATAACAGTACATCTGCAGTAAGCCACTATAACAGTACATCTGCAGTAAGCCACTATAACAGTACATCTGCAGTAAGCCACTATAACAGTACATCTGCAGTAAGCCACTATAACAGTACATCTGCAGTAAGCCACTATAACAGTACATCTGCAGTAAGCCACTATAACAGTACATCTGCAGTAAGCCACTATAACAGTACATCTGCAGTAAGCCACTATAACAGTACATCTGCAGTAAGCCACTATAACAGTACATCTGCAGTAAGCCACTATAACAGTACATCTGCAGTAAGCCACTATAACAGTACATCTGCAGTAAGCCACTATAACAGTACATCTGCAGTAAGCCACTATAACAGTACATCTGCAGTAAGCCACTATAACAGTACATCTGCAGTAAGCCACTATAACAGTACATCTGCAGTAAGCCACTATAACAGTACATCTGCAGTAAGCCACTATAACAGTACATCTGCAGTAAGCCACTATAACAGTACATCTGCAGTAAGCCACTATAACAGTACATCTGCAGTAAGCCACTATAACAGTACATCTGCAGTAAGCCACTATAACAGTACATCTGCAGTAAGCCACTATAACAGTACATCTGCAGTAAGCCACTATAACAGTACATCTGCAGTAAGCCACTATAACAGTACATCTGCAGTAAGCCACTATAACAGTACATCTGCAGTAAGCCACTATAACAGTACATCTGCAGTAAGCCACTATAACAGTACATCTGCAGTAAGCCACTATAACAGTACATCTGCAGTAAGCCACTATAACAGTACATCTGCAGTAAGCCACTATAACAGTACATCTGCAGTAAGCCACTATAACAGTACATCTGCAGTAAGCCACTATAACAGTACATCTGCAGTAAGCCACTATAACAGTACATCTGCAGTAAGCCACTATAACAGTACATCTGCAGTAAGCCACTATAACAGTACATCTGCAGTAAGCCACTATAACAGTACATCTGCAGTAAGCCACTATAACAGTACATCTGCAGTAAGCCACTATAACAGTACATCTGCAGTAAGCCACTATAACAGTACATCTGCAGTAAGCCACTATAACAGTACATCTGCAGTAAGCCACTATAACAGTACATCTGCAGTAAGCCACTATAACAGTACATCTCCAGTAAGCCTCTATAACAGTACATCTTCAGTAAGCCTCTATAACAGTACATCTGCAGTGAGCCACTATAACAGTACATCTGCAGTAAGCTACTATAACAGTACATCTGCAGTGAGCAACTATAACAGTACATCTGCAGTAGGCCACTATAACAGTACATCTGCAGTAAGCCACTATAACAGTACATCTGCAGTAAGCCACTATAACAGTACATCTGCAGTAAGCCACTATAACAGTACATCTGCAGTAAGCCACTATAACAGTACATCTGCAGTAAGCCACTATAACAGTACATCTGCAGTAAGCCACTATAACAGTACATCTGCAGTAAGCCACTATAACAGTACATCTGCAGTAAGCCACTATAACAGTACATCTGCAGTAAGCCACTATAACAGTACATCTGCAGTAAGCCACTATAACAGTACATCTGCAGTAAGCCACTATAACAGTACATCTGCAGTAAGCCACTATAACAGTACATCTGCAGTAAGCCACTATAACAGTACATCTGCAGTAAGCCACTATAACAGTACATCTGCAGTAAGCCACTATAACAGTACATCTGCAGTAAGCCACTATAACAGTACATCTGCAGTAAGCCACTATAACAGTACATCTGCAGTAAGCCACTATAACAGTACATCTGCAGTAAGCCACTATAACAGTACATCTGCAGTAAGCCACTATAACAGTACATCTGCAGTAAGCCACTATAACAGTACATCTGCAGTAAGCCACTATAACAGTACATCTGCAGTAAGCCACTATAACAGTACATCTGCAGTAAGCCACTATAACAGTACATCTGCAGTAAGCCACTATAACAGTACATCTGCAGTAAGCCACTATAACAGTACATCTGCAGTAAGCCACTATAACAGTACATCTGCAGTAAGCCACTATAACAGTACATCTGCAGTAAGCCACTATAACAGTACATCTGCAGTAAGCCACTATAACAGTACATCTGCAGTAAGCCACTATAACAGTACATCTGCAGTAAGCCACTATAACAGTACATCTGCAGTAAGCCACTATAACAGTACATCTGCAGTAAGCCACTATAACAGTACATCTGCAGTAAGCCACTATAACAGTACATCTGCAGTAAGCCACTATAACAGTACATCTGCAGTAAGCCACTATAACAGTACATCTGCAGTAAGCCACTATAACAGTACATCTGCAGTAAGCCACTATAACAGTACATCTGCAGTAAGCCACTATAACAGTACATCTGCAGTAAGCCACTATAACAGTACATCTGCAGTAAGCCACTATAACAGTACATCTGCAGTAAGCCACTATAACAGTACATCTGCAGTAAGCCACTATAACAGTACATCTGCAGTAAGCCACTATAACAGTACATCTGCAGTAAGCCACTATAACAGTACATCTGCAGTAAGCCACTATAACAGTACATCTGCAGTAAGCCACTATAACAGTACATCTGCAGTAAGCCACTATAACAGTACATCTGCAGTAAGCCACTATAACAGTACATCTGCAGTAAGCCACTATAACAGTACATCTGCAGTAAGCCACTATAACAGTACATCTGCAGTAAGCCACTATAACAGTACATCTGCAGTAAGCCACTATAACAGTACATCTGCAGTAAGCCACTATAACAGTACATCTGCAGTAAGCCACTATAACAGTACATCTGCAGTAAGCCACTATAACAGTACATCTGCAGTAAGCCACTATAACAGTACATCTGCAGTAAGCCACTATAACAGTACATCTGCAGTAAGCCACTATAACAGTACATCTGCAGTAAGCCACTATAACAGTACATCTGCAGTAAGCCACTATAACAGTACATCTGCAGTAAGCCACTATAACAGTACATCTGCAGTAAGCCACTATAACAGTACATCTGCAGTAAGCCACTATAACAGTACATCTGCAGTAAGCCACTATAACAGTACATCTGCAGTAAGCCACTATAACAGTACATCTGCAGTAAGCCACTATAACAGTACATCTGCAGTAAGCCACTATAACAGTACATCTGCAGTAAGCCACTATAACAGTACATCTGCAGTAAGCCACTATAACAGTACATCTGCAGTAAGCCACTATAACAGTACATCTGCAGTAAGCCACTATAACAGTACATCTGCAGTAAGCCACTATAACAGTACATCTGCAGTAAGCCACTATAACAGTACATCTGCAGTAAGCCACTATAACAGTACATCTGCAGTAAGCCACTATAACAGTACATCTGCAGTAAGCCACTATAACAGTACATCTGCAGTAAGCCACTATAACAGTACATCTGCAGTAAGCCACTATAACAGTACATCTGCAGTAAGCCACTATAACAGTACATCTGCAGTAAGCCACTATAACAGTACATCTGCAGTAAGCCACTATAACAGTACATCTGCAGTAAGCCACTATAACAGTACATCTGCAGTAAGCCACTATAACAGTACATCTGCAGTAAGCCACTATAACAGTACATCTGCAGTAAGCCACTATAACAGTACATCTGCAGTAAGCCACTATAACAGTACATCTGCAGTAAGCCACTATAACAGTACATCTGCAGTAAGCCACTATAACAGTACATCTGCAGTAAGCCACTATAACAGTACATCTGCAGTAAGCCACTATAACAGTACATCTGCAGTAAGCCACTATAACAGTACATCTGCAGTAAGCCACTATAACAGTACATCTGCAGTAAGCCACTATAACAGTACATCTGCAGTAAGCCACTATAACAGTACATCTGCAGTAAGCCACTATAACAGTACATCTGCAGTAAGCCACTATAACAGTACATCTGCAGTAAGCCACTATAACAGTACATCTGCAGTAAGCCACTATAACAGTACATCTGCAGTAAGCCACTATAACAGTACATCTGCAGTAAGCCACTATAACAGTACATCTGCAGTAAGCCACTATAACAGTACATCTGCAGTAAGCCACTATAACAGTACATCTGCAGTAAGCCACTATAACAGTACATCTGCAGTAAGCCACTATAACAGTACATCTGCAGTAAGCCACTATAACAGTACATCTGCAGTAAGCCACTATAACAGTACATCTGCAGTAAGCCACTATAACAGTACATCTGCAGTAAGCCACTATAACAGTACATCTGCAGTAAGCCACTATAACAGTACATCTGCAGTAAGCCACTATAACAGTACATCTGCAGTAAGCCACTATAACAGTACATCTGCAGTAAGCCACTATAACAGTACATCTGCAGTAAGCCACTATAACAGTACATCTGCAGTAAGCCACTATAACAGTACATCTGCAGTAAGCCACTATAACAGTACATCTGCAGTAAGCCACTATAACAGTACATCTGCAGTAAGCCACTATAACAGTACATCTGCAGTAAGCCACTATAACAGTACATCTGCAGTAAGCCACTATAACAGTACATCTGCAGTAAGCCACTATAACAGTACATCTGCAGTAAGCCACTATAACAGTACATCTGCAGTAAGCCACTATAACAGTACATCTGCAGTAAGCCACTATAACAGTACATCTGCAGTAAGCCACTATAACAGTACATCTGCAGTAAGCCACTATAACAGTACATCTGCAGTAAGCCACTATAACAGTACATCTGCAGTAAGCCACTATAACAGTACATCTGCAGTAAGCCACTATAACAGTACATCTGCAGTAAGCCACTATAACAGTACATCTGCAGTAAGCCACTATAACAGTACATCTGCAGTAAGCCACTATAACAGTACATCTGCAGTAAGCCACTATAACAGTACATCTGCAGTAAGCCACTATAACAGTACATCTGCAGTAAGCCACTATAACAGTACATCTGCAGTAAGCCACTATAACAGTACATCTGCAGTAAGCCACTATAACAGTACATCTGCAGTAAGCCACTATAACAGTACATCTGCAGTAAGCCACTATAACAGTACATCTGCAGTAAGCCACTATAACAGTACATCTGCAGTAAGCCACTATAACAGTACATCTGCAGTAAGCCACTATAACAGTACATCTGCAGTAAGCCACTATAACAGTACATCTGCAGTAAGCCACTATAACAGTACATCTGCAGTAAGCCACTATAACAGTACATCTGCAGTAAGCCACTATAACAGTACATCTGCAGTAAGCCACTATAACAGTACATCTGCAGTAAGCCACTATAACAGTACATCTGCAGTAAGCCACTATAACAGTACATCTGCAGTAAGCCACTATAACAGTACATCTGCAGTAAGCCACTATAACAGTACATCTGCAGTAAGCCACTATAACAGTACATCTGCAGTAAGCCACTATAACAGTACATCTGCAGTAAGCCACTATAACAGTACATCTGCAGTAAGCCACTATAACAGTACATCTGCAGTAAGCCACTATAACAGTACATCTGCAGTAAGCCACTATAACAGTACATCTGCAGTAAGCCACTATAACAGTACATCTGCAGTAAGCCACTATAACAGTACATCTGCAGTAAGCCACTATAACAGTACATCTGCAGTAAGCCACTATAACAGTACATCTGCAGTAAGCCACTATAACAGTACATCTGCAGTAAGCCACTATAACAGTACATCTGCAGTAAGCCACTATAACAGTACATCTGCAGTAAGCCACTATAACAGTACATCTGCAGTAAGCCACTATAACAGTACATCTGCAGTAAGCCACTATAACAGTACATCTGCAGTAAGCCACTATAACAGTACATCTGCAGTAAGCCACTATAACAGTACATCTGCAGTAAGCCACTATAACAGTACATCTGCAGTAAGCCACTATAACAGTACATCTGCAGTAAGCCACTATAACAGTACATCTGCAGTAAGCCACTATAACAGTACATCTGCAGTAAGCCACTATAACAGTACATCTGCAGTAAGCCACTATAACAGTACATCTGCAGTAAGCCACTATAACAGTACATCTGCAGTAAGCCACTATAACAGTACATCTGCAGTAAGCCACTATAACAGTACATCTGCAGTAAGCCACTATAACAGTACATCTGCAGTAAGCCACTATAACAGTACATCTGCAGTAAGCCACTATAACAGTACATCTGCAGTAAGCCACTATAACAGTACATCTGCAGTAAGCCACTATAACAGTACATCTGCAGTAAGCCACTATAACAGTACATCTGCAGTAAGCCACTATAACAGTACATCTGCAGTAAGCCACTATAACAGTACATCTGCAGTAAGCCACTATAACAGTACATCTGCAGTAAGCCACTATAACAGTACATCTGCAGTAAGCCACTATAACAGTACATCTGCAGTAAGCCACTATAACAGTACATCTGCAGTAAGCCACTATAACAGTACATCTGCAGTAAGCCACTATAACAGTACATCTGCAGTAAGCCACTATAACAGTACATCTGCAGTAAGCCACTATAACAGTACATCTGCAGTAAGCCACTATAACAGTACATCTGCAGTAAGCCACTATAACAGTACATCTGCAGTAAGCCACTATAACAGTACATCTGCAGTAAGCCACTATAACAGTACATCTGCAGTAAGCCACTATAACAGTACATCTGCAGTAAGCCACTATAACAGTACATCTGCAGTAAGCCACTATAACAGTACATCTGCAGTAAGCCACTATAACAGTACATCTGCAGTAAGCCACTATAACAGTACATCTGCAGTAAGCCACTATAACAGTACATCTGCAGTAAGCCACTATAACAGTACATCTGCAGTAAGCCACTATAACAGTACATCTGCAGTAAGCCACTATAACAGTACATCTGCAGTAAGCCACTATAACAGTACATCTGCAGTAAGCCACTATAACAGTACATCTGCAGTAAGCCACTATAACAGTACATCTGCAGTAAGCCACTATAACAGTACATCTGCAGTAAGCCACTATAACAGTACATCTGCAGTAAGCCACTATAACAGTACATCTGCAGTAAGCCACTATAACAGTACATCTGCAGTAAGCCACTATAACAGTACATCTGCAGTAAGCCACTATAACAGTACATCTGCAGTAAGCCACTATAACAGTACATCTGCAGTAAGCCACTATAACAGTACATCTGCAGTAAGCCACTATAACAGTACATCTGCAGTAAGCCACTATAACAGTACATCTGCAGTAAGCCACTATAACAGTACATCTGCAGTAAGCCACTATAACAGTACATCTGCAGTAAGCCACTATAACAGTACATCTGCAGTAAGCCACTATAACAGTACATCTGCAGTAAGCCACTATAACAGTACATCTGCAGTAAGCCACTATAACAGTACATCTGCAGTAAGCCACTATAACAGTACATCTGCAGTAAGCCACTATAACAGTACATCTGCAGTAAGCCACTATAACAGTACATCTGCAGTAAGCCACTATAACAGTACATCTGCAGTAAGCCACTATAACAGTACATCTGCAGTAAGCCACTATAACAGTACATCTGCAGTAAGCCACTATAACAGTACATCTGCAGTAAGCCACTATAACAGTACATCTGCAGTAAGCCACTATAACAGTACATCTGCAGTAAGCCACTATAACAGTACATCTGCAGTAAGCCACTATAACAGTACATCTGCAGTAAGCCACTATAACAGTACATCTGCAGTAAGCCACTATAACAGTACATCTGCAGTAAGCCACTATAACAGTACATCTGCAGTAAGCCACTATAACAGTACATCTGCAGTAAGCCACTATAACAGTACATCTGCAGTAAGCCACTATAACAGTACATCTGCAGTAAGCCACTATAACAGTACATCTGCAGTAAGCCACTATAACAGTACATCTGCAGTAAGCCACTATAACAGTACATCTGCAGTAAGCCACTATAACAGTACATCTGCAGTAAGCCACTATAACAGTACATCTGCAGTAAGCCACTATAACAGTACATCTGCAGTAAGCCACTATAACAGTACATCTGCAGTAAGCCACTATAACAGTACATCTGCAGTAAGCCACTATAACAGTACATCTGCAGTAAGCCACTATAACAGTACATCTGCAGTAAGCCACTATAACAGTACATCTGCAGTAAGCCACTATAACAGTACATCTGCAGTAAGCCACTATAACAGTACATCTGCAGTAAGCCACTATAACAGTACATCTGCAGTAAGCCACTATAACAGTACATCTGCAGTAAGCCACTATAACAGTACATCTGCAGTAAGCCACTATAACAGTACATCTGCAGTAAGCCACTATAACAGTACATCTGCAGTAAGCCACTATAACAGTACATCTGCAGTAAGCCACTATAACAGTACATCTGCAGTAAGCCACTATAACAGTACATCTGCAGTAAGCCACTATAACAGTACATCTGCAGTAAGCCACTATAACAGTACATCTGCAGTAAGCCACTATAACAGTACATCTGCAGTAAGCCACTATAACAGTACATCTGCAGTAAGCCACTATAACAGTACATCTGCAGTAAGCCACTATAACAGTACATCTGCAGTAAGCCACTATAACAGTACATCTGCAGTAAGCCACTATAACAGTACATCTGCAGTAAGCCACTATAACAGTACATCTGCAGTAAGCCACTATAACAGTACATCTGCAGTAAGCCACTATAACAGTACATCTGCAGTAAGCCACTATAACAGTACATCTGCAGTAAGCCACTATAACAGTACATCTGCAGTAAGCCACTATAACAGTACATCTGCAGTAAGCCACTATAACAGTACATCTGCAGTAAGCCACTATAACAGTACATCTGCAGTAAGCCACTATAACAGTACATCTGCAGTAAGCCACTATAACAGTACATCTGCAGTAAGCCACTATAACAGTACATCTGCAGTAAGCCACTATAACAGTACATCTGCAGTAAGCCACTATAACAGTACATCTGCAGTAAGCCACTATAACAGTACATCTGCAGTAAGCCACTATAACAGTACATCTGCAGTAAGCCACTATAACAGTACATCTGCAGTAAGCCACTATAACAGTACATCTGCAGTAAGCCACTATAACAGTACATCTGCAGTAAGCCACTATAACAGTACATCTGCAGTAAGCCACTATAACAGTACATCTGCAGTAAGCCACTATAACAGTACATCTGCAGTAAGCCACTATAACAGTACATCTGCAGTAAGCCACTATAACAGTACATCTGCAGTAAGCCACTATAACAGTACATCTGCAGTAAGCCACTATAACAGTACATCTGCAGTAAGCCACTATAACAGTACATCTGCAGTAAGCCACTATAACAGTACATCTGCAGTAAGCCACTATAACAGTACATCTGCAGTAAGCCACTATAACAGTACATCTGCAGTAAGCCACTATAACAGTACATCTGCAGTAAGCCACTATAACAGTACATCTGCAGTAAGCCACTATAACAGTACATCTGCAGTAAGCCACTATAACAGTACATCTGCAGTAAGCCTCTATAACAGTACATCTGCAGTGAGCCACTATAACAGTACATCTGCAGTAAGCCACTATAACAGTACATCTGCAGTAAGCCACTATAACAGTACATCTGCAGTAAGCCACTATAACAGTACATCTGCAGTAAGCCACTATAACAGTACATCTGCAGTAAGCCACTATAACAGTACATCTGCAGTAAGCCACTATAACAGTACATCTGCAGTAAGCCACTATAACAGTACATCTGCAGTAAGCCACTATAACAGTACATCTGCAGTAAGCCACTATAACAGTACATCTGCAGTAAGCCACTATAACAGTACATCTGCAGTAAGCCACTATAACAGTACATCTGCAGTAAGCCACTATAACAGTACATCTGCAGTAAGCCTCTATAACAGTACATCTGCAGTAAGCCACTATAACAGTACATCTGCAGTAAGCCACTATAACAGTACATCTGCAGTAAGCCACTATAACAGTACATCTGCAGTAAGCCACTATAACAGTACATCTGCAGTAAGCCACTATAACAGTACATCTGCAGTAAGCCACTATAACAGTACATCTGCAGTAAGCCACTATAACAGTACATCTGCAGTAAGCCACTATAACAGTACATCTGCAGTGAGCCACTATAACAGTACATCTGCAGTAAGCCACTATAACAGTACATCTGCAGTAAGCCACTATAACAGTACATCTGCAGTAAGCCACTATAACAGTACATCTGCAGTAAGCCACTATAACAGTACATCTGCAGTAAGCCACTATAACAGTACATCTGCAGTAAGCCACTATAACAGTACATCTGCAGTAAGCCACTATAACAGTACATCTGCAGTAAGCCACTATAACAGTACATCTGCAGTAAGCCACTATAACAGTACATCTGCAGTAAGCCACTATAACAGTACATCTGCAGTAAGCCACTATAACAGTACATCTGCAGTAAGCCACTATAACAGTACATCTGCAGTAAGCCACTATAACAGTACATCTGCAGTAAGCCACTATAACAGTACATCTGCAGTAAGCCACTATAACAGTACATCTGCAGTAAGCCACTATAACAGTACATCTGCAGTAAGCCTCTATAACAGTACATCTGCAGTAAGCCACTATAACAGTACATCTGCAGTAAGCCACTATAACAGTACATCTGCAGTGAGCCACTATAACAGTACATCTGCAGTAAGCCACTATAACAGTACATCTGCAGTAAGCCACTATAACAGTACATCTGCAGTAAGCCACTATAACAGTACATCTGCAGTAAGCCACTATAACAGTACATCTGCAGTAAGCCACTATAACAGTACATCTGCAGTAAGCCACTATAACAGTACATCTGCAGTAAGCCACTATAACAGTACATCTGCAGTAAGCCACTATAACAGTACATCTGCAGTAAGCCACTATAACAGTACATCTGCAGTAAGCCACTATAACAGTACATCTGCAGTAAGCCACTATAACAGTACATCTGCAGTAAGCCACTATAACAGTACATCTGCAGTAAGCCACTATAACAGTACATCTGCAGTAAGCCACTATAACAGTACATCTGCAGTAAGCCACTATAACAGTACATCTGCAGTAAGCCACTATAACAGTACATCTGCAGTAAGCCACTATAACAGTACATCTGCAGTAAGCCACTATAACAGTACATCTGCAGTAAGCCACTATAACAGTACATCTGCAGTAAGCCACTATAACAGTACATCTGCAGTAAGCCACTATAACAGTACATCTGCAGTAAGCCACTATAACAGTACATCTGCAGTAAGCCTCTATAACAGTACATCTGCAGTGAGCCACTATAACAGTACATCTGCAGTAAGCCTCTATAACAGTACATCTGCAGTAAGCCACTATAACAGTACATCTGCAGTTAGCCACTATAACAGTACATCTGCAGTAAGCCACTATAACAGTACATCTGCAGTAAGCCACTATAACAGTACATCTGCAGTAAGCCACTATAACAGTACATCTGCAGTAAGCCACTATAACAGTACATCTTGCAGTAAGCCACTATAACAGTACATCTGCAGTAAGCCACTATAACAGTACATCTGCAGTAAGCCACTATAACAGTACATCTGCAGTAAGCCACTATAACAGTACATCTGCAGTAAGCCACTATAACAGTACATCTGCAGTAAGCCTCTATAACAGTACATCTGCTGTAAGCCACTATAACAGTACATCTGCAGTAAGCCACTATAACAGTACATCTGCAGTAAGCCACTTTAACAGTACATCTGCAGTAAGCCACTATAACAGTAGATTAGCAGTAAGCCACGATAACAGTACATCTGCAGTAAGCCACTATAACAGTACATCTGCAGTAAGCCACTATAACAGTACATCTGCAGTAAGCCACTATAACAGTTCATCTGCAGTGAGCAACTATAACAGTACATCTGCAGTAAGCCACTATAACAGTACAATTGCAGTAAGCCACTTTAACAGTACATCTGCAGTAAGCCACTATAACAGTACATTTGCAGTAAGCCACTATAACAGTACATCTGCAGTGAGCAACTATAACAGTACATCTGCAGTAAGCCACTATAACAGTACATTTGCAGTAAGCCACTATAACAGTACGTCTGCAGTAAGCTACTATAACAGTACATCTGCAGTAAGCCACTATAACAGTACATCTGCAGTAAGCCACTATAACAGTTCATCTGCAGTAAGCCACTATAACAGTACATCTCCAGTAAGCCTCTATAACAGTACATCTGCAGTAAGCCACTATAACAGTACATCTGCAGTAAGCCTCTATAACAGTACATCTGCAGTGAGCCACTATAACAGTACATCTGCAGTAAGCCTCTATAACAGTACATCTGCAGTAAGCCACTATAACAGTACATCTGCAGTTAGCCACTATAACAGTACATCTGCAGTAAGCCACTATAACAGTACATCTGCAGTAAGCCACTATAACAGTACATCTGCAGTAAGCCACTATAACAGTACATCTTGCAGTAAGCCACTATAACAGTACATCTGCAGTAAGCCACTATAACAGTACATCTGCAGTAAGCCACTATAACAGTAGATCTAGCAGTAAGCCACGATAACAGTACATCTGCAGTAAGCCACTATAACAGTACATCTGCAGTAAGCCACTATAACAGTACATTTGCAGTAAGCCACTATAACAGTACGTCTGCAGTAAGCCACTGTAACAGTACATCTGCAGTAAGCCACTATAACAGTACATCTGCAGTAAGCCACTATAACAGTACATCTGCAGTAAGCCACTATAACAGTACATCTGCAGTAAGCCACTATAACAGTACATCTGCAGTAAGCCTCTATAACAGTACATCTGCTGTATGCCACTATAACAGTACATCTGCAGTAAGCCACTATAACAGTACATCTGCAGTAAGCCACTTTAACAGTACATCTGCAGTAAGCCACTATAACAGTAGATTAGCAGTAAGCCACGATAACAGTACATCTGCAGTAAGCCACTATAACAGTACATCTGCAGTAAGCCACTATAACAGTACATCTGCAGTAAGCCACTATAACAGTTCATCTGCAGTGAGCAACTATAACAGTACATCTGCAGTAAGCCACTATAACAGTACAATCTGCAGTAAGCCACTTTAACAGTACATCTGCAGTAAGCCACTATAACAGTACATCTGCAGTAAGCCACTATAACAGTACATCTGCAGTGAGCAACTATAACAGTACATCTGCAGTAAGCCACTATAACAGTTCATCTGCAGTAAGCCACTATAACAGTACATCTCCAGTAAGCCTCTATAACAGTACATCTGCAGTAAGCCACTATAACAGTACATCTGCAGTAAGCCTCTATAACAGTACATCTGCAGTGAGCCACTATAACAGTACATCTGCAGTAAGCCTCTATAACAGTACATCTGCAGTAAGCCACTATAACAGTACATCTGCAGTTAGCCACTATAACAGTACATCTGCAGTAAGCCACTATAACAGTACATCTGCAGTAAGCCACTATAACAGTACATCTGCAGTAAGCCACTATAACAGTACATCTGCAGTAAGCCACTATAACAGTACATCTGCAGTAAGCCACTATAACAGTACATCTGCAGTAAGCCACTATAACAGTACATCTGCAGTAAGCCACTATAACAGTACATCTGCAGTAAGCCACTATAACAGTACATCTGCAGTAAGCCACTATAACAGTACATCTGCAGTAAGCCACTATAACAGTACATCTGCAGTAAGCCACTATAACAGTACATCTGCAGTAAGCCACTATAACAGTACATCTGCAGTAAGCCACTATAACAGTACATCTGCAGTAAGCCACTATAACAGTACATCTGCAGTAAGCCACTATAACAGTACATCTGCAGTAAGCCACTATAACAGTACATCTGCAGTAAGCCACTATAACAGTACATCTGCAGTAAGCCACTATAACAGTACATCTGCAGTAAGCCACTATAACAGTACATCTGCAGTAAGCCACTATAACAGTACATCTGCAGTAAGCCACTATAACCAGTAAGCCACTATGACAGTACATCTGCAGTAAGCCACTATAACAGTACATCTGCAGTAAGCCACTATAACAGTACATCTGCAGTGAGCCACTATAACAGTACATCTGCAGTAAGCCTCTATAACAGTACATCTGCAGTAAGCCACTATAACAGTACATCTGCAGTAAGCCACTATAACAGTACATCTGCAGTAAGCCACTATAACAGTACATCTGCAGTAAGCCACTATAAGAGTACATCTTGAGTAAGCCACTATAACAGTACATCTGCAGTAAGCCACTATAACAGTACATCTGCAGTAAGCCACTATAACAGTACATCTGCAGTAAGCCACTATAACAGTACATCTGCAGTAAGCCACTATAACAGTTAATCTGCAGTAAGCCTCTATAACAGTACATCTGCTGTAAGCCACTATAACAGTACATCTGCAGTAAGCCACTATAACAGTACATCTGCAGTAAGCAACTATAACAGTACATCTGCAGTAAGCAACTATAACAGTACATCTGCAGTAAGCCGCTATAACAGTACATCTGCAGTAAGCCACTATAACAGTACATTTGCAGTAAGCCACTATAACAGTACATCTCCAGTAAGCCTCTATAACAGTACATCTGCAGTAAGCCTCTATAACAGTACATCTGCAGTGAGCCACTATAACAGTACATCTGCAGTAAGACACTATAACAGTACATCTGCAGTACGCCACTATGACAGTACATCTGCAGTAAGCCACTATAACAGTACATCTGCAGTAAGCCACTATAACAGTACATCTGCAGTAAGCCACTATAACAGTACATCTGCAGTAAGCCACTATAACAGTACATCTGCAGTAAGCCACTATGACAGTACATCTGCAGTAAGCCACTATAACAGTACATCTGCAGTAAGCCACTATAACAGTACATCTGCAGTAAGCCACTATGACAGTACATCTGCAGTAAGCCACTATAACAGTACATCTGCAGTAAGCCACTATAACAGTACATCTGCAGTGAGCCACTATAACAGTACATCTGCAGTAAGCCTCTATAACAGTACATCTGCAGTAAGCCACTATAACAGTACATCTGCAGTTAGCCACTATAACAGTACATCTGCAGTAAGCCACTATAACAGTACATCTGCAGTAAGCCACTATAACAGTACATCTGCAGTAAGCCACTATAACAGTACATCTGCAGTAAGCCACTATAACAGTACATCTGCAGTAAGCCACTATAACAGTACATCTGCAGTAAGCCACTATAACAGTACATCTGCAGTAAGCCACTATAACAGTACATCTGCAGTAAGCCACTATAACAGTACATCTGCAGTAAGCCACTATAACAGTACATCTGCAGTAAGCCACTATAACAGTACATCTGCAGTAAGCCACTATAACAGTACATCTGCAGTAAGCCACTATAACAGTACATCTGCAGTGAGCCACTATAACAGTACATCTGCTGTAAGCCACTATAACAGTAGATCAGCAGTAAGCCACTATAACAGTACATCTGCAGTAAGCCACTATAACAGTACATCTGCAGAAAGCCACTTTAACAGTACATCTGCAGTAAGCCACTATAACAGTACATTTGCAGTAAGCCACTATAACAGTACATCTGCAGTGAGCAACTATAACAGTACATCTGCAGTAAGCCACTATAACAGTAGATTAGCAGTAAGCCACGATAACAGTACATCTGCAGTATGCCACTATAACAGTACATCTGCAGTAAGCCACTATAACAGTACATTTGCAGTAAGCCACTATAACAGTACGTCTGCAGTAAGCCACTGTAACAGTACATCTGCAGTAAGCCACTATAACAGTACATCTGCAGTAAGCCACTATAACAGTACATCTGCAGTAAGCCTCTATAATAGTACATCTGCAGTAAGCCACTATAACAGTACATCTGCAGTAAGCCACTATAACACTACATCTGCAGTAAGCCACTATAACAGTACATCTGCAGTAAGCCACTATAACAGTACATCTGCAGTAAGCCACTATGACAGTACATCTGCAGTAAGCCACTATAACAGTACATCTGCAGTAAGCCACTATAACAGTACATCTGCAGTAAGCCACTATGACAGTACATCTGCAGTGAGCCACTATAACAGTACATCTGCAGTAAGCCTCTATAACAGTACATCTGCAGTAAGCCACTATAACAGTACATCTGCAGTTAGCCACTATAACAGTACATCTGCAGTAAGCCACTATAACAGTACATCTGCAGTAAGCCACTATAACAGTACATCTGCAGTAAGCCACTATAACAGTACATCTGCAGTAAGCCACTATAAGAGTACATCTTGAGTAAGCCACTATAACAGTACATCTGCAGTAAGCCACTATAACAGTACATCTGCAGTAAGCCACTATAACAGTACATCTGCAGTAAGCCACTATGACAGTACATCTGCAGTAAGCCACTATAACAGTACATCTGCAGTAAGCCACTATAACAGTACATCTGCAGTAAGCCACTATGACAGTACATCTGCAGTGAGCCACTATAACAGTACATCTGCAGTAAGCCTCTATAACAGTACATCTGCAGTAAGCCACTATAACAGTACATCTGCAGTTAGCCACTATAACAGTACATCTGCAGTAAGCCACTATAACAGTACATCTGCAGTAAGCCACTATAACAGTACATCTGCAGTAAGCCACTATAACAGTACATCTGCAGTAAGCCACTATAAGAGTACATCTTGAGTAAGCCACTATAACAGTACATCTGCAGTAAGCCACTATAACAGTACATCTGCAGTAAGCCACTATAACAGTACATCTGCAGTAAGCCACTATAACAGTACATCTGCAGTAAGCCACTATAACAGTTCATCTGCAGTAAGCCTCTATAACAGTACATCTGCTGTAAGCCACTATAACAGTACATCTGCAGTAAGCCACTATAACAGTACATCTGCAGTAAGCAACTATAACAGTACATCTGCAGTAAGCAACTATAACAGTACATCTGCAGTAAGCCACTATAACAGTACATCTGCAGTAAGCCACTATAACAGTACATTTGCAGTAAGCCACTATAACAGTACATCTCCAGTAAGCCTCTATAACAGTACATCTGCAGTAAGCCTCTATAACAGTACATCTGCAGTGAGCCACTATAACAGTACATCTGCAGTAAGACACTATAACAGTACATCTGCAGTACGCCACTATGACAGTACATCTGCAGTAAGCCACTATAACAGTACATCTGCTGTAAGCCACTATAACAGTAGATCAGCAGTAAGCCACTATAACAGTACATCTGCAGTAAGCCACTATAACAGTACATCTGCAGTAAGCCACTTTAACAGTACATCTGCAGTAAGCCACTATAACAGTACATCTGCAGTAAGCAACTATAACAGTACATCTGCAGTAAGCCGCTATAACAGTACATCTGCAGTAAGCCACTATAACAGTACATTTGCAGTAAGCCACTATAACAGTACGTCTGCAGTAAGCTACTATAACAGTACATCTGCAGTAAGCCACTATAACAGTACATCTGCAGTAAGCCACTATAACAGTTCATCTGCAGTAAGCCACTATAACAGTACATCTCCAGTAAGCCTCTATAACAGTACATCTGCAGTAAGCCACTATAACAGTACATCTGCAGTAAGCCTCTAAAACAGTACATCTGCAGTGAGCCACTATAACAGTACATCTGCAGTAAGCCTCTATAACAGTACATCTGCAGTAAGCCACTATAACAGTACATCTGCAGTTAGCCACTATAACAGTACATCTGCAGTAAGCCACTATAACAGTACATCTGCAGTAAGCCACTATAACAGTACATCTGCAGTAAGCCACTATAACAGTACATCTTGAGTAAGCCACTATAACAGTACATCTGCAGTAAGCCACTATAACAGTACATCTGCAGTAAGCCACTATAACAGTAGATTAGCAGTAAGCCACGATAACAGTACATCTGCAGTAAGCCACTATAACAGTACATCTGCAGTAAGCCACTATAACAGTACATTTGCAGTAAGCCACTATAACAGTACGTCTGCAGTAAGCCACTGTAACAGTACATCTGCAGTAAGCCACTATAACAGTACATCTGCAGTAAGCCACTATAACAGTACATCTGCAGTAAGCCTCTATAATAGTACATCTGCAGTAAGCCACTATAACAGTACATCTGCAGTAAGCCACTATAACAGTACATCTGCAGTAAGCCACTATAACAGTACATCTGCAGTAAGCCACTATAACAGTACATCTGCAGTAAGCCACTATGACAGTACATCTGCAGTAAGCCACTATAACAGTACATCTGCAGTAAGCCATTATAACAGTACATCTGCAGTGAGCCACTATAACAGTACATCTGCTGTAAGCCACTATAACAGTAGATCAGCAGTAAGCCACTATAACAGTACATCTGCAGTAAGCCACTATAATAGTACATCTGCAGAAAGCCACTTTAACAGTACATCTGCAGTAAGCCACTATAACAGTACATTTGCAGTAAGCCACTATAACAGTACATCTGCAGTGAGCAACTATAACAGTACATCTGCAGTAAGCCACTATAACAGTAGATTAGCAGTAAGCCACGATAACAGTACATCTGCAGTATGCCACTATAACAGTACATCTGCAGTAAGCCACTATAACAGTACATTTGCAGTAAGCCACTATAACAGTACGTCTGCAGTAAGCCACTGTAACAGTACATCTGCAGTAAGCCACTATAACAGTACATCTGCAGTAAGCCACTATAACAGTACATCTGCAGTAAGCCTCTATAATAGTACATCTGCAGTAAGCCACTATAACAGTACATCTGCAGTAAGCCAATATAACAGTACATCTGCAGTAAGCCACTATAACAGTACATCTGCAGTAAGCCACTATAACAGTACATCTGCAGTAAGCCACTATGACAGTACATCTGCAGTAAGCCACTATAACAGTACATCTGCAGTAAGCCACTATAACAGTACATCTGCAGTGAGCCACTATAACAGTACATCTGCAGTAAGCCTCTATAACAGTACATCTGCAGTAAGCCACTAAAACAGTACATCTGCAGTTAGCCACTATAACAGTACATCTGCAGTAAGCCACTATAACAGTACATCTGCAGTAAGCCACTATAACAGTACATCTGCAGTAAGCCACTATAACAGTACATCTGCAGTAAGCCACTATAAGAGTACATCTTGAGTAAGCCACTATAACAGTACATCTGCAGTAAGCCACTATAACAGTACATCTGCAGTAAGCCACTATAACAGTACATCTGCAGTAAGCCACTATAACAGTACATCTGCAGTAAGCCACTATAACAGTACATCTGCAGTAAGCCTCTATAACAGTACATCTGCTGTAAGCCACTATAACAGTACATCTGCAGTAAGCCACTATAACAGTACATCTGCAGTAAGCAACTATAACAGTACATCTGCAGTAAGCAACTATAACAGTACATCTGCAGTAAGCCGCTATAACAGTACATCTGCAGTAAGCCACTATAACAGTACATTTGCAGTAAGCCACTATAACAGTACATCTCCAGTAAGCCTCTATAACAGTACATCTGCAGTAAGCCTCTATAACAGTACATCTGCAGTAAGCCACTATAACAGTACATCTGCAGTAAGACCCTATAACAGTACATCTGCAGTACGCCACTATGACAGTACATCTGCAGTAAGCCACTATAACAGTACATCTGCTGTAAGCCACTATAACAGTAGATCAGCAGTAAGCCACTATAACAGTACATCTGCAGTAAGCCACTTTAACAGTACATCTGCAGTAAGCCACTATAACAGTACATCTGCAGTAAGAAACTATAACAGTACATCTGCAGTAAGCCACTATAACAGTACATCTGCAGTAAGCCACTATAACAGTACATTTGCAGTAAGCCACTATAACAGTACATCTCCAGTAAGCCTCTATAACAGTACATCTGCAGTAAGCCTCTATAACAGTACATCTGCAGTGAGCCACTATAACAGTACATCTGCAGTAAGACACTATAACAGTACATCTGCAGTACGCCACTATGACAGTACATCTGCAGTAAGCCACTATAACAGTACATCTGCTGTAAGCCACTATAACAGTAGATCAGCAGTAAGCCACTATAACAGTACATCTGCAGTAAGCCACTATAACAGTACATCTGCAGTGAGCAACTATAACAGTACATCTGCAGTAAGCCACTATAACAGTACATTTGCAGTAAGCCACTATAACAGTACGTCTGCAGTAAGCTACTATAACAGTACATCTGCAGTAAGCCACTATAACAGTACATCTGCAGTAAGCCACTATAACAGTTCATCTGCAGTAAGCCACTATAACAGTACATCTCCAGTAAGCCTCTATAACAGTACATCTGCAGTAAGCCACTATAACAGTACATCTGCAGTAAGCCTCTATAACAGTACATCTGCAGTGAGCCACTATAACAGTACATCTGCAGTAAGCCTCTATAACAGTACATCTGCAGTAAGCCACTATAACAGTACATCTGCAGTTAGCCACTATAACAGTACATCTGCAGTAAGCCACCATAACAGTACATCTGCAGTAAGCCACTATAACAGTACATCTGCAGTAAGCCACTATAACAGTACATCTGCGGTAAGCCACTATAACAGTACATCTTGAGTAAGCCACTATAACAGTACATCTGCAGTAAGCCACTATAACAGTACATCTGCAGTAAGCCACTATAACAGTACATCTGCAGTAAGCCACTATAACAGTACATCTGCAGTAAGCCACTATAACAGTACATCTGCAGTAAGCCTCTATAACAGTACATCTGCTGTAAGCCACTATAACAGTACATCTGCAGTAAGCCACTATAACAGTACATCTGCAGTAAGCAACTATAACAGTACATCTGCAGTAAGCAACTATAACAGTACATCTGCAGTAAGCCGCTATAACAGTACATCTGCAGTAAGCCACTATAACAGTACATTTGCAGTAAGCCACTATAACAGTACATCTCCAGTAAGCCTCTATAACAGTACATCTGCAGTAAGCCTCTATAACAGTACATCTGCAGTGAGCCACTATAACAGTACATCTGCAGTAAGCCACTATAACAGTACATCTGTAGTACGCCACTATGACAGTACATCTGCAGTATGCCACTATAACAGTACATCTGCTGTAAGCCACTATAACAGTAGATCAGCAGTAAGCCACTATAACAGTACATCTGCAGTAAGCCACTATAACAGTACATCTGCAGTAAGCCACTTTAACAGTACATCTGCAGTAAGCCACGATAACAGTACATTTGCAGTAAGCCACTATAACAGTACATCTGCAGTGAGCAACTATAACAGTACATCTGCAGTAAGCCACTATAACAGTAGATTAGCAGTAAGCCACGATAACAGTACATCTGCAGTATGCCACTATAACAGTACATCTGCAGTAAGCCACTATAACAGTACATCTGCAGTAAGCCACTATAACAGTACGTCTGCAGTAAGCCACTGTAACAGTACATCTGCAGTAAGCCACTATAACAGTACATCTGCAGTAAGCCACTATAACAGTACATCTGCAGTAAGCCTCTATAACAGTACATCTGCAGTAAGCCACTATAACAGTACATCTGCAGTAAGCCACTATAACAGTACATCTGCAGTAAGCCACTATAACAGTACATCTGCAGTAAGCCACTATAACAGTACATCTGCAGTAAGCCACTATGACAGTACATCTGCAGTAAGCCACTATAACAGTACATCTGCAGTAAGCCACTATAACAGTACATCTGCAGTAAGCCACTATAACAGTACATCTGCAGTAAGCCACTATAACAGTACATCTGCAGTAAGCCACTATAACAGTACATCTGCAGTAAGCCACTATAACAGTACATCTGCAGTAAGCCACTATGACAGTACATCTGCAGTAAGCCACTATAACAGTACATCTGCAGTAAGCCATTATAACAGTACATCTGCAGTGAGCCACTATAACAGTACATCTGCTGTAAGCCACTATAACAGTAGATCAGCAGTAAGCCACTATAACAGTACATCTGCAGTAAGCCACTATAACAGTACATCTGCAGAAAGCCACTTTAACAGTACATCTGCAGTAAGCCACTATAACAGTACATTTGCAGTAAGCCACTATAACAGTACATCTGCAGTGAGCAACTATAACAGTACATCTGCAGTAAGCCACTATAACAGTAGATTAGCAGTAAGCCACGATAACAGTACATCTGCAGTATGCCACTATAACAGTACATCTGCAGTAAGCCACTATAACAGTACATCTGCAGTAAGCCACTATAACAGTACGTCTGCAGTAAGCCACTGTAACAGTACATCTGCAGTAAGCCACTATAACAGTACATCTGCAGTAAGCCACTATAACAGTACATCTGCAGTAAGCCTCTATAACAGTACATCTGCAGTAAGCCACTATAACAGTACATCTGCAGTAAGCCACTATAACAGTACATCTGCAGTAAGCCACTATAACAGTACATCTGCAGTAAGCCACTATAACAGTACATCTGCAGTAAGCCACTATGACAGTACATCTGCAGTAAGCCACTATAACAGTACATCTGCAGTAAGCCACTATAACAGTACATCTGCAGTGAGCCACTATAACAGTACATCTGCAGTAAGCCTCTATAACAGTACATCTGCAGTAAGCCACTATAACAGTACATCTGCAGTTAGCCACTATAACAGTACATCTGCAGTAAGCCACTATAACAGTACATCTGCAGTAAGCCACTATAACAGTACATCTGCAGTAAGCCACTATAACAGTACATCTGCAGTAAGCCACTATAAGAGTACATCTTGAGTAAGCCACTATAACAGTACATCTGCAGTAAGCCACTATAACAGTACATCTGCAGTAAGCCACTATAACAGTACATCTGCAGTAAGCCACTATAACAGTACATCTGCAGTAAGCCACTATAACAGTACATCTGCAGTAAGCCTCTATAACAGTACATCTGCTGTAAGCCACTATAACAGTACATCTGCAGTAAGCCACTATAACAGTACATCTGCAGTAAGCCGCTATAACAGTACATCTGCAGTAAGCCACTATAACAGTACATCTGCAGTAAGCCACTATAACAGTACATCTCCAGTAAGCCTCTATAACAGTACATCTGCAGTAAGCCTCTATAACAGTACATCTGCAGTAAGCCACTATAACAGTACATCTGCAGTAAGACCCTATAACAGTACATCTGCAGTACGCCACTATGACAGTACATCTGCAGTAAGCCACTATAACAGTACATCTGCTGTAAGCCACTATAACAGTAGATCAGCAGTAAGCCACTATAACAGTACATCTGCAGTAAGCCACTTTAACAGTACATCTGCAGTAAGCCACTATAACAGTACATCTGCAGTAAGCAACTATAACAGTACATCTGCAGTAAGCCGCTATAACAGTACATCTGCAGTAAGCCACTATAACAGTACATTTGCAGTAAGCCACTATAACAGTACATCTCCAGTAAGCCTCTATAACAGTACATCTGCAGTAAGCTTCTATAACAGTACATCTGCAGTGAGCCACTATAACAGTACATCTGCAGTAAGACACTATAACAGTACATCTGCAGTACGCCACTATGACAGTACATCTGCAGTAAGCCACTATAACAGTACATCTGCTGTAAGCCACTATAACAGTAGATCAGCAGTAAGCCACTATAACAGTACATCTGCAGTAAGCCACTATAACAGTACATCTGCAGTGAGCAACTATAACAGTACATCTGCAGTAAGCCACTATAACAGTACATTTGCAGTAAGCCACTATAACAGTACGTCTGCAGTAAGCTACTATAACAGTACATCTGCAGTAAGCCACTATAACAGTACATCTGCAGTAAGCCACTATAACAGTTCATCTGCAGTAAGCCACTATAACAGTACATCTCCAGTAAGCCTCTATAACAGTACATCTGCAGTAAGCCACTATAACAGTACATCTGCAGTAAGCCTCTATAACAGTACATCTGCAGTGAGCCACTATAACAGTACATCTGCAGTAAGCCTCTATAACAGTACATCTGCAGTAAGCCACTATAACAGTACATCTGCAGTTAGCCACTATAACAGTACATCTGCAGTAAGCCACTATAACAGTACATCTGCAGTAAGCCACTATAACAGTACATCTGCAGTAAGCCACTATAACAGTACATCTGCGGTAAGCCACTATAACAGTACATCTTGAGTAAGCCACTATAACAGTACATCTGCAGTAAGCCACTATAACAGTACATCTGCAGTAAGCCACTATAACAGTACATCTGCAGTAAGCCACTATAACAGTACATCTGCAGTAAGCCACTATAACAGTACATCTGCAGTAAGCCTCTATAACAGTACATCTGCAGTAAGCCACTATAACAGTACATCTGCAGTAAGCCACTATAACAGTACATCTGCAGTAAGCAACTATAACAGTACATCTGCAGTAAGCAACTATAACAGTACATCTGCAGTAAGCCGCTATAACAGTACATCTGCAGTAAGCCACTATAACAGTACATCTGCAGTAAGCCACTATAACAGTACATCTCCAGTAAGCCTCTATAACAGTACATCTGCAGTAAGCCTCTATAACAGTACATCTGCAGTGAGCCACTATAACAGTACATCTGCAGTAAGCCACTATAACAGTACATCTGCAGTACGCCACTATGACAGTACATCTGCAGTATGCCACTATAACAGTACATCTGCTGTAAGCCACTATAACAGTAGATCAGCAGTAAGCCACTATAACAGTACATCTGCAGTAAGCCACTATAACAGTACATCTGCAGTAAGCCACTTTAACAGTACATCTGCAGTAAGCCACGATAACAGTACATTTGCAGTAAGCCACTATAACAGTACATCTGCAGTGAGCAACTATAACAGTACATCTGCAGTAAGCCACTATAACAGTAGATTAGCAGTAAGCCACGATAACAGTACATCTGCAGTATGCCACTATAACAGTACATCTGCAGTAAGCCACTATAACAGTACATTTGCAGTAAGCCACTATAACAGTACGTCTGCAGTAAGCCACTGTAACAGTACATCTGCAGTAAGCCACTATAACAGTACATCTGCAGTAAGCCACTATAACAGTACATCTGCAGTAAGCCTCTATAATAGTACATCTGCAGTAAGCCACTATAACAGTACATCTGCAGTAAGCCACTATAACAGTACATCTGCAGTAAGCCACTATAACAGTACATCTGCAGTAAGCCACTATAACAGTACATCTGCAGTAAGCCACTATGACAGTACATCTGCAGTAAGCCACTATAACAGTACATCTGCAGTAAGCCACTATAACAGTACATCTGCAGTAAGCCACTATAACAGTACATCTGCTGTAAGCCACTATAACAGTACATCTCTATGTAGAGCATTGAGCCATTCCTGTCCTCTGATAGGAGCTGCTTGCATCATATCCCAGTGACACATAATGAGGAGACCCCCCCTCCTCCTTCTCTCCCCAGGGGGTCATTGTCCTCTTGTTTTTGTTCTGTCTTTATTCCCTTTTTTCTATACCTCCCTCCATTAACTTTTCTTCATCCCCAAATTAATTCCGTCCCCAAAGCTCCTTTATTTTTTAACGTCGGGCTAATTAGCAGACTGCTTAACGACATAAAAGGCAAAGTTACATCTCTTTAATCTCCTATTCCCTTGCAGTTCTTCGAAATACAAAACGAGGATGACTGAGGTTTTTTTTTTCTTCTTTTTTTTCCCGAAGCGCTTGTTCTTGTTTTACAATTGCAAATTACATTTCAAAAGAAAGATTTTCCCGAGACAGGCCCACATCTCTACATTTACCTCTTTTTGGATTATAATAGATTTATAGATCATATCTTGTTGTCTCGTAACTTGTTAGATTGGAAATGGGTTTCCCTGCTTGCAGACACACTGCGAGTGTTGCCGGGTCACGTGTTAAGGGTGTGTGCAGCGTGATGAGTTCTGCGGTAATCCTGGCAGGTCGTCTGCCAAGCGCCAGTAGCCATAACCAGAAGAGGAACAGGTTAATATATGCAATAGAAAAATCTGCTGCTGGAACAATTGAAGATCGCTGGCTGTTGCACCAAAATATATTCCCAGTCACAATTGTAATAAGTGAAGTGAAGACAAACACCAGGCAGTTCTCTCTGTATCTGCACTTCTCCGGCTTACAGGTCTCCATTCATTCTCGACAGTGATGATATGAAAATGAGAAAGACATCATTTCTCCGTACACCTACATTTAACTATACAGTACAGCGTGTGTTTCACTGTCACCACCTCGTTGTTCAGCCTACCTTCACCTCTTTCTAATCCAGACATGATGTAGTGAAACAGAATGACAGAGTACTGTTTGATTGATTTAAATGTTTATGAGATCAGGGCTAGTCAGGAAGAGCTAGATATAGACTGATAGAGAGGGCAGAGAGCAAAGGGAGGAAGACGAAGCAACGACAGACCTCGTGTACTCTCCCAAATGACACCTTTATTCCCTATATAGTGCACTACATTTGACACGGGCCCCATAAGGGTTCTGGAAGTAGTAGTGCACTGTATAGGGAATAGGGCGCCATTTGGGACTCAGGACCTTGTGAATCCACCTAACCAGACTGATGATGTGTACCTCTACAAGCCATAGATCCAAGGATGACGTTCCATTAAACGTGCTACCCTGGTATAAATATTTGAAGTGGGATGGATGCTCCTGTCTGTACTGTAGGGGTTTTCGTTTTTTTTTTTTTACCCAGCCTGCATCACTGTGTCGGTGTGTTGATCACACCTGTGTCACACACACTCATCTTCCATGCACACACAAACACACACAAGTACACACACACACAATTCCGAAGGCAAAGTCTTGTTGTGTTTTCTGCTGGCTGGCTGAGACGCTGCTCATCAATTGTTGGGTTTAAACAAGGAGATGAGATGGTAGTCCTGGTAGTCCTGGACAGACAAACGGCTGTAGGAGATGAGATGGTAGTCCTGGTAGTCCTGGACAGACAAACGGCTGTAGGAGATGAGATGGTAGTCCTGGTAGTCCTGGACAGACACACGGCTGTAGGAGATGAGATGGTAGTCCTGGTAGTCCTGGACAGACACATGGCTGTAGGAGATGAGATGGTAGTCCTGGACAGACAATCGGCTGTAGGAGATGAGATGGTAGACCTGGTAGTCCTGGACAGACAAACGGCTGTAGGAGATGAGATGGTAGTCCTGGTAGTCCTGGACAGACACACGGCTGTAGGAGATGAGATGGTAGTCTTGGACAGACAAACGGCTGTAGGAGATGAGATGGTAGTCCTGGACAGACAATCGGCTGTAGGAGATGAGATGGTAGTCCTGGTAGTCCTGGACAGACACACGGCTGTAGGAGATGAGATGGTAGTCCTGGACAGACAAACGGCTGTTGGAGATGAGATGGTAGTCCTGGACAGACAAACGGCTATAGGAGATGAGATGGTAGTCCTGGACAGACAAACGGCTGTAGGAGATGAGATGGTAGTCCTGGTAGTCCTGGACAGACAAACGGCTGTAGGAGATGAGATGGTAGTCCTGGACAGACAAACGGCTATAGGAGATGAGATGGTAGTCCTGGACAGACGAACGGCTGTAGGAGATGAGATGGTAGTCCTGGTAGTCCTGGACAGACACACGGATGTAGGAGATGAGATGGTAGTCCTGGACAGACAAACGGCTATAGGAGCTGTATTTCATTACCATTGCGGTATCTGTGTCTATGTAGACCTTCTCATGCTCTGTTGTCAGAACTTATTATGGACATAGTCAATCTCTCACCATCCCAATCAGTTGTATCCACTTGCTTCAAGATGTCCACCATCGTTCCTGTAACCAAGGAAGCAAAAGTGACTGAACTAAATGACTCTTGACTTCTGTCATCATGAAGTTCTTTGAGAGGCTAGTTAAGGATCATATCACCTCCAACTTACCCAACACCGTAGACTCACTACAATTTGCATACCGCCCCAACAGATCCATGATACAATAGCCATCGCACTGCACACTGCCCACCTGGACAAGAGGAATACCTACGCAAGAATGCTGTTCATCGACTACAACTCAGCCTTCAACACCATAATGCCCTCCAAGCTCATCACTAAGCTCAGGACCCTGGGTCTGAACCCCTTCCCTGTGCAACTGGGTCCTGGACTTCCTGACGGGCTGACCCCAGGTGGTGAAG